>NC_142596.1:42904918-43215713 GCF_965207765.1 Zootoca vivipara
ACTAAGAGAGAAGAAATACAAAGAGCCAACAGTGGGCAACTATAAAAATGTAGAACAGTAACCCAATATCCCTTCACAACAGGTCTGAGAATATTGATTTGATTGACTACACATGTGAAAAGAAATGGAATTTATACCTATGGAAATTAAAAAGAATGCTGTTTGTAAATAGGATATATTGGCAGCGGTGAGAATGGATTACATTTCGCGAAGATTTTAAGTGGATTTCAATTTAAAAAAAGATGCAGCAACAGCGGAAGAGATGGACATATGTTGGCAACAGGAGCGAGAAACCTGATTTTAAAAAATGTGTTAAATTAAATTAATTAGGTTTGATTTGTATTGATTTGGAAAAACAAGAAAAATAATTCTTTTTTGGGGGGGGGGGAATGAGGGTATGAGAAAGGGAGAAGTCACATAAAGAAAGAAGAGCAACTAATCAATGAACTTCAAGTTAAGCAGATCTGTTTAAAAGCCAATGGCAGAGAGTGACGGTGTTCATGGATATTGACGTAAGTAAAAAATCAGACCAACCTGAAATAAACTTATTCGGGATTTTAGTGCAAATTCCTCCTAACTAAAACACTTTTGCATGCAGTTTTGTCAAACGCACGCATATTTGCAAGCAATTTACCCCAAATTTGTGCATTTTAGAGTGTTGCTTTCCCTAACATATGTATTCATTTTATGCACCTGTTCCACCAGTCTATGCATTTTTTAAAATATTAGTTGGGTGGAGAATTGTGTCACAAAAAAAGTGTGAATTTCAAACGATGGCTGAGTTCCGGTTTTGGAACCTGAGGATTTGATAGGTTCGCCTTTAAAGGTTGACTGAAGCAAATTTCTCCCCCATCCCTGCCTCTGACTCCTTTGTAGCCTACTAGACGAGGATAAAAATTGCTTCCATTGTCCTGAACACTTCTGCTGCTGCCCTCACACACCACTGGCATGCATGCCCCCTGCCCCCAGAAGCATTGCTAAGAAGTGTATGAAAAAGGTCCCCCTCCTCCTGTCCAAATGCTTCTTCCGCACTCTGAAACGAATGACTCCGGGTTCCTATATAAAGATCTTCTTTAGTCATTGTATGCCCTGCCAAAGTCACGCATAGCACAGAATTCGGAAGCCTCCAAAAGCAGACTACATCTGAACAGAAGGGGATTAATAAAATGTAGGAGACTGTGACAATGTGGAAACTTACTCACCAAGTGCAGCAAACTGTTTTTTAAAAAGATCATCACCATGGTTTTTGTTGGATTCCTGTGTGGAAGCCTTTTGAGCAGGCATCCCCAAACTGCGGCCCTCCAGATGTTTTGGCCTACAACTCCCATGATCCCTAGCTAACAGGACCAGTGGTCAGGGAAGATGGGAATTGTAGTCCAAAACATCTGGAGGGCCGAAGTTTGGGGATGTCTGCTTTTGAGCTTCTGAACAAATGCCAATCGAGTACAGATGCCTATATATATTTTCCTCTGACTACGTCTTCTCTCTCTATAAATTACATGTGGTGTACAATGGCTTCTCCTGTAGCGGTTTTACTTTAGTCGTGCCAGAAGCACATCCGTTGTGATGGAATGCAGTGTCTTCCATCAACCACGGCCTTTGGCAATGCGGGTTCACCATCATGGTGAGCACGATTTGCGGTGGGGGCTTAACAAACCACTCCTGAGTTCCAAAGGTGGGGGCACGAGTGGTCACTGTTGGATAGGTCCCTGGCTGTTGCTGGGCAAATTTGTATGTTGCAAGTTGATGGGTCAACCCCCCCTTGGTATAAAAGCCAAAGAGAAAGGTTTCTCTTTCTCTTTGGCTGCGTTTTCGGATCCCCACCCTCCCTCCCTCCGCTGTTTATAGGCCTCTGTGTTGACATTGCTGTGCCTCTCATGGGGTCGCCTGTATTCAGGGGCCTGGTAGGAACTTTTCCATTTGGCGGATTGGCTGGTGCCATCTGGGTTTTGCCTACTGCATAGCAAATAGTCACAACTTGTAAGGTTGGAGGTTAGGCATTGGTTATTGGTTGTATATGGGGTCTGTTGACTGTGTTGGCCCCTTGAGTTAATGCCTGAGTGTTGGGGAAATTCCGGTCAGGGATACAGGGGCTCTATGCAGTGTCCATAACCCCGGTCGGGGGCCAGCAACACGCATGAGACCCTGGGAGCCTGAGGGGAGAGGGGAGAGCCTATTGCACCCGACTCCCTGTCTCTCCCTGTAGGGTTTCCCCTTGTTGACAAGGCGAGTTTATTTCTGTCCTTAGGTGACAGTTGGGGAACCAATGCCTACGCAACCACTCACTTATTTTATATTCGTATTTCAATAAAAGTTGTGGCCAAATTCATGCCAAAAACCATTAAACAAAATTCTGTCTATGGTGTGAGTTATTTGAGGGGTGGTTTTGGGGACCTCCACACGCAATGCTGGCTAGGAACTTCCACTGAATGATGAAGCTCTAGCTAGGGCTGATGGGAGCTGCAGTCCAAAACACTACATTGGCTGCCCCTTTTCTAAAGGCTCATGGAATCATAGAATTGTAGAGTTGGAAGGGACCCTGGGGGCCATTCTAGTCCAACCCCTGCAATGCAGGAACTTCAGCTAAAGCAATGTCTGCTTACAAACTCCAATGAACCTTGCAATGAGTTTCTTTATTTCTTTTACAGTGCCATCCTAAGTGGGTTGGGTGGGTCAACCACTGCCTCCAACAACCTGCTAGCTTGCATAGGGCAGGGTGGAAGCTGTAGAGATTGTGGGATGTGATCCATGAGAGGCAGTCAAGTACAACATTCCTTGTAATGCTAGAGAAGACATGTGAGGGAATGTTTGGTGAGGGAACTTCCTGTTCCTCCTGGCTGGAGCATCTTCCCAGAAGATGGGCGTGACCTAACCTGTCCAGGTAACAAAAGGACGAGTCATGCAGCACCCTTCCTTCTTTTTGACTTCCTTCTTCGTTTGACCAGCTTTTAGCTAGAACTGCTCTGCTAGCTCTCTGGGATTATTCCCCCATATGGGGTAGATCCACATGTACATATTTGTAACTAAGTCTGCCTTCAGGAATCCAACTGTGAACTGATGTGAGTAAACTTCTTTATTGACTTTGAATAAGATTGTGGCATCTTTATTTTTTTTGAGAGGGATTCAAGGGAACTTACCAGGAATGTACGGTTCAATCTTAGGCAGACTGAATTGTATAATAGTGAGAGGCTCTCACGAGCCTGCAACCAACTATCTGCTGTGCATGTAAAAAGGAGGGTGTAACTCTGCTAAGGAACTTGCTAGCGCAAGTTAGGAAGGATATTAATAAACAATATATCCTCTCCTGCCACCCTGAACATTCTCACAGAGATGGGTTTACTTACTGTAACAACGAGTTGCTAACAAGGTTTTCGTATGGTTCGTGCCTCGTGGGTTAGCCAGGAGAGCTAAACAGTGAATCTCAGTTTGGACAACAGACACTAACCATTATTCAAAGCTCTGCTTATCCTCCTCATTTCCCCCAGGAAAACTTGTTCTCTAGTGCTGAACCCCAGCAAATATCCCTCAGTTTCCCCATGGATTGACCTTTGCTCTGATTTAGTGCTAAAGAGTAAGTTTTCCCTGGGAAAGTGGTGAGACAAGTGCATAGCCACTTGGGCCTATGCTTGCCAGGACAAACTAAAGTGCAGACAAGCCCTTAGCTCAGAGTAACCCAGCAGCAAAAATACCAAGGAGGCAAGTGCCTGCAAGCTCTTCTCTGGGAGCCCATTCGCTTGTGCTAAGCCGTGGTTTGGTTTAGCATGATGTGCAAACCAGGAAATTCAGTCTATGGCTACTGAGCATGCTCAGTCCACACTGACTGCTGCGAGGATTTTTTTAAAAAGTGGTTTGCATTCCTGCAAAACTCCAGGGTGCCCATGAGCATGCAGGTGCCTTCCTCTTGTGATTTCAGTGGTCCTCTTGCTGTGACTTCATTTAGTGATGGAGAGCTTGTTTGGACTGGTGGGGCAGAAGGCAGGGAGCCCAAACAGTAGGCAAAGCCAAAGCCAATGACAGGCAGAACCAATGCATTATAGTTTTGCACCCATCCTCCCCTGTTCTGAGGTCTACAAGGGAACGGCTAAGACTAAGGAGAGTTAATCTGGCAGGCAGGGCGATGCTCTGGACTAGCTGCAAGTAGGAAGGAAGGCAAGTGCAGACTTATCCTCATGGACCAGTCTCCACTGACTTCATTTCTGTCAGCGGTGTATTAACCCCCACGTTCACCACTGAGAGTGATCTTCTAGTTCCTTTGACCTTGTCAAACTACCTCAAGATGTCGTTAACTTGATAATGCTTACTGGGACCCTTGATTTGAAAGACTCCATTAATTCTATAGATTTGTGTTCATGTTTGGTGTTTTCTGGCTCCTTTGTTTACGTTCTGTCCTGACTTCTGTCCTGACGTTCTCTCATTTTTCCAATTCTCCTCTTGCAATTCAGTTCTCTTCCAGTCTCTCCACCACGCAGAGATCGAAAGCTGCCCAAGCTAACCCCATTCTCCCGAGGCTATCCTGTGAAAAGTTCTGCAAAAAGAATCCATGGAGAGAGAACACTGTGTGGAGATACACACACACACACACACACACACACACACACACACACACACACACAGAGCAATGTGTTTGCTCTCAAATGCAACATTCCAGCACAGAAAAATTGAGCGAGGTTGACATCTGGCAAAACAAACAAGCCCATGTGTGTTGGGGGTGGGAGTGGGGGGGAGAATCCAATTTAGGCCACCAAGTGGAAAAAGGAGAGTTCATCATACATAATTAACTGGCTGCTAACTTTTTAGGATAACCGTAGCAAAGGAGAACAGGGAAGCAGAGAGAAGAATCTTGGCCCAAGACACATTTTGACCCAGTCCAAAATTCCCTGGAAACCCCATGTTCCCCTGAACTGGTGGCCCTGTTGGTGCCTCTCTTGGCACTGACCGATAACAGGGCCTTCCTGGTGGTGGTCCCCCACTTGGGGAATGCCCTACTTGGTGAGCATTCATCTGTCTCCCTCCATAGTTTTTATTTATATTTTTATTTATATTATTAGATTTCTTGATCTCCCTTTACGATAAAGCACTGGGAAAACTTTCAAGAATAAAGTATACAACTATAAAACAATTAAAACAAGTGTAAAAACGTGTGAATATTAACAATCAAATGAAATGCGTAAAACATCAGCTAAAAATTTCAATACATACTACTTAAGAGGCTTGTCTGAAGAGGAAGGTCAACAGACACAGCAGCTGTGTAATATTAATTTTTTTAAGGAAATTCCAGAGCATAGGGGCCACCACACCAAAGGCCCGGTTTCTATATGGTGTGTAATGGACCTTGTGATAAGAAGATACCTGCAGGAGGCCCTATCCTGAAGAATGCAGTGACTATTTGGGTATATAATGGGTGAGACAATCAGCTAACCTGCTCCCGAGCTGTATGGGGCTTTGTACACAATTTTCGGCACTTCTCTTCTGACACGTTCCTGTTCAGCCTAGCATTTGAGGGCTGAAAAATGCAATTCCTATACAGTATGGTTTAACAATCAATCCTTCTTCTCAAGGAACTTTTCAAGGAACCGTAGTTCACCATATACCAATTGCATGGTATACAGCCGTTCTCTCTCTCTCTCTCTCTCTCTCTCTCTCTCTCTCTCTCTCTCTCTCTCTCTCTCTCTCTGTGTGTGTGTGTGTGTGTGTGTGTAAGAGAGAGAGAGAGATTTATCAATATTCTTTTAAATAAATAAAATATTGTCTCTGTTACCAGGATGCCATAACTCACTGGCAGAGCACACACTTTGCTTTGAGTACATTCAGTTGCTGACCTGTGTCTGTGTCAGGGAACAGAGTAATTGGGCATCTGCCAAGGGCCTGCCCCACAGCAGGGACCTGCTGACAACAGCCCCCATGGACCTGCTGCTTCTCTGCACCATTGCAACTGCTTCATCACCTGCCTCTTCCTCTGGCTCAGTTCGTGGAGGCTGGTCCATTAGAGTGAATAGGGAGCTGCCCCACCAACCTCATTCAGTCCTCATTCTGCCCCCAACAACTTGCCTTCTTACTTAACAACCAGTGCAAGAGGCTGGCACAGCCTGTCAGCTTCTCCCTCCTCAGCCTCAGTGTTGCCTCTTCTACACCTCAGCAGGAGGACGGGCCAAAATTAATCAAGAGGAAGGAGGAACAGATGCTTCTCCTTGCTTCCTCATTGGCAGACAGGGGTATCTGTGTAGTGGTAGAGGAAGAGCTGGTGGTAATGCTGGTGAAGAGGTAGGTTCACTGAAGGAAGGCGGACCCATGGAAGTGTTAGAGATTCATTCCCCGTGTTTGCATTCATGGGATTGTTGTCTATCACATGACTGTGTATGTTTTGACTCCACACAGTAGGAAGTGACGAAGACAGGATGTTTGTGTTACTGTGTTTCCTGAAGTGGGATTATTCGAATTTGAAGTTTATTGTGAGGCCCATGCCTTTACACACACATATATACAATAATATTAAAATTTTATTACATATACAGTAATATAAACAGGTTATGAGAGCGAAGAAGGGACCTTATCCTTGTCGACCAAAAATCTTTCCCTAGTTTTCATGGCCTTCATCACATAAACCGCTGTCACATGAGAAATCTGAGGGTTGGCATCAGCTAGTAGAAATTTTACACGGTCCTCTGGGTTACTTATCGAGTTGGGTATAGTTTGCAGAATCCCACCTCTAAAGCTCAAATTCAGAGGACAATAAAAAAATGTATAAAGTTCTCTTTATTTCTCCTACAGCAGGGGCACAAGCGATGTTCTAATGGGGTTCTAGCAAATCTGCCAGTCAAATATGCTGTTGGTATTGTTTGAAACCTGGCCATAGAAAAAGCTCTCTGAAGCGTGGGATCAATGATATCCGACAGGTAGTTGGAACAGACAGCTGCTGTCCCCAAACCCAAGTACTGTAGCTGGAGAAGGGAGGGTCCCTCTTCTCTTCCAATGAAGTGTCATCCAAATGAAAGCAAGGAAGCCCCAACAAGAAGACAACTATGGCCAAATCATTACCGTAATTCTACTCTATCTCTGTGCCTAGGGTTGCCAGACTCAATAGTGGACAGGACCTCTGTGCCTTTAATTGCCCTGCTCTCTTTTGAGTCTGGAAACCTTAAAGAGAAACCAGCAGACCCTTTGCTTGGAAATTGAACAAAGGGTCTGCTGGTTTCTCTTTAAGGTTTCCAGACTCAAAAGAGAGCAGGGCAATTAAAGGCACAGAAGTCCTGTCCACTATTGAGTCTGGCAACCCTATCTATGCCTTCTTTGCGCTCCAGAAGAATGAGAGAAAATGGAGGTGGCCAAATTAATCCACCCATCCATCTCTCTCTCTCTCTCTCTCTCTCTCTCTCTCTCTCTCTCTCTCTCTCTCTCTCATCTGCAAACAGATGCCCTTTTTCTACTGTTGCAATTTCCTTTCACGGAGGCAAATATTTGGTTTCTATTATCACCGTTTCATCTCTACTCTCTCTTGTGTCATAAAAATAGATGTCGGCACAGCTTCTCCATTTATGAGTACAGCTAGATTAATCTGTATTCTGAAAGCTTTAAATCAAAAAAAAATTTTTAAGACCAGACATAGATAAAGCATCATAATCCACTCCTGGGCTAAATTCCAATAAAAGAACAGGAGGGAGGGGGAAGGATGAGACACAGGGATGGAATACACATCAAAGCAATAAGCAAGAGCAACCCCGATTACTCATTAAGATTCACGTCCAGTCAACAGCACTGGCAACTATTTCCATCAGAGGCAGACACAGCATACACTCCCCACCAGCTCATTTCTCTTCATGGTGGCCAGGAGGGTGGGAATGGGCCTTTCTCAGCCCAGGGGCCACATTCCCTTCTGGAAAACCTTCTGAGGGCTACAAGCCAATGGTAGGTAGGGTGGGAGTGGGTGGAGCAATAAATGCAAATATGACCTTTGTACAGTAGGCCAGTTTCTAGACACGCATGCTGTTATGTATAATTGTTGACTTGACACTGGAATGAAGAATGCCTATGTGTATTGCTGAAAGGGTTTAACTGGAAGATTCCACTGAAGCTAAGGAACAGCAAGAAGTGGTCTCTGATTTCCTTTATGGGTTAATGATTACTGTTGTTCTCTAGCAGCTAACACATGAGTGTTCAACCTAAGATCAGGCGACAAAGGTGTTTGGTTGCAAATCTCCATTCTGAAAGGGAGTCTTTGTTCTCAAGCTCTGTGGAAGTAAGAATCTGTAAACGGCTCTCCAGAAAAACAGCTCCATGCAAAATTGAGACTGTGAGGAAAGAGACCTTTGATTTGGGTCTATTTTATTTTTAAGATGCTGAGCCTGTGCTGGACAGCACAAGATATTGTATGGAATTGTTTGGATGTATCATTTACAGCTTTTTGTTCTGTTTTGAAGAAATGTCCGCAAGTAAAGTTTTTGAATAACATATCGTGGGACACCATACCTAGGCAATCAAAAGACATTATCAGAATTCAAGGACACATTCCAGTAGAGTGCAGCCTGAGGAAGAGTTGGTAAGGACACCTAGAGAGGCCAAGAGGATCTACGTCTGGTTCCCTGAGGCTCTCTTCCCCTTTTGTTCCATCTGGTTTCAACTCACATTGTCGCAAGTGCTCCAAAGGTCAAGCGGATCACTGGGGCAGCAGATCGGAGTGTCAAGGTTAAGGATGGAAGGATCTGTCAATTTCAGTTCTCTCAGTTTCTAATTTTATTTTTCAGTCTTATATTTAGTGCTCCACATTTTACGTTTTACTGGCATGTAGACACCCTGTTTAAAACTCACCTGTTCAGTCATGCTTTCTGGGGTGTGGGTGTGGTTCATAGCTGCCAAGTTCTCCCCCTTTTAAAGGGAAATTCCCTTATGCTGAATAGGCTTCCTCGCGAGAAAAGGGAAAACTTGGCAGCTATGGTGTGGTTGTGATCCAGCTATGCACAATGTATTAAGCCAGTCTACTGATTTGTGGTGTATTCTGTGCTTGCTTAATTAATGTAATTGTATTGTTGATTTTTTATGCACTTCGCTGTCAGGATTTATTTATATTTTAAAATTAATGTTGACAGCACAAGATTTTTTTAAAAAAAATGAAGGAATGCAAATGAAAGTAAATAATTATTGCAGCACAAGTTTTTGGGAACAAGAACTTTTGTTGTTTGGGGGCAATTAGTTTCATTAGTTAAGTCAGGAAAGAAAAAGCTGTAGGAGTATCAGACTCAGCTGCAAGTCCTCCGCAATTACTTAGGCTGCATTGCCGCTTTTGACGGGGCCTCAAGCGATGGTTGGTGCATAATCTCCAGAAAGCCCAGAGATGGAATGACTCAGCATGAAATGAGTCATCTCATCACAAAAGGCCTCTACTACATGACCTTCCCAGCAGTTCCCTGAGCATTACTTTGCCTTTTAGTCTATATTTTTCTTCCCAGGCACTGGCAGTTCTAACTAGTTTTGACTCTCACATAGTAGTAGTAGTAGCTCGGAAATGTCAACTGGCCAAAAGAACTGCAGCCATATTGTTGCAGCATATAACTCCTTTGTTACTACAGCTGCACTGGCTAATGATCTGGTTTTGGGCCAATTCAAAGAGCTGGTAGTGGCCAGAAGGCAGGTGGATCATAGCTGCCAAGTCTCCCGTATTCCCCAGGAAACCCCCGTTTTTCCAGCTGTTCCCAGCTGAAAAAACTTTTTTCCCCCCGGTTTATTCTGGCACGGTGGCCATTTTGGAACTGGGCAGAGCATGCAGTTCCCTAAACAGGGCTGCCTTCAGATGTCTTCTAAAAGTCAGATAGTTGTTTATTTCCTTGACATCTGATGGGAGGACATTCCAAAGGGCGGGTGCCACTACCAAGAAGACCCTCTGCCTGATTCCTTGTAACCTCACTTCTCGCAGTGAGGGAACCACCAGAAGGTCCTCAGCGTTGGACCTCGGTGATTGAGTTTCATGGGGCAGCACCCCAGTTGCCCCAAAGCACAGGCCCCCACAGATTTAAAGGACAGTTCTCTCTCAAAGGGACCTGCTCCACTAAGATCTTAAGTGGAGTGAGTGCTATCGTTTTCCCTTGGGTTTTTCTTGGCCTTACTTGAAGATGTCAAGAACTGAACATTTTGCATGCAGAGCATATGCTCTCTCACTAAACTACACACTTCCCCCAGTGCCTCGAATGTGAAAGACAATGCTACTCAGAGTAGACTTGCTGAATTTAATGGGCATGACTTCCTCAGGCCGAATGTGCCATTGTGCCTTGGGTGAGGTAGAATCCACAGAACACATTCTACTGAGTTGTCCCTTTTACAATGATTTAAGGCAATATCTTATAGCCCCGTATTTATCTCAGTTTAGTTCCCGACTAAGAGAACGGCAGGCAGCATATTTGCTAAACAAGCCCACTGGGAAAATAACCTTCTCGGTGGCTAAATTCCTCTTCCTGGCACTCAAGTGTCGGAAACGTATAATCAAATGTCTTGATGTGGGTTATCTGTAGGAGGTTTAGTAGCGCGGTCATACCCCATTTATGTATCCCTCTGATGCTTTCAGTTTTATATGTTTATCTTTGTATTGAGAAATATTTTTTGTTTCTGACTATCGGTCGAATAAAGTATATTGAATTGAAATTTAATTGACTTCCTCAGGCCTGTTAAATCCAATGGGTCTACTCTGCATTGAACTTAGCTGGAGAAAACCCAGCATCTAAAATTTATCTGTAGACATCCCCCCATTCACTGCCATTTCTCATTCAAATGAATCGTGCATATTTTTTTTCTTATTTAATCAATTCCATCTCTCTTGAAATGGTCTCTTTAGAATTTTAGTACAAAGGGGGGGAAATCCTCCCTCAAGAAGAAGAGGGGGAAATGCTATAATAAAGGGAATCCTACAAGACAATTAAGATTCATTCCCCGCTGCTGTCTAAAGAAATTTGAAAAAAATAAAAATTTAAATAAAGCCCTTCTGCAAGTCTCTCTCTTTTCCTCAAGGTTATGAGGCATATTACAGCTTCAGGGTATGGGAACATTGTCAGTTAAAGTTATCTGCCTTTTACAAATGCAAAGTGATTTTTGGGCATGAACTTTAAAGCAATTGACAGCCTCCGTTGCAAGAGATGGGGGGGAGAGAAAGGATAAATAACTCTATGTCCTTCATGCAATTACACATGTAATTAAATCTCTGCACCTTAAAAAAAAATCATTTTGTACAGCAATTGGGGAGATGCTCAGAGTCCATTAACTTACCTTCCCCCAAGTTGCTGCTCACTCCCAGCCTATAAAAATCAGTAATTTCCACTAAACGCTTCCTAAATTTCTTCGGAATTTTTTGTTGTTTGGGGGGACCTATAAACCAGGGTGCCCTCCAGATGTTGTTGGAGCTGATGGGAGTTGGAGCTGGTTGGGGCGGATGGGAGTTGGAGTCCATTAACACCTGAAAGACACCACGTTGGCTAACCCTATCCTAAGCATTCCAGACAGGGATGTGGGTGGCGCTGTGGTCTAAACCACTGAACCTCTTGGGCTTGCCAATCAGAAGGTCAGTGGTTCGAATCCCCATGACGAGGTGAGTTCCTGTTGCTCTGTCCCAGCTCCTGCCAACCTAGCGGTTCCAAAGCACGCCAGTGCAAGTAGATAAATAGGCACCGCTGCGGCAGGAAGGTAGACAGCGTTTTCATGCGCTCTGATTTCTGTCACGGTGTCCTGTTGCGGTTTAGTCCTGCTGGCCACACGACCCGGAAAGCTGCCTGTGGACAAACACCGGCTTCCTTAGCCTGAAAGTGAAATTAGCACAGTCACCCTTGACTGGACCTAACCGTCCAGGGGTCCTTTACCTAAGCTTCCAGAGGGGGCGCGGGTGGCGCTGTGGTCTAAACCACAGAGCCTAGGTCTTGCTGTTCGGAAGGTCGGTGGTTCGAATCCCTGCGACGGGGTGAGCTCCCATTGCTCGGTCCCAGCTCCTGCCTACCTAGCAGTTCAAAAGCACGTCAAAGTGCAAGTAGATAAATAGGTACCACTCTGGCAGGAAGGTAAACAGCGTTTCTGTGCGCTGCTCTGGTTTCGCCAGAAGCGGCTTAGTCATGCTGGCCACATGACCCAGAAAAACTGTCTGTGGACAAACATCGGTCCCTTGGCCAGTAAAGCGAGATGAGCACCGCAACCCCAAAGTCGTTCGTGACTGGACTTAACTGTCAGGGGTCCTTTACCTTTACCTTTAAGCTTCCAGGGCAAGGAACATGCATGGGACTTTTACCTACAACCCTAGTGCAAGAGTGAGGAGCCTTAAAACCCAGGGTCAGGTGTGATCCTCTAGGTCAGTTATCCCCAAACTTCGGCCCTCCAGATGTTTTGGACTACAATTCCCATCTTCCCCGACCACTGGTCCTGTTAGCTAGGGATCATGGGAATTGTAGGCCAAAACATCTGGAGGGCCGCAGTTTGGGGATGCCTGCTCTAGATCTCTATCTGGCCCCCAGAATTCTCAAGACCATCTCCCTCACTGGCCCTGATTTGCACCCCGTGTTTTCGCCCTGAGGTCCAATAATGCCCCTTGTTTGTCTGGCTGGATGGAGGATAGAGAGGGGTGTGTGAGTTGTATAAAAACTATCCTGCTGTGCTAAGCTAAAATTTAACTTTGCTGCTCTGCCTCTAGCCCCACTCACCACTGTGCCACAGTGCTGTCAGAGAAGGAATGTCCAGAGTGAGGAATTAACTCTCTATTGTCAAAAGTACACTTACAAGTTAGGGAAAGGTGTGTCCATCAGTCCTAGGCCTCTCAGCCACTCCTAGGTGTGCACCTGATGAGGCGGTTGCTGCAACAGAGAGGTCCCATCTCCAACCTCAGCTTCTGTATCTCCCCCACCTGAGCTTCATGCATGTTTCAGCTCACGGATTGCTCTGGAAACTGCAAGTTAGGTAAACTCAACTTTAAATGCAAACCAAATTTCATCCCCCTCTTCAGACCCTGCTCATATACTACATTATGCACACAAGCATTGTCCCACACAGCGAAAACATTTTCAGGACAGCATCTATTGTTAATTTAATTTAATTTAATTTAATTTAAGAATCACTTCCCAAGAGGCACCCTGAAGTGATTTACAGTTTTGTAAAAACTATACGGAATGACTGTGTATGTAAATAAATAAAGTACACAAACAAACAAATGTTAAAAGCATTATGTGCACATGCAGAATTTAAAACAACAACAATCCTATATAATATATTCCTATCATTATTGTGAGGAGGGCTGAAAAGGTGGTGCTTTTCAACTTAAATGAATCCTATTTCAACAATTTACAAATGAAAGCAAAGTTCAGAATGAGGGCACGTCTGAACTGGCTTTTTTAATACAGGGAGGCCAAATCTGAAAGCTACATTGTATCACATTACATAATTTCTGATTGGGGAGCTTACAAGTGGTACAAACAGAAGAGGGGGAGAACTGCAATTCATGGCTTAGGGAAGCATTAAACCCCTTAAAATGCCCCTTTTATGCTAAACGGATTAGCATTGGGTAAAGCCAGCCTTATAGTGCCACTCCAAAATATGTGCCATGGACTGGCTGGACGAAGAGGAGTGGTGGGGGGCACCAGCCGGGGACCCCCTCCCCACACACAAAGGGGAACCCCAGAGGACTCAGAACACAGGGATTGGTAGTGGGACATTGAGGAGAGGTCAGAGGGAGAAATTTGGGAGGAGGTGCAGGATGCGGAAGAGACAACAGGATTTAGTGAGCAGGAAGAGCCTGTGACAGGGAGCAGTTCAGACTGATGCTGAAGCAGAGGAGGGGGTTCAAGAGGTAGCTAGGGAGTCTCCCTTCTCCTGCTGCAACAAGCTCCCCTTCCCCCTGGTCTCCAGGAACATGTAGAGCAGTGGTGGCCAAACTTGGCCCTCCAGCTGTTTTTGGACTACAGCTCCCATCATCCCTAGCTAACAGGACTAGTGGCCAGGGATGATGGGAATTGTAGTCCCCAAAACAGCTGGAGGGCCAAGTTTGGCCACCACTGGACTGTAGAGTAATGAGAGCAGAACAGAGACCAGGGGTGCGCTGATGCAGTTTGAGGAGAGGAGGAGCCATAGAGATGAGTGGAAGGCTGTTACCTTCCATCCTGGCAACTGCCCCATAGGGGCAAAACCTACTGGGAAGTGTTGCTGGGAGCACTAGGCGGAGTTGTATGTTCGTTTCCTTGAATAAAGAGTTAACTTCCCTGGCAATGGAAATTTGCTACTTTTATTGCTGAATATTGCTGCATATTGTCTGACTCCAGCCCAGGCGCAATCTCCTTGTAAAACATGCAAGTAGCCAGACTGTAGGGTTCAATGCAAGACTACACACTTCAGTAGAAACTCCAGGGGGTGCTAGCCAGGCATCAGCCAAGCCACAAAGACAAGCACATTCAAGTCAACGCTTCCCATGTACACGGTGGCCCCAATTCAGCCATATGCACACGTCTATTTCTGGAAGCAGAATATCTCCCTTCCCTCCACTCCCCAAGAATGATTAAAAGATGAACTGTTGGCTAGAGAGCTATTGAAATTTTAAAGCAGAACACTCATCTGCAGCTGGAGTTTGTTCTTTTGAAACATAGACACACAAACACACACGCTTGAAATGCTCTAGTTGTTTTTACTCCTTATGCAAATTATTAAGCTGCAGAAACAGCATCTATTTTTTCTCTTCTGGGGTCTTGCTGCTCTACTGTATCCCTCGGCTCCAAGACCCTGCCCGCCCCCGCCACTGAATGAGAGCCAGCTCTCAACCAGAAGCTGCATGTTGGGGGGGATTACGAGAAGCCTCTGGCTGATTTAGTATTATCTTTCAGCTGCTGAAACTAATATCAGCAGCCTGATCCTTAACAAGGTACTAAGCCGTGTTGATTTCCATGGAATGCAATCTGTCAGGAGCGTGCTTAGAATTGCAGCTTTAATGGCATGCTGTTATTCAAACTGAGTTGTTTTGAAGACTAGATTGGTTTGAATCTATATCTGTATATATGGGAAGCAGCGTAGAGCATGGGGTCTGCATGCAAAAAGAGCCCAAGTTCAACCCCTGGAATCTCCAGGTAGGGCTGGGAAAGAATCCCTGCCTGTAACCCTGGAGAGCGGCTGTCAGTCAATGTAGACAACACTGAGCTAGTTGGATCACCCACTGAGCTAGAGGGATCAGTGTTCTGACTTGATATAAGGCAACTTTGGATGTTCCTATTAAATAAGCCAAGGAATTAATATGGGCTGTAGCACTAGAGGGAATGATCCTGCTGCTCCTTCTTAGGGGTATAAGAATAGAAGAAGCCCTGCTGGATGGGGCCAAAAGCTAACTAGCCAAGTATTCTGTTCTCATGGTGGCCAAGCAAATGTCTAAGGGACGCCTGCAAGCTAGTGCAACAGAAGTCTTCCCACTTGCTACTCCCAGCAACCGGAAGGAGGCATTCCACTTCCAACAGTGGAGGTAGAATACAGCGCCGGTGAGCATGGGTAGCCTTATCCTCCATGAATTTGTCCAGTCTTCAAACTGGACTTGGACAGGACAGCCCTTCCAATAGAGCAGGCATGCCCAACTGGTCGATCGCGATCTACCGGTTGATCGCAGGGCATCCCTGGTCGATCGCCCCCCCCCCAAAAAACGCTCAACAACTTGGGTAA
This sequence comes from Zootoca vivipara, assembly GCF_965207765.1. NCBI lineage: Eukaryota > Metazoa > Chordata > Lepidosauria > Squamata > Lacertidae > Zootoca > Zootoca vivipara. The sequence continues at coordinate 42,920,561 of NC_142596.1, forward strand.
ATTATCTGCCAAAAAAGCTCAACAACTTTGGTCAATCCAATGGGTAGATCACTGCCAGTTTTTTTTTATAGTTGGAGTAGGTCGCAGTCTCTTGGGAGTTGGACTGCACCTTTCAGAGGGGAACAGAGGAGGAGCTTCATGTCCTATCTGCAGACTTCCCAAAGGCATCTGAGTGGGCACTGTAGGAAACTGTGGTAGGCTTCATGGACTTCTGATACACTCCTGATGCTTCTAACCTGAGATTGAGAACCTGCGGCCCTCCATATGTTGTCAGACTACAACTCCTCATCTACCCTGACCATTGGAAATGCTAGCTGGGCTGCCTAGGAGCTGCAGTCTGAGCATGTGGAGGAACACGCCCCGCCCCCCATGTACTCTCAACCATGTTTTATCCTGGCAACCACCCTGTAAGGTAGGAGCAATGCAGTAATGTAGGAAGCTGCCTTCTACTGAGTAAGACCAGTGATTCATAGAATCCTAGGATTGTAGAGTTGAAAGGGACCCTTCGTCTACAAAGTATTGTCCATACCAGGTGTGGGGAAACCTATGGCCTACCAGATGTTGCTGAACAACAACTCCCATCATCCCCAGAAAGTATGGTCAATGGCCAGGGATGATGGGAGTTGTAGTTCAAATGTCATGGACTGCCAAAGGTTCCCCACACTAGGACAACACTGACTAGCAACAGCTGGGATATAGCTCAGTCAGTAAAGCATGAGGTTCTTAATCTCAGGGTCAGGGGTTTGAGCCCCACATTGGGCAAATGTTTCCTGCCTTGCCGGAGTTGGGACTAGATGGTGCTTGTGGTCACTTTCAACTCTATGATTCTTCATTAGTGTTTCAGACTGGGGATATTTTCAGACCTACTTGAAGATGCTGGGGATTGAACCTAGGACCTGCATGCAAACCAAACGTTCAACTACTGAGCTATGGCCCTTCCAAGAAGCAGGCAGACAGACAGACAGACAGACAGACATACACACACACCAGGACACCATACAATAACCTGTGCTGTTATGTATTATTGATCCTATTGATGTTTCAGGTTTGCAATCCCTTCTCACCAACAGAAAATAGGAGAGACCATCACAGAACATTGCCATCTTATTGGCTCGGGGAGTACCTAAACCTCTTTTACCACGTCAATATTTTGTATAATTACTACCTCGACACTTTCAGGGATGGAAAGAATTGAAAAGCTTTCTGTCCCATAGCTCCCATTTACAAGAATGTGCAGAGTGTTGCTTTGAAGAGCAGAGGTATCTGTGATGAGCTTGTCTCTAGTTATCATGGAATCAAATGATGGATGGCACTGTCAGGACTCTGAAATCAGCATGTCAGCGCAGCTTTAAACCTCCAGCTTCTATGTATTAAATTCCTACTGCAAAGCGGCATTGGAGAGAATGCAGCTCTGAGACTTACTCCTGAGGTGCACAGGGAAAGCTGTGCATGCACAACACAGTTGGGGGACCTCAGGTGCTTATTGTTCTACACCCCTGACCACCAGCCATGCTGGCTGATGGGAGCTGGAGTCCTACAAAGGAAAGATCATAGTTCGGTGCTAGAGAATCTGCTTTGCAGAAGTTCCTAAATTCAATCCACAGCATCTTCAGGTAGGGCTGGGAGAGATCCTTCTCCAGCAACAGCTATTCAGAGGTACACATGGGGGGGCTCCATTTAGCCATCATGGTAGTCTATTGTAGTGGTTTAGTGTAGTGGTTAGAGTTTGGGGTATAGCTTGAGAAGATTTGGATTCAAATCTCAGCTCCAAGGCTTAATAGGTGACCTTGGGACCAGTCACTGTCTCTCAGCTTAGGACTATCACAAAGGTAAAGAAAGAAGTGGAGGCATGAGGAAGAGTTTTAGCTCAGTGGTAGAACATCTGCTTTGGTTCAAGTCCCAGCATCTCCAGGTATCTGAAATTTTAGAAAGCTACTGCTAGTCAGTGTAAACATAACTGAGCTAGCTGGACCTGTAGAGAGAGATTTGCTAATTGTATTATTGAGTTAAATCTGATCCTATAGTTTGCATTGTATGAATTCTGATTGTATGGCTTAGCCCCCCCCCCCCCATATTCCTGGGTGCTTTCCATTGCCTCTGTGCATTTCAGTGCCACTGTGTCAAAGTGTAATGAAAATATTCGACAGCTAGACAGGATGGCCTTGCCAGAGAGCACAAGGTCTGCAGTCTGCATCAGGAGATGCTCAAGGTCTACACCAGGAGATGACGCATATATCAGGCACAAGAGGCAAAACAGTCAGGGACTCAAGCCCCCCACTCAAGGCTGCTTGAGGATGCTACCGGGGTAGCATCAGTCAGCATGTGTTTACAAGAAGAACCGGACACAGGAAGATCCTTATACAGTGGTACCTCGGTTTATGAACACAATTGGTTCCGGAAGTCTGTTCATAAACTGAAGCGTTCATAAACTGAAGCGAACTTTCCCATTGAAAGTAATGGAAAGTGGATTAATCCGTTCCAGACAGTCTGCGGAGTACTTAAACTGAAGCGTTCATAAACTGAAGCAAACTTTCCCATTGAAAGTAATGGAAAGTGGATTAATCCGTTCCAGATGGGTCCGCGGAGTACTTAAACTGAAATGTTCATAAACTGAAGCATGGGTGTAATTGGTTCCGGAAGTCTGTTCATAAACTGAAGCGAACTTTCCCATTGAAAGTAATGGAAAATGAATTAATCCGTTCCAGATGGGTCCGCGGCGTTCATAAACCGAAAATTCATAAACCGAGGTGTTCATAAACCGAGGTTCCACTGTATGTACTTGTGACCCCCCTTGTGTTTATGAGAAGGACAGGATACGGATTTTCCTTATATAGACTTGTAACATGTGACCCCCTTGCGTGCACACATTTACAGAGGAGGGGGAAAGGAGCCCAAGAAGTGTATAAGAATCTTTGCAAATTTGTGTTTCTTTACTCTTGTCGTGAGCTGATCACCAAGAGTCTCTTAAATTTAAGAATTAAAGTCTTTCTCTGAATTCAACCCTCGGTGTCGTTGTTGACTGTCTCTGTCCCTGCCTGGGCGCAACTTAAGGACCCTTATCAGCTAATAAGGCTACAGACCAATGGTTTGAGTCAGTTTAAAGCAACTCCCTATGCTCTTTCCTAAGGAGGGACAAAGGTTCCCCAGCCTTGAACTGGAATCTTAGGCTTAGCCAAGCATGGTGTTCAGGGGTGCGGGGAGACATCTGTTCCCATGTGGAATTTAGAACTGGAAAAATGAGAAACTGAAATGGACAAATTCATCCATCCCCAATGGAGAAGCAGAGGAATCTAATAACATAATAAGTTTCTGCTGGCCCTTCTAGCCCAGCACCCTGTTCCCACAGTAGCAGACCACAAGGAGCCCATGGGAGACCTGGAATCAGGAAGTGCTGTGGAAAGTGCACATTTGAATGGCTTAGGAAAGTCACTAGTTACAGGATAACAAACTGAAAAAGCAGTCATTTGATTCCCCTCCCTGTGATCTACCAAGCTCCACCATCACCTCCAGGGGGACATGGTGATTACCTTGTGACAAAGGGCTTTCCACATGCTCTGTTTAATTGTCATCCATTAATGAGAACCCAGCAGCATGCAGGAAGTGTGCATTCTCATTTTGAGCCAAACCCTCACTGCATGCATTTTTTAATTATGACTGCTTTAAAAATACAATTGGACATCTAATCAGCTCTAAATGAAATGCCTACTTGGGAATCTTAATTTTAGCAGATGCACCATCAATATTTATTGGGTGTAGGCTTCCCCTGCTCTCTCTCCCTCTCCCACATTCTTTCCTTCGCCCTTCCCTTTAAGGAAAGGGATAGCAAACACCCCAGGCTGAGAAGCAAAGAATAGATCAAAAGTCAAACTGACCACATTTTTTTTCTAAATTAAATGCCTTCCCCATTGTGTTGGGGGGGGGGGTCATGTGGTGCAAAAGAACTCCATGATGAATGGAAGAGGCGGCATTCACAAACCATGCCAGGCAAATTAAATTGGAAAAGAATGGATAAATTTATTACCATTGCCTGGGTGGCTGTAATTGTAGAGGCATGTCTATTACAGCAGATGCAGTACACAGTCTAAGAATAGCTGTTCTCCCCATTATTAGGAGAGCCGAGCAATTGTGAATGGGTGATTGATGGACACTAGAAGGAAGCAGCAAGGGTTGTGGGAAAGGCAGAAATGTGGTTCTCCCCGGTGCATCATTCTAAGACCAACAGCCTCTCAAAGTGCCTGCTTGCCTCCACTTACGCTCTGCTTGTTTGCTTCTAAATGCAGCAAACATCACAAAGGCACCTTTATCCAGGGGTGCCCCGGAAAAGAGAACTTCTAACACCTTATTCAAGGCTCTGTGGGCTAAAAGGCACAGCCCTGCCACTACCTCTTACAGTATCTCAGTTTCCTCAGCCTTGCAGAGCACAGTGGCTACAAAACAAGGTGAGGGATCTCTGATCAGTCAGCCACTTCCCCCAGAGAGGCAGAGCATACCATATACCATGTCTAGTCTGCCTACCTAAGCCTTCAGTTGACGCTAGCTCCTTGCAGAGACAGTAACTTCTACACCAGGCATGTCCAAAGTCCATTTCGGGGGCCTAATCTGGCCCGTGGGTCAGTTTACTTCAGCCCCTGTGGCAGTTTATTTCCTGGGGTAAAATCCTTCCATGGTACGGAAGCTGTACTTCTCAGGATAGAGCAGGGCTGTGTAGAATTATTAAAACAGCAGAGAGCATTATTAGCTGCTCACTCACCACCTTAGAACAAATCTACACCACCAGGTGCCATAGAAAAGCGCTAGACATATCAAAAGATCCAATGCACCCTGGTCACCATTTCTTTGAGCTCCTGCCATCGGGACGGAGATATAGAACAATGCAGGCAAGAATGAGCCGTCTCAGGAACAGTTTCTTCTCTAGAGTGATTTTGGCCTCAAATGGAAAGCCTGGACTTTGAAGTCATCTTATTTTCCTTTTTATTTTGTATTATATTACTGTTTTTAATTAGGTTTTGTAATTTTGGATTATGCGGAATGCTTTATCTGAGTGGATGTAGCAACCGAGTAATTTCGTTGTTCCCGCAAGGGGACAATGACAATAAAGATATCTTATCATCTTATCTTATCTTTAAAAAAAACAAAAAAAAATCCACAACTTCAATCCTAAAAAGGTCAACAACTTTGGTCGGCCTTCGCGGCCCTTCGCTTAATCAAATCTGGCCCTCTTTGAAAAAAAGTTTGGACACCACTGTTCCACACACCTTTCCTACCAGGGCCCCTTGGAGCTGTCCAAGGTCCTGTTCCTGTTGGCTCTCTGCTGGACTGGATGCTTGAATGGATGCTGCCAGACTCCCCTGTGATCCTCAAGCTCCCACAGAACTGGACGGTAGCAGGTCAGCAGAGCACAAGAACTTCTTGTTGCACCAGCAAAGTGCAACTGCAGAGGAGGGCCACCAAGAAGATTAAGGGTCTGGAAACCAAGCTTTATAATGAATGGTTGATGGAGTTGGGTATGCTTAGCCTGGAGAAGAGGAGACTGAGAGGTGATGTGATAGACATCTTCAAATATCTGAAGGGCTGTCACTGTCACATGGAAGACAAAGCTAGCTTTTTCCCCTGCTGCTACAGGGGGGATGATCTGAACCAATTGATTCAAATTACAAAGAAGGTGATTCCAACTAAACATTGGAGAGGAATTCTGATGGTAAGAGCTGTTTGAAAGTGGAACAGGCTACCTCGGAAGTTGGTGAGCTCAGCTCACCTTTGTTGTAGGTTTTTAAGCAGAGGTTCGGTGGCCATTCTATAGCTGTGACCATTCTATAGCAGGGGGTTGGACTAGATGACATTTGGGGTCCCTTCCAACTCCACAATTCTATGCTTTTATGAACAGGAGCAGAAAGCTCCTTACACTGCTTTTGGTTCCAGAGGTTCAAATGGCCAACTTGAGTCAGCAGAGTATCTGGAGCCTGGAGGTGCTCCACTGGGAAGTTGCCTCCTGCAGTTCACATCTATCTAAAGCCCTAACTAGATCTTGCTCTGATCTAGCAACAATAATTCTTACAATTCTTTTCTATTCTTAGTGAATCTAATAACCAAAGTTACATGTGTACATAAATTAATTAAGTGGCGGCTAAGTGTCTACCATGCCTGCTGAGAATTAGATGTTAAATTTGGTAGAAAATCACACGCTATTATGTTGAAATGTTGAGCGCTGCTCATAAAATTGAGCATTTAATGGAAGTGACAGGCTGAATTCCCAGTGATGTCTGATTTTTGTAGATCAGCTGCTTTTGACGAACACATACAAAAGATGTGATAGAATGACTAAGGCAAAGGAGGCCCACTTTCATGGGGGAAGCAGAACAATCTTATTTCAGTCATTCATCACAAATCCTGTCTGAGTCATTAGAGGAAAGAGGAATGTTAAAAATGTGTACATAGGATTTGGGCAGAAGCCAATGAGAATTCTCACCAGTCTTCTAAAAGCTCTGTAGATCCAGCTAAGCTCAAAGTCTGTGAACAAGGAATGCCTTCATCAGTATGCTATTAAAATCCAATAATATACTGTGCTGGCCCATTAAACAAGTCATGATCCCAATAAACTGAGCTGAATTATTTGCCTTGCTTTGTGATGTAAACACTTCAGGCTACCAGAACATGGAAACTCCACTTTAATGCTTTTCTGCATCACTGAAGATGTGACTTATATATTCTCAAATAGTAAGCGGTGCTTATTTGGAAATAGCAGCACCTCACACCTACAATGCTCAGGAATTCTAAGGAACCTCAGAACCAGCAGAGTTTGGAAAAGTTTGGTCAGTTGAATTTTTTTCAAAATGGCATCCAGTTGTATCCCAACACAGACAAATAATAATAATCTGCTTCTTCATCTCAGGAACCATCATAAATTTGGTTGAAATGAATGGCGTTTTGAAAGCTTCAGCCCATCATCTTGATTCAAAATGGTGCCAATTTTCCCCCAAACATAGGCGAAACTGACTCCTTCATCTCAGGAATTATCATGCAAAATGTGATTGCAAATCCCTTAAGCAGTGTCCAAATGCCTAGTGAAAAAGCAACTTTTGAAAACTTAGTCGAGAGACCAGCCATTGTGGAGTATTCAAAAATATGGTCATCCACGGTAGCAGCTGGGGTGGCAGGGCAGAGCTGTGTAGCCACCTTCCTTGCATCACTGATATTTACCTGGTTTGGGGAGTGGCAGGACAGGAAGCATCATAGCCAAGACTGTGCAGATGTGCCAGCAGAGTCATTCCAATGCTCCTGCCAGTGTGCTTGTGCAGCCCCAACCTCTCTGCTCCCCTGCTCCCCATTATTCTTCAGAGTAAAGCTCTCTTCCTTACACTGAAGTAAGAACCATTTTCATGGTGCTTTGGGACACTGTGCTAGTTGTCCATATATTTGAGACGCTGTTTAAGTAGTTCAAGATATCTTCTCCTACGTCCCGAAGGTCGGTCTTCTAGACCAGAGGTAGGGAACTTTTTCCAGTCCAAAGGCCACTTTCCCTTCTGCTTGTAAGAGGCATTATTGGCGCTCAAGGACACATTCTAGTCAGGCAAAAACACTCAAGAAAATGCAAAGCAGGGCTGGTGAAGAGTGCAGGCTGAGAAGAGGTGTGGTTGGGGAGAGTTCCGAGGGCCTGATGGAGATGCCTGAGAGGCCAGTTTTGGCTCCTGAGCTTATGTTATTTACCCCTATTCTTGATTCTGTTCCAAGTGACTTTTGTAGAAATGGAATTAGGCATGACAAGATATATTACTTTGTTATTATCTTTCCTTGCTCACGTGAAATCAGCTGAGTGCTATCCTTTGTAGCTTAAATTTGGAAGCAAAGACGAGATTAATTTAACCTTTTAGAAACAATAATCCAGGATGCTTTAAGGCAGGCTGGGTTTTCCCTGGTATTACAACTCCCCCCCCCCAAAAAAAACAACAACAACAATCACATAAACATTGTTTTGTGAAGAAGTACAAGTAGTATTTCCTTACATAATTAGGACTTGAAGCAGCAGTTACAGTAGCAAAATGAAGGCAGGTTTATAACTACTATCTAAGTTCAAGATGGTGTCTGAGCTGTAGAGTTCAGACATGCGTGTGTGGTAAGCTTGGAGGCATGATGAAGAAAGAGAAAGATCCCTGGGCAGGAAGGAAGTATGTAGTGTTACAGCTTCTTGCTGAGGGAGATAAAGGAAGTGATCTCAACAGCGTTCTTGCTAGCAAATTTTACAGGAAAGCTCTGTGAGCCTCAGTCTCTTCATGTGCCTATCTGGCAAAGCATTAATTGTTGGTTTGACTGCAATAATGTCCCACAACTTTGTCTCAGCATAATTAAAGCAGACAGGAGTCTCTTTCTCAAATTCATCTGAGGCAACTTCAGACAGGACAACAACAAGAAGAAGAGTTTAGATTTGATATCCCGCTTCAAGGGCGTACCCACCACGGGGCAAGTTAGGGCAGCTGCCCTACTCTAGAAGCCAGCTGCCCTTTCCCCTTTCCATAACCCATCGCACTTTCTCCTCTCCCCCTCCCACTATCGAGCTGCAAAAGCGGTGGGGTGTAAACGTAAGAGACGGAGGGAAACAGCGCACCCGGGGGATGGGGCGAGCTGCCCAGAGGGGCGACCAGTGCCGTGGGCAGGGGGGCAGGAGGGGGCAATTGCCCCCCCCAAGAAGCAAAAGGCTAAGGGGCGCAGCGTGGCAGCCCCAGGCTCCGGCTCCCAGCGCAAAGCTCCAGAGGCGCGAGGGGAGCGTAAGCGGAGGAGCGCTAAGCGGGAGCGGGGAGTGTAAGTGGAGGAGGCAGCCACAGGCTCGCGTTCCCCGCGCACCTCTGGAGCTTCGCGCCGGGAACGGGAGCTTGGGGCTGCCTCCTCGGAAGACCTGGGAGGTGCGGAGGAGGCAGCCCCAGGCTTGCGTTCCCCGCGCGCCTCTGGAGCTTCGCGCCGGGAACAAGAGCCTGGGGCTGCCTCCTCAGAAGAGCTGGGAGGACGCAGGCCACGTAGCCCCGCCCATATTCCCACTGTGGCCCCTCCCCTCCCGCCCCTTGCCCCCGCCCCTTGCCCCCCCCTAATTTTGATCCTGGGTACGCCCCTGTCCCGCTTTATCACTACCCTAAGGAGTCTCAAAGTGGCTAACATTCTCCTTTCCCTTCCTCCCCCACAACAAACACTCTGTGAGGGGAGTGGGGCTGAGAGACTTCAAAGAAGTGTGACTAGCCCAAGGCCACCCAGCAGTTGCATCTGGAGGAGCGGAGATGCAAACCCGGTTCCCCAGATTATGAGTCTTAACCGCTCTTAACCACTACACCACACTGGAGGTCACACAAGACATCCATGGGAGGCTAAGCTAAGCACACATACTTTTAATTTATAACTGATATGTTTATCATTCTAGAGGCAACACCAGGATGTTAGGAACAACAAGCAAAAGTGTGTGTGCTCACCGCTCTCTTATCTACTGAACGGGCCATACGCATCTGAAGTAAACTTAGAATTCTGTATTGAATAAGACTTCCGGAGTAAATAATACATAGCCTTCCAAATGCATCAGAAAATTTAATTCAGTCTTCTTCCAGTGGGTCTTTTGATCTCGGCAAGGTTCTAAATAAACTGGGCCAGATCCACTCCAGGCACAAGGAACTGAAGCCTCATTCTGATGTAGGATTGCACACGTGACATTTGGTTTCTGTGTGTATGCAGGGAAAGGGTGTTACACCACATTATGATCTACACACCTCAGTCCACATCAGTGGGCTTTCTACATGTGCACCCTGCTGTGAAAGGCCACCAACAGTATGGCTTCTTGTTCCATGTACATGAATTGGAACAGAAACCATCCATGTGGATAGTAGACACATTGGATTCATAATTGATAGCTAGGGTCAATGTTGCGTACTTGGGAACATAGGAAGCTGCTTTATACTGAGTCAAACCATTGGTCTACCTACTTCAGTATTGTCCACGCTGATTGGGAATAGCTCTCCCAGGCCCACAACTCCCATTATGCATGACCGTTGACCATATTGGCTGAACTGGTGGAAGCTGGAGTCCAACAACATCTAGAAGGCACCATGTGGACTTTCTCTGCTCTACACGAATATCCTTTAATATGTAACTGCCTTCTCACATTCATATTTCTACCATGCATGGAAAGAATCTCCTTTTCAACCTCTACACAGACCCAACAGCTTCTGACATCCGGTCTACTTATTCTACTCATTTCCCTGGAAGATGGATTCCATTGTGTGGCCTCCTCAAAACAATCATCTTTATAATTCATTGCAAAAGAGAAACATAAGCTTGTGTCCAATGTCAGTCCTACTCAGAGCAGAACCATTGAAATGAATGGACTAATTTAGGCCCATTAATTTCGATGGGTCTTCTCTAAGCAAAACCTACTTGGATTCGACCCATGATCCTTTAGCAAATTTTGAAAAATCTTACACTTCTTTAAGAATTCTTCGGGATTTGAACACCTCTGTGCCATATCTTTATGCAAGTCTTTTTCTCCACTGTGTCCAAGTGTAAGGTGAATAACATAAGAAGAGGCTTGCTGGATCAGACCAAAGTTTCTTTTCTTTTTTTAATAAATTTTTATTCAATTTCCAATTTATCCAATTAAAATAATAAAAAAACATTCTTTTATACACAACATTATAAATTTTCATCTAACATTTTGCTCTGCCGAGCTACGACTTCCCCCCCTCCCTTCATGCGGGTTTCTTGTTAACTACATTTTTGCAGTTCCTTTTTGACTGTTTGGTCAATTCGTAGGATTTATTTCAATCCTGCAAGTGTTTTTAAAGATCTACAATTTTTCTCCATATAATCCACATATTTACTCCAGTCTTTTTGAAACCTTGTCTCCCCCTGGTCGCGGATCTTGCAAGTCATCCTTGCGAGTTCAGCATAGTCCATCATTTTAATCTGCCACTCCAGGATCAGACCAAAGTTTCATCTAGTCCAACATCCTGTTCCCACAGTGGCCACCTGTGCAGCCAGGCACACAGAAGCACTAGGCACATCTATTATTATTATTATTATTATTATTATTATTATTATTATTATTATTATTTCCTTCCTCCCATAGGAGTCTAGGGCAGTCAATGCATCAGTGATATTTTTAGAAAAAGGCATTCTAGAAAAAGTTAAAACACATTCTCTCAAGCAGTGATCTCAGGAACAGTGTCTTCCAGCCATCAAATGCCTGGACAAACAAGAACATTTTAAAATTCCATTGAAAGTCAATAAAGAGAGACTCCCTTATTAGGGAGATCATTCCACAAATGGGGAGGTGCAACTGAGAAGGCCATATCTTGAGTCAGTGCCAAAAGGGCAGTCTTCAGAGGGGTCACCACCAAGAAGGCCTCGCCTGCCAATCGTAGGATCCTCAACGGTTGAAACTGGAGAAGTCACCCTTCTAGGTCCTAGGGTCTCAAGTAATTTAGGGCTTGATATGCTAGTGCTGTGGGACGCAGGTGGCACTGTGGGTTAAACCACAGAGCCTAGGGCTTGCCAATCAGAAGGTCAGCAGTTCAAATTCCTGCGATGGGGTGAGCTCCCGTTGCTCGGTCCCAGCTCCTGCCAACCTAGCAGTTCGAAAGCACGTCAAAGTGCAAGTAGATAAATAGGTACCACTCCAAGCGGGAAGGTAAACGGTGTTTCCGTGTGCTGCTCTGGTTCGCCAGAAGCGGCTTTGTCATGCTGGCCACATGACCTGGAAGCTGTACGCCAGTTCCCTCAGCCAATAACGTGAGATGATCGCCGCAACCCCAGAGTCGGTCACGACTGGACCTAATGGTCAGGGGTCCCTTTACGTTTTTATGCTAGTGCTAACACCTTGAATTGGGCCTGTGCAGTGCTTTTGAGACATGCCGAGACCCAGCCCCATTGGACTGCTCCACTTACCAGCCTAGCAGTCATGTTCTTCTCTAGCTGCAGCTGCTGAACCATTCTGCGATAAGTTCTCATGTTTCTCCAGCATTCTTCCTTCTCTTCTCTTGCCTTTTCCTAAAGGACTACCATTTTCTTCAAAAGCAGGAGCACCCCTTCTAGCCAAAATGATCAAAAGATGGGTCACTGGCTCATTACATCAGATACTCCCTTCCACCACCGCTGCCCTCAATTAGCTTGCATGGGCCTCTCTTTTGCTCGCCTCCGTAAGTTAAATTCGTTAATTTGATTCTCCCAGAGTTGTCAGAACACACGATAATTAATCACCCCCTCGCAGTTCCAATGCCATTGCTCTCAACAGATGTATTTTTCTGTCTAATAAATTCTTCATTAATTCCCCAGAAAAGCTCCTTCATCTTCCCATCAAAAGAATCCCAGTTTCTCCTGAGCAGATGACGTCTCTTTGGTCTGGCAGAGGCCTGGGGCTGCTACACAACAATCTCATCCCACATACTTGAATAGGAAGAGAAGGGAGAAGAAAAGCGATCAAATCAAACATTCTGCTCTGCCAACACTCACGTTAACACTTATGCTCTAGTTGCCCTCTATTGACAAGAATACACCCTTAATTTCTGGGAAATGCCTCTGTTAAATCGCTGGAGAAATCTGAGGGGTGCCAAAGAATAAAGGTTTTATTGGCCTGGCCTTTTTCAAATGAAGATTCTTCCTCAAAGGCATGGCATATCAGAACAATGAACATTACATTAGTGCTATTGAAACAATTGCACAGTGAAGTGGGGTGGGAAAACAATACAAGACAGTGTGGTGTGGTGGTTACTGTTAGGTTTTCTTAATATTAATGTGGTCAATGGTGCTACTCAGAGCGGTGTGTGTGTTTGTAATCTTAGCCTGCATGGCGGCATGCCTGTGAGCTATCAACAATTCAGCACACCTGTGGTATGCTAACTAGCAGGGGGATTTTACCTGCTGCACTGAATGCAGCGATGTGATAGGATAATTGGTTATTTTGAATACTGTATTTAAGTTGACGTAATGCTTTGTATCATATCTTGCTATCTTACTCTCTTACTTTGTACTCTCTGTTTGACTTACTAATTGACTAGTGGAGTGTTAAAGAATTCGGTTAATGACTGGGGGAGTGTGTCGCGGTGAGAAAGGGTGTTTTGCAGCTGTTTGATTATTACTTAAAATAAAGCTTAGCAAAGATATTGCGGGCAAGTTTTTATTCCATCGTCCCAGCCGCTGCACAAACTTGGTTGGCAAAGAAAAGTCCAACAGTTAGGATGCCGGACTAAGACCACTGGGGACAAGTGTTCAAATCCCCACTCAGCCTACTGGGTGACCTTGAGCCAGTCACTGTCTCTCAGACTAACCTACCTCACAGGGTGGTTGTGGGGATCAAATGAGGAGGGAGAGAAGCACAGGGGCCACCTTGAGGCCCTCGGAGACAAAGGTGAGGCCCAAATGCAACAATTAATCAATTAACAGTACGCAGAAAGAAATAGGACTTTAAATATCTTACAACACCTTTGTTCACATTTATCTGGATCAGATCAGTGTCCCATCTAGTCCAGCTTCCTGTTCTCCCAGCAGCCAACCAGGTGCTTGTGGGAAGCCCACAAGCAGGTCCTGAACACAAGAGCACTCTCCCCTCCTGTGGTTTCAGAAGCATGCAGCCTCTGCCAGTGGAGGTACGGTAGATCATCACCGTTGAAAGCCTCATCCTCCATGAATTTTTCTAAATGAATTTGCTAACAAAATGGATTTCAATAGAGACAAATGTATGGTGCTGCTTAGGCACGAATAACCAGGTGCACAAATATAAGATGGGGGGATACCTGGCTTACTAGCAGTACGACTGAAAAGGATCTAGTGGTCTTGGTGGACCACAAGCTTAACATGAGTCAACAGTGTGATGCAGCAGCAAAAAACAACAACACCCTAATGCTATTCTAGGCTGCATCAACGGATGTATATTGTCCAGATCAAGAGAAGTAATAGTACCTCTCTATTCTGCCTCAGTCAGACCACACTTGGAGTACTGTGTCCAGTTTTGGGCACCACAGTTTAAGAAGGATGGGACAAGCTGGAACATGTGCAAAGAAGGGCAGCCAAGATGATCAAGGGTCTATGAGTCTAAAGACAATTGCCCTTTCCCCAGACTCTACCTTAAGACTGGTATCAATGCAAATTTTATTGCTTTCATACCAATACATCTTTTTTTTTTTCTCCCGCAGCCTTTGCTTAAATTGCAGCCTGGTGAAGTATGCTGGAGAACTCGAATGCATCCTGTGGCATGACATTTTGGCTGGCCTTCTAAAGGCATTGTCCCACTAGATCAGGGGTTCCCAAACTAAGGCCCGGGGGCCGGATGCGGCCCAATCACCTTCTAAATCTGGCCCGCGGACGGTCCGGGAATCAGCATGTTTTTACATGGGTAGAATGTGTCCTTTTATTTAAAATGCATCTCTGGGTTATTTGTGGGGCATAGGAATTCGTTCATATTCCCCCCCCCCCCGAAATATAGTCCGGCCCCCCACAAGGACTGAGGGACAGTGGACCGGCCCCCTGCTGAAAAAGTTTGGGGACCCCTGCACTAGATAGTCAGACCCAGCCGGTTGTATCCAAAGTAGCACTAAGTGAAAGTCATTAAGCGGCATACTTGTTCCGCTGGCAAAACATTTCATGCCAGAGAATGCATAAGCAGCTATGGCAATTGGCTCTAAATGAGAAGTTAACACACAGCTGCAAGAAACCAAGGGGAGAAATATGCAAAGACCAGGTCTCTGAGACGCAGTTTCAATTTAGTATGTATGTTAATAACAAAAATGAGGCACTCTGACATCCCTTTCAGTTTGACTCAATAGTTTCATCCAGACTGGCAATTTCATAACACTAATTTTTTTATTTTTTTTGGTACTGTATCCATCATTGACTGTATTCACATAGCAGTTTGTTCCATTTCCACGATGTTTTCCTATAACCCTATAGTTATAAATGTCCACATTGTATTTGAGTTTTCACATTGTATTCCAGAACTATACTGAAATATCGTTTATCTTTAGTGTTCAGTTCCATAATATTTGCAAACAATTTTTTTTCCTGGAGCCAAATAACAAGGAAACAAGCGCCGAACTTGCATTATATCCCACCAACGTTCCAGAAGTGGCTTTTAATGTGTGTGAACTCTCAAATATTATGCAGAAGTTAAGAGTAAGGGGGAAATCATGAAAACAGAATAAACGGGCATGGGAACGCAGGCCTTGCCTTCCCCATATTTCTCAAGCTTTTTGTCTCTATGATTATTTTCTACTAATTAGTGTACTTGTGAAAAAAAAGTTCAATTAAAAAATGGAATGCTGGTTGCTCAACAGATTGTTAAATCTGCTGCACAATGAGTTTCCGCAAGCACTTGCTTTTACCCAATAACTACAGGGATAGTAGAAGATCATTTACAGGATCACAGAGAATGAGACAACATTGGTAACCTGCTGCCAATGAGCCCCCCCCCCCAGTCTGCCTTTCATTATTTCTGAAAATAGAAAGTAAGAACAGATGTTTAGGAGCAGTGACAACAGACATCTGTTCACATTAGGAAGTTTAACCCCCCCCCCCATTTTCTGGCCTGGTCTCAATCAGTGTTTTTGCTCCAGTGTCACGGGAAGAAAATCTAAAAATCACGTGAAAGAGCACACGGTGTAAAATTTGATGATATCCAAGTGGGATCTGCTGGGGTGTGTGGAAGGCTTTCCCCAAGCAAGTGCTTATAGAAAAAGAGGTTTATGTGGGGCAGAGATTTACTCAGGGAGAGATGTGAATGCCTGATTATAGCATACTATGTATATAAATAGTCGGTGCTCTTTTTCTAGAAAAAGAGGTGCCAGAACTCACCATGAACATTCTCTTAGAATGGCCCATCCGAGAGGTGTCTGAACTGACTTCCAGCAAGTTCCAGCTTGGGGGGGGGGGGAAGCCCTGTAAATAACATTGGGGAATTGGAGTTATAAGTGTGCAGAAAAACCAGTCAATCCAAACTCTGGCCAGGGAACAGTGGGGCTTAACAGAGCATTGGGAAAAATTGGCAATAACTGGGTACTGAAAGGTGCTAAAAATAAAACTCACACCCCAGTTTTCCAGTGGCCCGTAGAAGTATGGTTCCGGCAGAGTTAAAAGAAAAATACGCAAGAGAAACTGACTTGGCTGAAGCAGGAGTCACCAGGAGTCCAAAGGCTTTTCCAACCTAGTCTTTAATTCATGTAACCCCTCACTAGCAGTTTACGGAAAACAAATGGTTGGCTTCACTCTAACAGAAAGAAAAATAAAGCAAGCAGACTTAGAACTCTATTTTAGCATAAAACCTTTTTTCTAGAGACTTTAAACTAATCACACTTTATCAGTAAACTCACACACCCAAACTCTCAACACTGAAATGCTTTTCAACAGAGCCTTATATACGCAGAGTAACGCCCACACCTTGGAGCAATTAAGCAGGAAACGCCGGGCACCTGTTTCTTAAACTTCTGTTTCTTAAATTGACAGTACTGACATCAGACTGGATCCGGTGCAACTTGATTATTCAAAGCCCAACACGGAGCAGGGAGTTGACTCCACTTCCCAATCCACAGCTCTGCCACTCAGCAGTTCTGCCCGAATAAGATCATAGCTGTCAAGTTTTCCCTTTTCTCGCGAGGAAGCCTATTCAGCATAAGTGAATAAGATGACTCAAAGAACTGGTGGGTTTACCAGGGAGCAAGGATGAAAGAAACAGGCCTGGTCACTTTTTTATTTTATTTTAAACCTTCTCAAAAGAGAGTCCGTTGCACAAAAATATAGCACAGGAAAGTTTTCACCAGTTGCTGAAAAACAGTAAGAGGCATGGAGGGTAAGGGATCTTAGAGGATAAAACAGAGGTGAAGAAGCTCAAGCCAGGAGCAATATGTGGGCCCCCAAGTCTCTCTATCTGGCCCACAGAACTTTCCCTAGACCGTGCCCATCACCAGCCGTGCTCTCGACTCTCCCTGAATGTTTCAGCCTGGCTAGATTGTGTCTCTGAACTCGGAGATTACCTCTTGCTAATCTGAATGGAGGTTGGAGAGAGGTGTGCATGTATGTGCAGAAATTAGCCTACTGCGGAAAAGTAACATTTACAGGAACTGTTGCTCCCTCTTTTGTCTCTGGCCCCACCCACTATTGAGGTGTGGCCCTCGGAACCTTGCCCAGAAGGCAATATGGCCCTCAGGTTCCTTGCACAGAGGATAAACTATTCTACAGTCTATCCAGCTCCACATAAAAAGTCTCTCTCTCTCTCTCTCTCTCTCTCTCCTCAGCCACAGACAGGGCAGTGAGAAAGTGCCAGATCCTAGGGAAATGGCCTGCTTGGACAGGAGATGCATCCTCCACTGAGCTCACATTAAACCACAGCACATAGGTGCCCACAAAACTATGCTCAATGCAGCATGGAAACAAAGCGTCGGAGAATGAATGGATCATGAGAGCGCCAGGAGGAAAACCCTGGTGCTTCTGCCTTAATTGAAAGCTGGCTTGCGATCTGTGTTTTCCACTGACAGCTCTGCCATCTTGAATAAAACATGAATGGTAATTTATTTAGCGGGGAAGTCTCGGGGGGGAGGGGGAAAACACTTTTTCTCAGCTTTCATTAACGTATGTTACACACAATTAACCTTGCTTTCTGTTTGGCATGACATGTGCTGGCGTTTTGAAGTGAAGTGCCAAGTGAGGAGCCGTGTGTGTGTGTGTGTGTGTGTGTGTGTGTGCGTGTGTGTACATATACATATATATTAGATACACACACACACACACACACACACACACACACACACACACACTGCAGTACATTTCTGCTCCTGTGTTCCCAGCTTCTGGTAAGCTCTAAAGAGGTTCTCAGATGTATGTTCTAATCAATGATTTATTCTGCAATCCATTTATATCTTGTCTCTCATCTCCCATCCTGTTTGCGCTTGTCGTTTCATAGGTAGCAAAATGCTTGATACTATGTTAGGCAATGGAGGGGGCAGACAAAATATGAAGGCGCTTATCCTTCCTTGACCTCAGGGGTAGGGAACAGCAGCCGGCCCAGGGGGTCCCTTTCTGCTTGGCCCTGTGGACTCACTCCAGGCCACACGACTCACTGGATCTGCTCCCCACTGTCCTTGGGTACACTCCATTGTCTCTCGAGACAGGTGGATGCCAACAATAACAAGAAGTGTGGGGTGTGTTGCAATGCAATACAATACAATGCAATGCACATACCTTTATTGGCATTACAAGTTAAGATATTTCAAATCACTGGGATAAATTTAAAAGGGACGGGAGTGAGGCTGTCGAAGGTCACACGGCACTCGATTGTTCTGCTTCACCCTGTCTATTCCCCAGAGGGATGATTCATTAAGAACCCTTTCCGGTAAGATGGAGATTAAAAAGGAAGCCACTGAGACAGTCATGTCCTTGTCCCTGTCCGCTAGGAGGAACCTCATTTGGCTTTCTTTCAGAGCCGTAGGTCACAAGTCCAACAACTTGCTCACCATCTGTTTGCGGAGTGTGCTGTGCAAAAGGCAGTCCAAGAGAATATGGTCCAGTGAGTCTGGTACTCCCTGATTGCAGGCACACAGGAGGGCTTGATAAGGAATTTACAAGTACAGTGGAACCTCGGTTTATGAACACCTCGGTTTATGAATTTTTGGTTTACGAATGCCGTGGACCCATCTGGAATGGATTAATTCACTTTCCATTTCTTTCAATGGGAAAGTTTGCTTCAGTTTATGAACGCTTCAGTTTATGAACAGACTTCTGGAACCAATTACACCCATGCTTCGGGTTAAGTACGCTTCAGGTTGAGTACTCCGCAGACCCGTCTGGAATGGATTAATCCACTTTCCATTACTTTCAATGGGAAAGTTCGCTTCAGTTTATGAACGCTTCAGTTTAAGTACTCTGCGGACCGTCTGGAACAGATTAATCCACTTTCCATTACTTTCAATGGAAATAGTTACAGGTAGGTAGCCGTGTTGGTCTGAGTCGAAGCAAAATAAAAAAATTCCTTCAGTAGCACCTTAAAGACCAACTAAGTTTATATTTTGGTATGAGCTTTCGTGTGCATGCACACGAAATCTGAAGAAGTGTGCATGCACACGAAAGCTCATACCAAAATATAAACTTAGTTGGTCTTTAAGGTGCTACTGAAGGAATTTTTTATTTTGTTTCAATGGAAAGTTCGCTTCAGTTTATGAATGCTTCAGTTTATGAACAGACTTCCGGAACCAATTGTGTTCATAAACCGAGGTACCACTGTATCTGCCTGTGATCACTGTGGAGGGGAAAGCATTTAGTCTTGTGAGCATACAAGCTCTTCGTTGGGAAGGAAGTAGGTCTTTTAGGTAATTGGCACAAAATGTTACATGTGTATGGGGGGCCCCCGCCCCCAGGCATGTAGCCCATGGATGGCTTGCCATAAGAAAATGCAGTCTTTGGGTTAATTCCCCCCCCCCAACACTGGGGTGCTCTCTTTCTCTTCCCGCCACCATAACTGTATAGGGTTGCCAGACTCAATAGAGGACAGGACTTCTGTGCCTTTAATTGCCCTGCTCTCTTTTGAGTCTGGAAACCTTAAAGAGAAACCAGCAGGCCCTTTGCTTGGAAATTAAACAAAGGGTCTGCTGGTTTCTCTTTAAGGTTTCCAGATTCAAAAGAGAGCAGGGCAATTAAAGGCACAGAAGTCCTGTCCACTATTGAGTCTGGCAACCCTATAACTGTAACAACTTTGAGGACTTTCAAATGATTTAACAGCACTCTGCCTGCAGCCCTAATCCTGCAATATTTGTGCCCACATATAAATCAATTGTGAGGAGGAGGCAGGTGGGGGGGGGACAACTCTCTTCCTGCCAAGTTAGCCAGATCACAGCTGATTGTCTGTCAACCCCTGGAGTGCAATCACACTTCCAAATCGGTCCTTCATCTCCCCTGACGCAAAGCATGCATGAACAGAGCTTATCCTCTCACAGTTCAATTGGGGTTACAGCATCGTTTTGCCACAGTTTCTACTGCACTGTATTTACAAGTCACGCAGCCAAATCTCCTCTCACCCGCGCAGTAAAAACATGCCCTCGTTCCAAATACTGTAACTGTTATCCACTCTTCTCCAAATAACAACCTCTGCATTTCTAGCTTTGTCCAAACGTTACAACTCAAACAAGACCAACAACTGACATTGTATTCTTGTCTGTGTTGACTATTCTTTCCTCCTTTTATATATCTTTAAACAAACAAGTCCCCATTTTATTTGATAATCCCCGAGGGCTAAGAGTGGGTTGCAACACTCATATAGGAATTGGTTGCAAAAGGGAGGGGTCATTCAGACACAGGGATTATTACATTCGCTTTCCTGGTTATAATGATAGCACTTCTATCCTGGATTCTAACACTCTAACCAAGACATTGCTGTGTTATGGAACTGAAGCTTTTGAATCGATATACCATCTAATGAGTTAAAGAAAATATTTAAAAATACTTTTGTTAAAAAACCAGAACCCTTTTTATTGGGTGTTATGGGTGAAGAGATACCAAGGGAAGATAAAAGACTGTTTATGTATCCAACAACTGCGGCAAGAGTGTTTTTAGCCCCAAAATGGAAACAACAAGAAGTACCAACGAAAGAAGAGTGGCAGATGAAGATGATGGACTTCGCAGAACTTGTGACGCTGACAGGAAAAATCCGAAACCAGCATGATCAAGTATTAAAAAAGGACTGGAGTAAATTCATACGATATCTGAAAGATTATTGTAAGCAATTAACATCGCTAGCAGGGTTGTCTGAAGACTTGTAATGAGAAGTTTTCTACCTTTCTATATTTATCTAATTTTTGAGTTATTTTGTAATGAGCATAATTGGAATTGGAAAATGTACAAAATGCAATGATATAAAGCTTAATTTTGAAAGCCATGAGGTGGGAGTAAAGGAAGTCGATAGGCTCTAAAGAGCCAAGGAGGTAAAGTGGATAATAATGATGTGAATGTATATTATTAAATGATAAATTTACACACACACACACACACAGTGGTAGCTCGACTTACGAACAACTCGACAACCGAATTTTTTGACTTACGAATGGGGCAAATGGCTGCACGCTTACGGATTTCTCGACATCCGAATGGAAACCGCAGCGGTTTTAGATAGGGATTTTTCGACTTACGAATTTTTAGATAGGGTTGCTTCGACTTATGAATTTTTCCTTTTCCAATGCTATGGGAAATTGCGTTTCCAATGGCGCTTTTCAACTTACAAATTGGCGCGCCATTCCCGGATTCTGGCTCGGACTAAGCAGACATGTTTCTGCACCCCCATTTCACTGTAAATAGACTGCACTAAATAAAACTGTCTAAAGACAAGAATTTGGAGCGTCGTTACTCTAGAGTAGTTGCAACAACATCCTCTGATAATATATGAATGAATCGAGATAGCATCACTTAAAGATAAAGAAAACTAAGAAGGGTTTGCAAAACCTGGGGGTTTTCTGAGCATGTTGATACCCCACTCCTGTTTTTAAGTTTTGGCTTTGTTTCGATTGACACTCAACACTGACATTCGCTATTGGAGAGAACTATGTTGTCTGCTTTTTATGAAAGGAAAATGATGGGCATTCCAAATGAGTATGGGATGACTTTGCAGCCATCAAATAGCAATTAAAAGCTTCCTTCCACTCATAAACCAAGTGGGTGTACATTTAAAAATACACACGCAAAACACTCTTCCTCAGACGTTTTAAGGTGTGCAGGCAGACACAAGGCTTTTATACAGAACTGGGTAACTTCTGCATCAAATAATTTCAAATCAGATAGCAAGGTGACCTAAATATTTTGGCTAGAATCCATTCATCATAACAAAACACTATGCAAGTTAATGAGCATATGCAAATAGGCCCCTATTTGCATTAATCTACCTGCGGAAATTGTGTTATAGTGTCATGAAATATCTAACTTCTGGCAGAGAGAAAGAGAGTGGAAGACAAATTGCAAATTTAAGAAAAGCTACTACTACCGGAATTCTACATAACTCTTAAAGGTGCTGGAACCCCTGTTACATCGCTGCCCCTACTTATACCCTACAGACCATTGGTCCATCTAGCTCAGCATTCTCTTCACCATGGGTAGTCAACATGGTGCCCTCCAGATGTTGTTGGAATTCAGTTCCCATCATCCTTGACCACAGGTCACATGGTCTGGGGCTGATGGGACTTGTAGTCCAACATCTGGAGGGCATCACATTGGTCCCTTGGGGAGCAACAGCATGTGATCAGGACTGATCACTCCCAGAGGGACTAACTTTGTTTCCAACAAGTGCGAATGAAGGAACCTTGCATGCTAGCTAGCCACTGGAAGATGGTTGTGGAATTAATTTATGAAAATAGGCAAGAGAAGGACAATAATAGTAAGGACAAGAGGTAGTCCTTGGGCTACTAAGCGTGAGTGAGATCCATGAGCTAAGTGGAGGATCCACTAGTGTATGGATTCCTGAGCGGCTGCCCAAGCCAAGCCTCAGATAGGTTGGGGTGGTGCAGATCAGGCAATTCCACACCAGGTACTGTTTTCAAAACCTTTTCTTGCCCCATGACCCAACAGCCTGGGAGTCATTCTGGACTCACAGCTGTCCATGGAGGCACAGGTCAATTCTGTGCCCAGGGCAGCTATCTATCAGCTCCATCTGGTACGCAGGCTGAGACCCTACCTGCCTGCAGACTGTCTCGCCAGAGTGGTGCATGCTCTAGTTATCTCTCGCTTGGACTACTCCAATGCGCTCTACATGGGGCTACCTTTGAAGGTGACCCGGAAACTACAACTAATCCAGAATGCGGCAGCTAGACTGGTGACTGGGAGCGGCTGCCGAGACCACATAACACTGGTCTTGAAAGATCTATATTGGCTCCCAGTACGTTTCCGAGCACAGTTCAGTGTTGGTGCTGACCTTTAAAGCCCTAAATGGCCTCGGTCCAGTATACCTGAAGGAGCGTCTCCACCCCCATCGTTCTGCCCGGACACTGAGGTCCAGTGCCGAGGGCCTTCTGACGGTCCCCTCATTGCGAGAAGCCAAGTTGCAGGGAACCAGACAGAGGGCCTTCTCAGTGGTGGCGCCTGCCCTGTGGAACACCCTCGCACCAGATGTCAAAGAGAAAAACAGCTACCAGATTTTTAGAAGACATCTGGAGGCAGCCCTGTTTAGGGAGGCTTTTAATGTTTAATTGTTTTATTTCATTTTTCTGTTGTAAGCCACCCAGAGTGGCTGGGGAAACCCAGCCAGATGGGCGGGGTATAAATAATAAATAAATAAATAAAACATGACTCTCTGTCATTAGAACATAGGAAGATGCCTTATGCAAAGCCAGCCTAATGGTCTATCTGGTTCAGTATTGTATCAACCTGGTATGGGCAACCTTTGGCCCTCCAGATGTTGCTGAACTTCAACTCCCATCATCCCTGCCCATTGACCATGCTTGCTAAGGCTGAAAGCCATTGTTGCTCAACAACATCTGGAGGGCAAAAGGTTCCCCACATCTAGTCTATACTTACTGCCACTGGTTCTCCATGGGTTTTGGACAATAGTTTCTCCCAGCCCTACTTGAGATGCTGCAGATTGAACCCAAGACCTTCTGCAGGCAAAGCAGATGCTCCAAGAGCTTACAGCACTTCCCCTCACATGTGCCTGTGTCCTGCCAGATCCTATTTCTGTAGCCGCAGCCAAGCACTAGCCTCACAAGTTTTACAAAGAGACTAGCAGGCTGCTCTTTGGTAGAATGTAAAGAGGCAGACAATCCGGATGCCCAGCTCTGCATCATCTCATCTAGTTAGGCCTTGCGAATTAAGCCACCTGACAGACAGAAGGCAGCAAAGCAAAGGAAACTTGAAAAAGAAATATTGAATAGGTATTCAACAGAGAGGCCTAAGCTGCCTGCCAAAGTCTCCTTGGAACATCAATATGGAAAACGGCCACAGCAGAGAGAAAGGAGAATTGCTTTGAAATGGGGTTCCCGAAACTGGCATTCAACATATTGTGAGGTAAAACAATAAAATGAGGCAAAATAATTTATAAAACTGCCGTGTGTGTTCTTTGCACTGCTTTAAAACGGACGGTTGTTTGCAAAATTCATTTATTTGCCACTGCACATATCTGCTGAGAAAGGGGGAGTTGGGACAGAGTCTAAAAACGAAACCTAGCCACTCAGTAGCGACTGGTGCCTAGTGGGAATGGTGGAGCAGAATGAAAGGCCTTCCAGAGTCTTCTGCAGCGGAGTCAGAGGGCAAAAGTACCACATAGAATCATAGAGTTGGAAGAGACCACAAGGGCCATCCAATCCAACCCCCTGCCAAGCAGGAAACACCATCAAAGCATTCTTGACATATGCCTGTCAAGCCTCTGCTTAAAGACCTCCAAAGAAGGAGACTCCACCACACTCCTTTGCAGCAAGTTCCACTGCCAAACAGCTCTTACTGTCAGGAAGTTCTTCCTAATGTTTAGGTGGAATCTTCTTTCTTGTAGTTTGAATCCATTGCTCCGTGTGCGCTTCTCTGGAGCAGCAGAAAACAACCTTTCTCCCTCCTCTATATGACATCCTTTTATATATTTGAACATGGCTATCATATCACCCCTTAACCTTCTCTTCCCCAGGCTAAACATACCCAGCTCCCTAAGCCATTCCTCATAAGGCATCGTTTCCAGGCCTTTGACCATTTTGGTTGCCCTCCTCTGGACACGTTCCAGCTTGTCAGTATCCTTCTTGAACTATGGTGCCCAGAACTGGACACAGTACTCCAGGTGAGGTCTGACCAGAGCAGAATACAGTGGTACTATTACTTCCCTAGATCTAGATGCTATACTCCTATTGATGCAGCCCAGAATTGCATTGGCTTTTTTAGCTGCTGCATCACACTGCTGACTCATGTCAAGTTTGTGGTCTACCAAGACTCCTAGATCCTTTTCACATGTACTGCTCTCAAGCCAGGTGTCTCCCATCCTGTATTTGTGCCTTTCATTTTTGGGGGCTAAGGGCAGGGGGCGGCCTCATGGGTTCACCTGGCAGCAGCACCTCTGCACATCCTTCGCTGAGGTCTGATCCTATGCCAGAACCCACAGGAGAAGCAGCACGGAAAGCTCCAAGTGAGCACCTTGCTTCCAAAACACTGGAATTTCTTGGAATGATAATCCGCTCACAAGGCAAGTAAAGAATTCATATTTTGCAACAGGTGCAGTATTCAGAGAGCAGGAGGCAACCAGGTCTTCTTGGGAAAGCCACATGCTATTATGAGTTCATTTGGCAGAAGCCAAAAGAAAACACTGACTAAAATACTCTCCCCTCCTCCCTTTCCCACTCATAACAGGGGGGGGTGAGATATGATGAATTTCTCCTGGTGGAAGCAGGCAATCGGGTTCCCGTCTCATAATCAGCTTAAAAGAGCTGCCGTGGGTCCAGAGGGTCACACCAAAATAACTTGACCTACCTTGGTCCTGTAATCTTTAAATACTACTCAACATCTGCCGTTCCGCATTCGGTCATAATTAATGTTTCTTTTGAAAGTTTGAGAGCGGCAGCCTTCCGGGTTCAAATTAATTAGCAAAACTTCGCAGGCGAGGCAGACCTGGGCAAAAAAAAAAAAAAAAGGCTCATTCGGCTGGTGCAGATATGGAGAAACCAATCCATTTGTGCCTGCAAATCCACTGGAGCCAATTCAGATGTTAGAATCCCATGCAGCAAGATGAAAGTCAAGTTCTAATTGCTAAACAGCTTTGTCTATGCTGATCGATGGGCAGATATGCAATTTTAGAAATAATGGCTGTAATTTAAACAGATGAGGGGACCTCAGGACTGAGGGCCAATTGCACCCCCCAGACTTCTCTGTCTGGCCCTCAGGAATCTCCTATACCGCCCTCACTCACCCTGCATCATGCCTACCTGTTTTGCCTACCTGGAATGTGAATTTGAACTCTTCCTTGCCTGGATGAAGAGGAGCCTGAGTGCAGAAACTGGCCTACTGCACAAAGGTAATGTTTACATTAATTTGCTCCGCCCACTTTTGCCTCTGGCCCCGCCCACCACTGGCATGTGGCCCTCAGAAGGTAGCCCAGAAGGGAATGTGGCCCTCAGGCTGCAAAAGGTCCCCTACCCCTGCTTTTACATATTTCAAAATCCACTGGTGCTCCAAACTGCACCCCAGGAACCCCCAAACTTCGGCCCTCCAGATGTTTTGGACTACAATTCCCATCTTCCCTGACCACTGGCCTGCTAGCTAGGGATCATGGGAGTTGTAGACCAAAACAGCTGGAGGGCCGCCGTTTGGGGATGCCTGCTCTACCCTTCTTTTGAATTTCCCACAATGACCTGGGGCAGTATTACATCGGGAGAATTGTGGGAAATTCTAAATAGTGGCTAGAGCTGGACAGTCAGCCCAGCCTGGAAAACCACTGCTGTTTTCTACTAGGTAAGCCTGCTAGGGCCTGCAGCTGACCGAGTGTGGGGTGAAATCAGTGGGCACTGACGGTGGTGGGGGAGAGGGCATGGACTTGTGGTGAGACTGAACATGGCAACCTCATCCAACCCAGCAGAGTCCTCATAGAGCATTGTGCCCGGACTTATTTTAGCTTCTTCCCTCCTGGGACATCTTCCCTAGTCAAAAATTCACTCAGGCGCTCCAAGCATTTAAGAGAAAAAGGCTTTCCACCACCGCACCCCCCCCTCCTCTGTGTAGAAATAGCTGCAGAGATGATACAGAGTGGGAACAGTCTTTGCGTATTGATGTAAACCAACCCCACTGTCCCAAAAATAAATTAAAAAAAGATCTGCAAGCAGTTTCCTCCCCCCCCCCGCGCCATAAAACCCCCAAAGCAGACATCCATTTGTTTTGACTTTGTTTTCCACTGCGTGGTTTTTGTGAGACTACGGGGGGGGGGGCATTTTGACATCTGGGAAAGTAGGTGGATTATGTTCCCAGTAATTATGAAGTTCTTCTGGTCCTCGATCTTGCCAGGGGGGGTGGGGGGGTGGGGGAGTCTATAATGAAAACGAATGTGTCTACTGCAGGCAACACCTGCAATGCTACTTTGCAAAATGCAAACTTGACCTTCAGGCAAAGAGGGTGGAAGATCGCTCTGTCTGCAGTCCCTGAGGTTCAGATGATTCAGATCCATCGTGAAAGGCTACTCAGACTGACATTGTTTCTGACATCTGGTGTCGATGGAAAGAAACAAGGTCCCGCCGCCAGCCCTCATCACAGTTTTAATATTTTGTCACAGTGGACAATTCCCTCAACAAACAGTTCCTTCTTCCTGCTCTGACGGACGATGTTATTTTATGCGAGGGATGATTTGAGCTGGGGCATTTTCGGATCCCAAGAGCCAAGGGAGGCACTGCGTAAAGAAACAGCAAGAGGTAGGTTTTCTGAAAAGTTTGGCATATATATATATAAAGGTAAAGGGTAAAGGACCCCTGGACGGTTAAGCCCAGTCAAAGGCGACTATGGGGTTGCAGCTCTCATCTCGCTTTCAGGCCGAGGGAGCCTGCGTTTTTCCACAGATAGCTTTTCGGGTGTCATGTGGCCAGCATGACTAAACCGCTTCTGGTGCAACGGAACACCGTGACAGAAACCAGAGCGCACAGAAACACTGTTTACCTTCCCGCCACAGTGATACCTATTTATCTACTTGCACTTTTTGGCGTGCTTTCGAACTGCTAGGTAGGCAGGAGCAACAGGAGCTCTCCCCGTTGTGCAGATTCGAACCGCCAACCTTCTGATTTTGTGAATATACTTTCATTGCAGGGGCAACATCATGGTTTGGCATCTGCCAAGACCCACATCCCAGCAGACGCCCGTGGTTTTAGGACGAGTGCTGACCTCAGGTGAGGCTTGGAGCCCGAACATCCTCAGGCGCTGGTCATAGGAGCGCAGAGCTCTAATATTGCATCAGCAGCCATTCAGGGCCGGCCCACCCATGAAGCAAGATGAGGAGACTGCCTCGGGTGGAAGGATCCTCAGGGGCAGCAGATCCAGGGATATCAGTGCGATTCAGAGCAGCCCCCTTCCTTTCCCCCATGACAGCCTTTGATTTTCACTTCAACTATCAGGTATAATAATAATAATAATAATAATAATAATAATAATAATAATAATAATAATTTATTATTTATACCCCGCCCATCTGGCCAGGTTCCCCCAGCCACTCTGGGAGGCTTCCAACAAAATATAAAAATACAGAAATCCATCAAACATTAAAAGCTTCCCTAAACGGGGTTGCCTTGAGATGCCTTCTAAAGGTCTGGTAATTGTTGTTCTCTTTGACCTCTGGTGGGAGGGCGTTCCACAGGGCGGGTGCCACTACCGAGAAGGCCCTCTGCCTGGTTCCCTGTAACTTGGCTTCTCATAGCGAGGGAACCGCCAGAAGACCCTCGGTGCTAGATCTCAGTGTCCGGGCAGAACGATGGGGGAGGAGACGCTAAGGTTGATTTGCCTCCCTCTCCCCCCTTTCCTGCTGTAGATCGGCACTCACCCCTTCTTCGGGGGGGGGCAGCTTGTGGTTCATCTCAGGTGCCAAAGTATCTTGGACCGGCCCTGATCCCGAGTGAGCATGAGCTCTACATTTTTCCCTCTTGGGGACCAAGACATAGAAAATGACCCTCTTCCCACAACTTTAAATATCCTCTTTTTTCCCCTCAGCAGAAACTAATACTGCAGAAGCAATTAGGGTGTCGTTTCATTTCTTGTTTTCAGCATCCAGGCGTTAGGCATTCCTTATTTGCTCTCCGATTGCTTTATTTCGTATAGTTTTTTTCCTCCTGATGCATCACTGCAATAATTATCACATTCAAATAAACGTCCACCTTCCCTCCTGCGAAATAATGTAGCCCTGTTCTTTAGAGAAAGATAGCAGCTGCAGGGTCTCCCCTGCCTTCCAAGTGACAAAAAGTTTGGGATCTAGTGAGTCAGACCCAAATAAAGATGCTGTGATTTAGGGTCTCATTCCACCCTCTTTTCTTACTATCCCCTAGTTGCAAAGATGCATCATTTCCTACATTACAGACTCTTATTAGATTATTAGACAGCATCTTAAAAAGCAGAGACATCACCTTGCCGACAAAGGTCCGTATAGTTAAAGCTATGGTTTTCCCAGTAGTGATGTATGGAAGTGAGAGCTGGACCATAAAGAAGGCTGATCGCCGAAGAATTGATGCTTTTGAATTGTGGTGCTGGAGGAGACTCTTGAGAGTCCCATGGACTGCAAGAAGATCAAACCTATCCATTCTTAAGGAAATCAGCCCTGAGTGCTCCCTGGAAGGACAGATCGTGAAGCTGAGGCTCCAATACTTTGGCCACCTCATGAGAAGAGAAGAATCCTTGGAAAAGACCCTGATGTTGGGAAAGATTGAGGGCACTAGGAGAAGGGGACGTCAGAGGACAAGATGGTTGGACAGTGTTCTCGAGGCTACGAACATGAGTTTGACCAAACTGCGGGAGGCAGTGTAAGACAGGAGTGCCTGGCGTGCTCTGGTCCATGGGGTCACGAAGAGTCGGACACGACTAAATGACTAAAC
The DNA here is from genome assembly GCF_965207765.1 of Zootoca vivipara. Lineage (NCBI taxonomy): Eukaryota > Metazoa > Chordata > Lepidosauria > Squamata > Lacertidae > Zootoca > Zootoca vivipara. Next base: position 42,950,065 of record NC_142596.1, read on the forward strand.
AACAACAACAACAATTAGATTATCCCCTCAAAATTCTAGGCATGAGGCAGCGTGAGCCAGGTGACAAAACCTGAGAGGTGGGCATGGGCTGTATCCTGCAACCCATAATCTAGCCTGCTGTGCTCAGTGGCAATGGAGGGCACTATCCCATTGCCAGCCAGTGGAGGCCGGTCCATTGGGTAAAATGGGTTGCTGTTCTCCCAACCTCAGCCTGCCCCTGTGTCTTGGCTTCCACTCACAGATTCGGTACCCATACTTTCATCTCGGATGTTAGGATTAAAAGCTTTCTTCCAAAATTCATGGTCGTGCCCCAACATAAACCGGGTTGTTGTTGTTGTTTAATCGTTTAGTCATGTCCAACTCTTCGTGACCCCATGGGCCAGAGCACGCCAGGCACTCCTGTCTTCCACTGCCTCCCACAGTTTGGTCAGACTCATGTTCATAACTTCGAGAACACTGTCCAACCATCTCATCCTCTGTCGTCCCCTTCTCCTTGTGCCCTCCTCAATCTTTCCCAACACCAGCGTCTTTTCCAGGGAGTCTTCTCTTCTCATGAGGTGGGCAGAGTATTGGAGCCTCAGCTTCAGGATCTGTCCTTCCAGTGAGCACTCAGGGCTCATTTCCTTCAGAATGGATAGGTTTGATCTTCTAGCAGTCCATGGGACTCTCAAGAGTCTCCTCCAGCACCATAATTCAAAAGCATCCATTCTTCGGCGACCAGCCTTCTTTATGGTCCAGCTCTCACTTCCATACATCACCATAGCTGCCAACTTCTCCCTTTTTTAAAGGGAAATTCCCTCATGCTGAATAGGCTTCCTCACGAGAAAAGGGAAAACTTGGCAGCTATGTACATCACTACTGGGAAAACCATAGCTTTAACTATACGGACCTTTGTCAGCAAGGTGATGTCTCTAAGATGCTGTCTAGGTTTGTCATTGCTTTTCTCCCAAGAAGCAGGCGTCTTTTAATTCTGTGACTGCTGTCACCATCTGCAGTGATCATGGAACCCAAAACTGGGTTACAGGCTGCAAAGTCAAGAAGTGTGGTGGAGCTCTAGCACATGGCTAGGCAGACAATAAGACATGGGCGCAACATTTTACTTATCCCCCTGAGCTCTGTTTCTGAAGAGTAGGGTGGACACCTGCATTTGCCTGGTTGACGACCTGAGGCTCAGGACTGGGCAGGCAAGCAAGCAAGTGCTTCAGCAAGCAGGCTAAGAGTGCAAAATCTATTTGCACCAGCACAAAGAGTCCCATGGAAGTGTCTTGGTGCAGGGTGGTTGGACTTGGAGGAGAAGCTCAAGAGTTAGACTTGGAAGACCTTAGGGAGTTTCCAGTAGGGTGAGGCCTTGTAGATCAGGCTTCCTCAAACTTGGCCCTCCAGATGTTTTTGGCCTACAACTCCCATGATCCCTAGCTAGCAGGACCAGTGGTCAGGGATGATGGGAATTGTAGTTTCGAAGCATGTGGCGGGCTGAGTTTGAGGAAGCCCGTTGTAGATTCTGAACCCCAAGAGATGTCTGACTTGAGGGAGGGTCCCAGCAGATGACAACCCACCCTCCCATGGTGGCTCATGGCCAAGGATGATGGGATTTGTAGTCTTAGCAATATCAGAGTACCGTAGGCTTTCCCACCCTTCACTTTCACATAGCAGTTTATTCAGTTTCTCTAACATTAATTTCCACATTATATTTGAGCTTTCACGTGATGTAAAAGCCACTTCCGGAAACCTTGCAGAATGTACTGGAAGATTTTAACACTCATTTCTGTGTTAATTGCTTCCAGAAAAGAATCCATTCGCAGCCACCTTAACCCGCAAAATTACGGGAGTAAAGTGATTAAAGTTGGAGCGGTATCCTGGCATACAGCTCGTTCCTGCCGTTCATGGATGAATCACGGGGTGAAAGAAGCACACATGTGGGAAAGGTGGGGAAGTAATGGCATTGTCCCTTGACGTTGATTTTTGAGTCACACCACTGCTACGGGTGTGAATGAAATTGAGCATGGCATGCTGGTATATTGGCCAAAAAGCTACAGCACAGGGACTGCAGTGTGAAAGAAATTAGAAGCACTAGAATTACAATCAGGAAAACTAATGCAATATTCCCCATGTCTGAATGCAGCTTAAGAGAGGTCTTAAATGACTCTGCCTTCTAGGGGTAAGTTGCAAGTGCAGGCTTTAACAGCACTCCCAAAACTGATTTCCATTTTCTCGCATGATAATTATCCCTCTAAGAGACATACCGCCCCATCTTAATAAATATTCCACTTCTCATACTTTTTGAACAGTTGCCTATTAATCTTTGCAAACACCTTAAGAGTAACCAGAGGGATGAACCTGTGTGTTCTGAACTTCAGGTTAGCAAATATTTTCCTGCTGAAAAATATAAGTTCAGGTTCAACAATGCCAGCCTTGCCCCTTCATACATCATACTTCCAGGCAAGTATTTATATTTTATTCTTTTTATCAAGACAGGTGATTTTTTGATGACAGAAGAGCGTGGAAGCAATCCCCTGCTGTGATTGACTGACAACATCATCTGTGTGTACTTATCTTTCATCAATCAGCTATACTCCGTTTCTGCACAATTGGCTGGCAGCTGTCCTGCACCCCAGAGGCAGTCGCAATTCAGTAAATACCGGTAACTCCTAGCTAAGGAATTATATGTTATCATAAAGCCTCTTCAATTTAAATGCATTGTATTAGCACAGCGGAGTACACAAGTTGTTGTCTTCCAAGCAAACTAGTCTCTCGCATTTTGCCGTCAAACTGGCAAACCTCAGAGATGTCTGCATTTCAAGAAACAAAGCCCAGCTATGGCTTGGCACTAGGCAGATTAAGTTCTTGTTGTTGCTGCTGCTGTTGTTTTCAAAACAAGTTTAAAAGTACTCTATAAACCGAAGCAGATGCCTAAATTTTGGGGAAAGGCATGGCAATACAGAGAACTGATCAAAGGGGCTCTTCTCAGTCACCACCACCATCTAGAATCACAGATCCGTAGAGCTGGAAGGTACCATGGGGTCATCTAGTCCAATCCCTTGCAGTGCAGGAATCTTTCACCCAACGTGGGACTCGAACCCATGACCCTGAGATTAAGAGTTTCATGCTCTACCAACTGAGCTACGCTTCAGGGATATGCTGCAATTCCTCTGACTGTACTCAGACCCAACCCTCTCAAAGGAGCACCCATTTGCTTGCCCACATGCACAAGGCGACACTTTCCTGCTGTGCTAAAGCTGTTCCCATCCTGCTCCTTAAAAGCTGCGCTTCATTGGATCAGGATCTTAGCTAGCTCAGCCCTGCAGTCCACCTGCTGTGCCTTGTAACCCTTGCCTTGTCTATGTATCCTACTGATCTGAGTTCGAGTTCTTCATCCAGCAAGAGAAAGGACGGAGTCTGAGAATTTGTGCACATTCTTAAAAGGATACATCACATATTGGACCCATGTTCTTTTCAGCTGAGGAGCATTGGGGAGGTTTTGAGCAGGTCGTTGTTATTAGCACTATCATTTTGCACAGGCAATAATGGATGGGAAAATAGCTTCACAATACAGAAAGGTCTTTGTGTTGCCAATGCAAGGTCAGCCTAGCATCTTAAAGGATGGGTAGCCAGCTTAGAACCCTCCAGGTATTATGGACTCCAACTCCCACCAGCTTCAGCCAGTGTGGCCAGTTGTCAAGGATTATGGGATTTGTACTCCAAAACACCTAGGAATGCATTGGGTTGGATACCTTGCTTAAGGCACAATCCTGTTGTAGTCTGCATTTATTTGGGAGATTTAGAAACACATGCGTAAAACAGAGTTTAAAGAGTTTTACAACAAGGAGGGTTTAGGTGCATTTATGTGACTAGGCCATGTTCTCAATCTTCCCATTTGCAAAGGTAAGATTGGAGATGAGTGAAAAACCAACATGCAAACCTCGTGGCAGTGGACTCAGCATTTCACAAAAGCACCAAGACATTTTAAATTTACAGTGCAAGTTTTTAATTTCCTCTTTTTTAGAAAAAGAAAAGAACATTGTACTACGTATTAATGGAAATATGTAACTTTTTCCTACAAATGATAGTCACTACACGAGAGCTCCGCACAGTCCAAACATTTGAAAAATAATATATGATTTTTAAAATATATAAATTCCCCTCCCTTCCCCTCCCTTTAAAATCCCCCTAAAATCAGAAAAGGTTACCAGCTTTCTCTCCCCTACCGCCGCCCTGATATGTCATGTAAGTACTCTTAGCGATGCAAGCCAAACAGTCACCAAATGCAAAGGGAGGGGGGGGAGCCACATCTACAAGGTATTGGGAAAAGAACAATTTGTTTTTTTTAAAGAAAAAAACCACAACACACATTTAAAGACAGTTCAGTGCTTACAGATATCATGATAGCGAACAAGAACTAAAAAGCAACACAGCTGATTTTTATTTTTTTGTAAAGCACAAAGGGACCATCACAGAAGATATTTCTTTAAAAAAATAAATAAAAAATAGACACTTGTTTTTTTTAATTGGGAGGTGAAGAAAATAATAAACATTGTCCAAGAGGGTTATGGAACCTGTGGCCCTTCGGGTTTTTGTTGTACTACAGCTCCCATAATCCCTTGGCCGTGCTGGCTGGGGCCGATGGAAACTGGGAGTCCAACAGCATACAGAGGACAGCAGGCTCCCCATCCCTGCAAACAGGAAGTCCGCCTGCACAACTCCCATTGGGATGAATGGGCAGCATCTACTGAAGCACTACTGTGCCCATTCATTTCAATGGGACTTGCAGGTGAAGCGCCCAGTGAAGAGCCAATGTTTCTTAGCAAGTGCGGGTGGGGTGGGGGGACTAAAACAACATCCTTAACTTTGGCACATGCTTATGAAAGGCAAAGCAAAAGTACAATCCCCTTTGGAAATCCTCTTGGGTAGATATTCTAAAAGGAAATTAAACAAAAATACCCAGGAGGTTAAATATGGCTAAGAGTCAGTACCTAATAAAGATCGAGGGTCCTTACTCAGATGTAGGGTATCACCGGAAAAAAAGAGGACAAGGAGGACACACATTTGCATAAGTTAATTTCAGTGTTCAGACAGAATTTAGAAATAATTAACTATAATCTGAATAAAAATATAATACATCTCAACATGGTGGGGTTAAGACACCTGCTCCGTCTGCCACCCAAGTGCTAACTGAGGATGGGCAACTTCTAAATCCCTCCTGCACTTCTCTCTTAGGCTTTTTATCTTTGGATCAGACAGCCCTTCAAATAGAAGAAGTCTTCAAACAGAGGATCACCCTCTGTAAAGCAGGACACATGGTTTCCCAGTAGCCAGAGACCTCCCCTATCAACTGAATCATAGTGCCTTGGGGCTTATAAATGGATACGCAGCAACTCTGGGAACTTAGCCTTGGGAATAAGGTTGCCAACTATTCAGGACACAGAAAAAGCTCTGCTGACTCGGAACAAGGGTCCAAGGAATCCAGCACACCATGCTTCCCCAAGTGCCTAGCTGGATGCCTTTGGGAACCCCCAAAGCAGAGAATTAAGGGAGCAATGTGCATGAGAGATGGGATTTTCCCCATGTCACCCAGTGGGAATTCCAACTCTCATGCATTTGGTTAAAAAAAACAACAACAACTGGCAGGGTTTCCAGACAAGCTCTCTGTAGAGGCACCTCCGACAGCAGTTTGGTGTGCAGGCCTTAGTAGAGAGGATCACACACTCATAGAATTATAGAGTTTTATGGCACCCCGAGGGTCATCTACTCTGACCCCCTGCAATGGGGTCCCTGGGTGGGCTCAAACTACCAACCTTCTGATTAACAGCCAGACACATTGAGTCATGCTGCGAAAAGCTTTCCCCTTATGCAGTGCAAGCTGCTGGGCAAGGCACAAGAGCAGCCCAGACCACTTTCTTCCGGTCAGTTGGCAACCCTGTTCAGAATGCTACTCTGTGATGCGAGCGTAACGGATCAGGAACGAAGGAAGGCCTGGGTTCCATGTAAATACACAGCAAACGACGTCCAGTACATTCATCAGAAAATGTGAATACAATCAGAAAACCTTAGCCCCAGCAACAATTGAACTGCCCTGGAGGAAAGGAAGACAGGGTTACTTCTAAGTAAGTGACCCATTGAAATTAACGAGCCTGGGTTTGTCATGTCCATTAATTTCAACAGGTCTATTCCGTGTAGGGCTGCATACACACATTTATCCCCTCAAAGAATTCTGGGCAGTGTAGTTTATCCTTCAGAGTGTTATAATTCCCAGCAACCTTTAACAAACTACAGTGCCCATAATTCTTTGTAGTGGCGGGAAATGTGCTTTGAATGAGCTTTAAAGGTATAGTGTGTACACAGCCTAGGACTAGCAGTGGATACAAGAAAGAAAGAAAGAAAGAAAGAAAGAAAGAAAGAAAGAAAGAAAGAAAGAAAGAAAGAAAGAAAGAAAGAAAGAGGGAGTGAGGGAGAGAGAGAGAGAGAGAGAGAGAGAGAGAGAGAGAGAGAGAGAGAGAGAGAGGTGACCTTGGTCAGATCCCTTGCTGGCTAAACTGAACGCCATCAAAATTGCTAAGGTGAAAATTTTAATGTTTTGTTTTTCGTAAAGTCCTATTTACAATCAAGCAGTATATAAATTTGGTCAGATAAAATGAAAAACAAAAACAAAAATGCATGGCACAATCCATTTGAACAGCTCTCCTGCACAAGCCTCCATTGAAATGAATGGGGCGGGGAGCTGCGGAAGGGCACCACCAAGTTCTTGGCACAACTGGCCCTCAAATGTAACCTTATCCAACCCCCTGTCCGATGCAGGAAATCCTCTGCTGCTGCAGCATCCTTGAAGGTGGCCATCCAGCCTCTGCTTAAAAACCTCCAAGGAAGGAGAGTCTACCACCTTCTAAGGTTCATTTCAGAGGGGCTTACTCAGGAGTAAATCCAGGGTAGGTGCTGCTGCTGCTAAAACTTTCCTGCGAGGCTGGAGTGAAATGGCATACCACAAAACTGACTCCTATACATTGTACTACATCACAAACACACACAAGAACAAAACCAAGAAAGGTGTTGCCCGTTTCTCAGCGGTACAGCAACACTTTTTGCAATGTAAATAGTGCATATCTTTTGCTTTTTAAGGGCCTGAATGATGCAATATTAAGACAAAGTTACCATAGCGTTTAAAAAGTGCTTTATTTATTTATTTATTTATTTATTTATTTAAAGGAACGACTACCAAAACACAGGGGCTGGAGTCTGAGGAAAGGGGAGGTCAGGATCCTGTTAGCAAAGGTTTGGGCTCTCTCTGTGACTGGGTTTACTTAGAGATCCTAACTATTGCCTAAGGGCTTTAGAACAACTGTAAATGATGTACTCTGAAGAGGAAGTGTGAAAGGAGGGCTGCAACGTTCCTCAAGATTCACAACCTGTCATAGCCATATTTGGATTTACTTCTAACCAGGGATGGTGGAGAAATCCAATTCAGTTTTCATCTGAAGCCGAATCTATTAAATTCGCACCTCCCAAACAATATAACCGAAACACAGCTTTTGCAGCTATTTGAATGTTGCAATAGGGTTCTCCAACCAACGTTTACAAAAATGCATATATTAGGGGAAAGTGTGCACAAAAACAAATGCATTCAAAATGCCTTTTATTAGGAGGAATTGCTTGCAAAAATGTGCACATGAATCAAAACTGCATACCAAAATTTGATTATTAGGAGAAATTTGCACTAAAATGGTGGATTTTCATGAGCATTTAAAAAAACAATTCCGCAAACTGCTGCAGAATTCTAGTTCTCTCACAGCCTCTCACTTCCGATCTTAAAGTAAGTTATCCGCATTTTCCACAGCGCTTTGCATTTTTTTTAAAAAAGTCCTCATGAAAATCCACCATATTCCTCTGAATATACATGTTTGTATGCAACTAGTATGTGCAACAGACATGTTTTTGCAAAGCAATTCCCTCTAATATAATGCATTTCAAATGTTGTTTTCAGTGATAGGAATATTTTTATGCATCCTTTACCCTAGCAGATGCATTTCTGTACACATTCCTTGGCTGGAGAATTGCGCTGCGAAATTCAGAGAAGAGTGGATTTCAAAGGACGGCTGTGTTTCAATTTGTAGATTGTTTCCGAAAGTGTGAATTAGCTTGGCTCCCCTTTAAGTGCAAAGGGAATCAAATCTCTTTCCCCCCCCCCCAATCCCTAGTCGCAAAGGAGGACACCTGACGTAAAGGTAGGGTGAGCTCACAGGTCTGCTTCTTCCACTGGAAAAAGAACAGGGAACAGGGCAGCTTATGCCTGCATCAAAGTTCCAGTCCCCGTCCCATTGAACCAGGGCAATAGGCACATTTAATTTTACCCCTTCCTTGATACGATTCAGAAGTGCAGAAACAGAATATCATATTGCCCTTCGTGCTACAGACCATTTCAGACTGCAGGCTGCGTATGCCACATGTTTGAATACTGCTAGTATTTTAAAAAACAACAACAACAACAATTTGCATGTGGAAATCAAAAGCGAAAGGAAGGTCAACAAAAACCCAAAACCCTGATAAGCTGGAGTTCTATAAGCAGAGCCTGCCTGTCGGAATAGCCAGCCGGCAAAGGTGCGAGACAGATGCAAAAAGTACACAGACAAGTACTGAGAGAGCTCTGAGCGAAGTGCCAAGCGAAGTGCTGACTTTCCTCCCAGCCCCAGCTCTTCTTTATTAAGGATTTCTCCCCTCGTAAAATACATTAACCATTAACACATACATCACTCATGCCAACAAGGAAGATGTGTAAACAGACAGACTGGCGCCAGTGGTCCTGTGGTCCTGTGGTAAATCACTTGATGGATTACTCCCCAATAAACCTGTGCCTTACACAGAGAACTCCACCCGCACACCCCCACACCTGCCGGATCAGGCCACTAGCCCTCTTCCCACGGTGGCAAAGCAGATTGCAAGAAGCCCCAAAGTGGGACCTGAGTGCAGCCTCTCTCTCCCCCCCACTTGGGGTCCCCAACAACCGGCATTCGGAGGCATCCTGCATCTATGCCAGTGGTGGACAATACAACCATTGTGGCTAGCAGCCATCAATAGCCCTTTTCTCCATGACACAGTTTCCTTCTCACATGACGGGATCCTCCAGAAATTTGGAACTCTGCCTACAGCCTGAAGTGGGCACAAAAATAGAAAGACAAGGCCTTGTGCTATTTCCATAGGGCCATTTAGGGAAACCCAGAGGGCCACAGGAAGTAATTCACTCCTGCTTTAAGGAACGTCCCGTTTCCCATCCTTCACTTCAGCCCCACAAGTGCTCTCATGCCTCCATTTGACTGCAAACACAGGGATGGGCATTACAGTTTCAGTGGGAAACAGCATGAATCTATTGCGACGACCAAATTGCATGTAAGTCCTTACACTTAACCCCTACGACGTTTGTGCTTTATTTGACACCATGTGCTGTTAGGAGGGGACACATTCTGTCACTAAGCAGGGACAAAGTATTTGCACGGGACATGGGGTTTCTGCCAGAGGGATAGAAGTAAGCTTTGGACGTTGATACATGGGACTATCTACTGCTCTCAAGTCTGAGAGCTTGATGGTTTTGGAAATTCGTGCCAGGAACCCATGCAAGTAACAGACAGAATTGGCCACAAACCTCTTCTGCAGGAGCTCCGCTGAGCAGAATCAAAGATGGACACGTTGAGGGCATAACAGTGTACAGATGCTTCCCAAACTCCCCCACCCCTGGACCATCTGAAAATTGCTGAGGGTCCTGGTGAACCACTTAAGGGTTGTTCTGCCTGCTCTAGCAATTGCAGTGCACTGAGCTAGTTGTTGTGTGATTTTTTTAATGGCATTATTGCAGACATGTCATGGACCACCTGGATGAAGCTCATGGACCACTGGTGGCCTGCAGACCAGTTTGGGAACCCTTGTCTTGTACACCACCTCCCAACTATTTAAGTGAAGCTGATGCAAGCACTTGTGGAGAACTGTGCCTCTCACTGGTACCCTGGCAGTGAGTTTACTAAGGGGTAATTAAAATTAACACTAATTAAAGGAAGCAGATAGGGGCATCAGAGCATCAGACCTCACAAGAGATTGTCTTAAGAAAAATGGGGCACTTCAATGGGTTATGGTCATGGCTATAAATCGAGCAAACGCTCTTCGCACGTCTCTACGGGCCATTTTGCTGCACCTCCAAACACATCCACGTTGTTGTCAACCCAGGGGATGATGTTGCCCGGCATGTTGGTGGAGCAGTTAGCAATATTCATGATGTCTTCAGGCTTCAAGACTCTGTCCCATATATTGAACTGGCTCATCTCCCCAACGAAAGCTTGAGTTGCATCAAACCTTCCTCCAACAGTGTCCTTAAAGTGAATGAAAACCAAAAGTTTGGATTAGTTCAAGACTCTCCTTCAAAGAGATGGCCAAATCAGTATCGTTATGCTTGCAAAAATGAGGGGGGGGGGGAAGAAACCAGTGCAGCTTACTTCTGCGTAGGCAGAAACTGTAGGCCTGGTTTTCTCGATTCGGAAGCTGTTCAGTGTCATGTCGAGCCACTGGTTCATCTAAATCAGTATTGACTAATTTGACTGGTGGTGGAAAAACTGCAGGAGCCTTTCTCAGACTTACCTGGAGATGCTAGGAATTGAATCTAGGGCCATCTGCATGCAAATCCTAAATAGCAAGAGTGGGGGGGGGGCGGACCTGTGGCCTATGTATTGTTGGACTCCAACTCCCATTAGCCCCAGCTAGTATGGTCAAGGATGATGGGAGTTGTAGTCCAGCAACATCTTGAGGGACTCTGGTTTCCTATTTCTAGTATCTCCTCCAGTTGATCCTTAGGTCACAAATAGAATCATAGAATTGTAGAGTTGGAAGGGACCCCAAGGGTCATCTAGTCCAAGCCCCTGCAATGCAAGAATGCAACACAGGTTTTTTTGGGGGGACTGCACCCCAATAAACATAAATTGTTCCTGAGGATGCATATTTTCCCATGTAGAGGTGCCCCTCTATTGAATTGAATGGGGAGTCCCATAGTGATGCAATGAGCTTCATTAGTACAATGAAATCAGTACCCTTGCAAGGGATGGTGAGATCAGGAATGTGCATGATGATTTATTCACTGTGTTCAGTTGCAACCATGAATCTTTTATGTGCGTGCACCATGTGTGATGTTGCCATTTGCAACATACTGAGACTGATGTATTCCTATATGAGGCCCTCGATAGCTCAGTCAGTAGAGCATGAGACTCTTAGTATCAGGGTCGTGGGTTCAAGCCCCACTTTGGGTAAAATATTGCTTTGAACCATGACACTTTCCTGGTGGAAAGGTGAAATACACACAGAATAAAGAAATATGGTATGGTCGACAATATGTCAGAGATGTGTTAGGTTTTTTATGTTATAATACATTAGCAGGAGGAGGGGAAGAGACGGAGGAGAATCAACCACAGAAACATGGGAAGCTGCCTTATACTGAGCCCATATTGTTTACACTGACTGGCAGCTGCTCCCTGGGATTTCAGACAGGGGTCTCTTCCTGGTGACACTAGGGATTTGAACCGGCAACCTTCTGCATACAATGCACATGCTCTACCCATGAGCTACAGGTGTTCCCTGTAGAAGATGAAGAAGAGGGCCTTTCCTGTGGTGGCCCTGCATTCCTAGAATACCACCCCCAGGTTTGGTTTGGTCCCTCCTCATTGGCCTTTAGGCAGGCTCCAAACACCTAGTTGAATGAACTATGGTGCAGTGTTTTAATAACTTTTCTCTACTGCCGTTATTTTAAAGCTCGGGAGATGCTTTTGAATTTCAAATTTTAATGTGGTGTTTTATTGATTTGTTGTAACCTGCCTCAGGGTACGGGCTTCAAAAAGCAGGCCAGAAATAACAAGACAGATCATGTTCCTTCATGTTCCCAGGCAGCATGAGTTGCAGTTGCTGGGCAGCGACGTCACAAAGGACTACTGCTGTTGTGCACTGCTTATGGGATTCCCAGAAACATTTGCCTGACAAGTGTGGGAAGTGTGGGAAGCAAGACACTAGGCCAGGCATCCCCAAACTGCGGCCCCCCAGACGTTTTGGCCTACAACTCCCATGATCTCTAGCTAACAGGACCAGTGGTCAGGGATGATGGGAATTGTAGTCCAAAACACCTGGAGGGCCAAAGTTTGGGGGTGCCTGTACTAGGCTATAGAAAGAAAACCAGCAGGAAAAGAGGAAGGAGAGTCTCAAGGGCCTTTGCATGCAGGAAGTCCCCCTGTTTCAATCACTGACATCTCTAGGTCAGGCTGGGAATGCGGAGAGCTTCTGCCAGTCGGTGTAGACAATACTGAGCTAGATGGGCCAATGATCTGACACAGTATGGGGCAGCTCCCTATGTTCTTCCTCCCTCCCTTCCCCACCTACCCCCTGCCATTCTGCAGCTGAAAATCACACCCTTTGGGGATGTTTCTTTCCCCTTCTATATTGGTCTCTCCCATAGCTGATTTGCAAGATTGTGGGCAGAACCTGTATTTTAAAACACTTTTTGTGCATAGCACTTAGTTGAACTACTGTGTTTTTTACAAGACAGGTGTATTCTTCTGCAACAGGTCATTAAAGCAATAACAGTGCATCACTGCCTGGATAGCTCAGTTGGTTAGAGCTTGGTGCTGATAATGGCAAGGTTGCAGGGTTCGATCCCCATATGGGACAGCTGCCTATTCCTGCATTGCAGGGGGTTGGACTAGATGATCCTCAGGGTCTAATAATAATAATAATAATAATAATAATAATAATAATAATAATAATAATATATTTATACCCCGCCCATCTGGCTGGGTTTCCCCAGCCACTCTGGGCGGCTTCCAACAGAAAAATAAAATAGAGTAATCTATTAAACATTAAAAGCCTCCCTAAACAGGACTGCCTTCAGTTGTTTTTCTCTTTGACATCAGGTGGGAGGGCGTTCCACAGGGCGGGTGCCACTACCAAGAAGTCCCTCTGCCTGGTTCCCTGCAATTTGGCTTCTCGCAACGAGGGAACTGCCAGAAGGCCCTCAGTGCTGGACCTCAGTGTCCGGGCAGAACGTTGGGGGTGGAGACGCTCCTTCAGGTATACTGGACCAAGGCCATTTAGGGCTTTAAAGGTCAGCACCAACACTTTGAATTGTGCTGGGAAACGTACTGGGAGTCAATGTAGGTCTTTCAAGACCGGTGGTGTTATGTGGTCTTGGCGGCCACTCCCAATCACCAGTCTAGCTGCTGCATTCTGGATTAGTTGTAGTTTCTGGGTCACCTTCAAAGGTAGCCCCACATAAAGCGCATTGCAGTAGTCCATTCCAGCTCTACAGTTCTATGATTTATACTGGTCACATCATTCTGCTTTATTCGTTAGCATGCAATGCTTCTGCATGCCACACATCAGGACACTCTTGCACTACAGAGCAACAAAAGCAGAACCGAAAACACACCCCGGGGACATTTGTGGTATAAAAGGTTACTGGATTCCAACAGGAAGTTGCAGGACACACACTGATTGATGATGAAGCAGTGTATCTGCACCAAAGCTTTCATAGGTGCAAACTGTATTGAAAGTGGGATCATGTATACCCACCCTGATACCATCAAGGGTTGCACTCAATGATACTTTACTCAGAGTAAACCCATTGAAAACCAATAGGTCTAAATTAGCCATGCCCATTGGTACCGGAAATCTACACTGAGCAAGACTAATATTGGATACAACTCCATGAATGCACAATAAAAAAGGATAACTGCAGGTACCTCTCAGGCAACATTCAAACCATAGGATACCACTTTAAACAATCGTGGCTTCTCCCAAAGAATTCTGGGAGCTGTAGTTTCTTAAGGGCGATGAGAGTTGTTACGAGACCTTCTATTCCCCTCACATAGCTAAAACTCTCAGGTACCCTTTTGAAGAGTGATTGATCATTGAAATACTCTGGGAACTATAGCTATGGGAGAGGAATGGAGATGACAATTGTTCCTGTTGTTGTTGTTGTTGTTGTTTTAATTTCTTGGAAGGAGGGGAGGGAATAAGCAACCTTGCACGACTCACCTGCTCCTGACCAAGGATCAGAACCCCCCCTGGCTTAATGGGGTGCCAAGGAGCTAAATTATCCCCTGTCCCAAGCTTCTCTCCATCCTGGAAAGCTTCCCACATTCCGTCCCTCGTGGTCCACGTCACACAGATGTGGTGCCATTTTCCATCGCTAATGAAGAGCGGGAGCTGGGCGACCTGTTGAAGACAATAAAGGTTATTGTGGATGCCTGGAGCGTTACGCCCAAAGGGTGCAGGCCTGTCCAGTAAAGGCTGGTCTGTGTGGGTGAATGGCATGTTACACCACCAACCTCAGCCTGTCTTCAGCCAACCCTCTCTTGCCTGCCTTCTTACCTGAACCCAATCCAAGTGGAGGCCCTGCCTGCCAGCTCCCTCCTCTTTAGTCTCAGTGTTGCCCCTTGTAGAAGCGAGGAGGAGGATGGGGACAAAACTAGAATGAATTGGTTCTGCCGGCCACTGACTCTACCCATCACTGGCCTATTTGCCTTCATCCCTGGGAGTCCCCAATGGGCACCAGCTGCCATTGGCACAGACCACACTGATCCTGAGCCAGTCTCTGTCATTGGCTGAAGCCCTCTACAAAGAACAGACGGTAAGGTTGGCTAGGGCGGAAACATGGCTTGCAATCTCTGGACTTTCCCATTTTACAGACAACAGGATTTTGCTGCTCATTATACAGGAATCTTGGTTCATATTTTATGGCGAAGCTTGGTAATTCCAACATGTGTCCAGTCAGTGAGGAGAGACAGATGCTAAGCAGCAGGATCAAGCTGAACTGTAGAATTCAGCAAAGAGGAAGACGGGGACAAAACCAGAATGAGTCATGGACTCGTCACCTCCTGTTGCTGGCTTCCCTGCCTTCTGCCCTGCTTATCCCAAAGTGACAGCATCCATTGGACATGTTTGCTGAGTGACAAGAGCCTATTCCTCAGGAAACCCAAATCCTAAAGGAAAAGAGTTGTGAAGACTGGACACTAACACACTGCAGAGTTCTTAGTGAGGGGGGCAGAAGGAGGTGCATCCTCCCGAACAACCCTCTTGGCAGTTTGCATTTCTTAGTGCAAAAATATTGATCTGACGCATAGAGATCTTTCCTGTTCTAATTAATTCAAGAGGGTTTTGCAAGCTTCTCTGTGTGAAAGAAACAAGCAGAAGGTTCATGGTGTTTGCGTTATTCCTTCAGAGAAGCTGAATACAGCTGTTATCTCTTTCTGTCAAGGTCATGCTGACTATAAAAGTAAGGCCAGAAGGAGCCTGGGTTTCACTTTCTCTTTCTATCTCTTTTCCTTCTGGTGTGGTGTTCTGTACATAGTATGCTTAGTGTTGAGGTTTAGACGTACTGTAAGTTTAAGCTAAGTCTGCTGCAACTGGATTTCTTGTGGACAGTGCAAGTCCTGAATGTATGGGATTTGTGACCGTTATGCTCCTTTGCCTTCAGTAGCAATAAAGTTCTGCTGGATCCTGCAATGTGTTTTAAGTTTTTACTCTGCTAACTATACATTGGAGTTCTGCTCTGGACCAATACTGAGTAGAATTCCATGACACCTCCAGCCAGTTTTACACTGCACAACCAGAGGTCATCCTTTAAAGGTGAATGTTGGAAGATTCGGGGCAGAGAAAATAAAGTGCTTCTTCACACAGCGCATAGCCCAATTATGGAACTCTCCATCAAAAACTGCAGCCAAGGGTCACCAACTAGGAAAGCTTTAAAGGGGAATTGGCCACATTCATAGAGAAGTCATGATGGCTATGCGCTGCTTGCAGTATCAGAAGCAGAAAAGCCACAGCTCAGTGGCAGAGCATCTGCAAAAGGTCCCAGGTTCAATCCCCAATGGCATCTCCAGGTAGGGCTGGGGAAAATGCCCCACCTGAAACCCTGGAGACCTGCTGCCAGTCTGTGTAGGCAATACTGAGCTAGATAGGCCAAAGGTCTGACGCAGCGTAACACAGGTTCCTATGCCACTGAATGCTGGGGATCATGAGTGGATGGGAGTGCTGTTGCAGTCAATCCTGCTTGTAGGTTTCCCATAGGCATCTACTGGCCGCAGGAGGAACAGGATGCTAGACTAGATAAGCCATTGGTCTGACGAAGAAATACAGTCATACCTCCGTTTACGACCACAATTGGTTCCGGGGAGCCGGTCACTCCCCAAGTTCGTCGCTCCTGCTGCGCAGATCGCTTCTGCGCATCCGAGCGCCACAGAACCCAGATGTAAACACTTCTGAGTCCGCGGTGGTCGGAAACCGAAGCGGTCGCAAACCGAGGTTTGAGTGTACCATACTTTTCCGTGTATAAGACTAGGGGTTTTTTTTACTAAAAAATAATGTTAAATGGGGGGTTAGTCTTATACACAGGGGCAATCTCCCCCCCCATTTTCTTAGAGTCCCCAAAAATAGGGGGTGTCTTATACACAGTGGCATGTTATACACGGAAAAATACAGTAATCTTCTCAGTTATTTTGTGTTGGAAAGTGAAAAGGCCTGACATACAGTCTGTCACGGAAACTCTTGTCCTCGGTTCCATAAATATTTAGTTTGAGATTCCAACCAAACATCAGGAACAACTTTCTGGCAGTAAGAGCTGTTTGATAGTGGAACAGACTCTGCCGGGAAGTTGTAGACTCTCCTTCCTTGAAGGTTTTTAAGCAGATGTTGGGTGGCCATCTGTCAGGGATGCTTTAGCTGAGATTCCTGCCCTGCAGGGGGGGTGGACCAGACGACGTTTGGTTCGCTTCCAATGATTCTACAATTCCTTCTATCTGGAATCATTGGACCTCCCCAGTGGTAACAGCAATATCCTCTGAACAGGCTTAAATACTTTTTCCTTTAGAATTGCCTAGTAGAATTGATTTTTGTACCTGGAGGCTGATGAAGCCCTGTGTGCATATATTATGAACTGTGGCAAATTCTGAATGATGCATATGTCTCTTAGCAACCTCTTACAACGCTCCCAGGGATTCGATGTTTATGAGACTACCACAATGCATCTCACAGAACAACAGGCCCTTTCTCCTCCCCTCCCCAGCTACACACAAACACATTTCTCCTTCTGACAGAGCCTTATTTTGACCACATTTGTAATAGGTCGCTTGCTGACTTGATTAATTGTTACGTGACTTACAGCCTAATTTTAAAGCGGCCAAGCCAACGAGCCACACTCTGGTGAAAGGAGCTTCTACCGGCAAAGTAATTCAAGAACTGCAGCTTTACAACCTGATCAATCAACTGGGCGAACTCGCATCAGTGCAAGTCTGGGAGCCTCATCCTTCCCTTTGCAAGCAAGTAAACGCCATGTGGTCTCCCAAATCTTCACTTTACAAAACAATATGCAGAATGAAACACAGCCATCTTTCAAAATCCACCTTTCTTTGTAGTGCAATTCTGCAGACAAGTAATGGGTACCAAAGTACACCGGTGAAAATAACGTGCAAAAATGTGCCATATTAGCAGAATTTGCTTTGCAAAATGTGTGCATTAGGCAAAATTGCATACAAATAATGTCCCTATTAAGAGATATTTGCACTAAAATGCTAATGAATTTCCATGAGGGTTTTTATTTTATTTTATGCAAACTGATGTAAAGGTGTGGAGAACTTAAGATTAGGTAAAAAACGAGAAAGCAGTTGGCTCATCTCTACTTGGAAACAAGTCCCATTCAGTTCAATGTTACTTGCTAGGGAGCAGGGGTGCACAGGATTGCCGTCCCAGGGGCCATGTGCCAAGACAGTCCATATGCCTGTTTATGGTTTTAACAAGAATGGGGCTCAAATGCATTGACCCTCCAGACTGAATGAAGAATTGCTCTACTATTTTACCAGGGCAGGATTAAACTCTGTTACATCTTACGGTGCAGCAGAGCTTAATCCTCGAACATTTCACTGTTGCACAGCAGGAGTTCTTTTTTCCCCTGCCTTGGCTGATGGAAAGAAATGGGATTCTCAAAAGGAACAGAGTTTGGATTTGATATCCCACTTTATCACTACTCTAAGGAGTCTCAAAGCAGCTAACATTCTCCTTTCCCTTCCTCCCCCACAACAAACACTCTGTGAGGTGGGTGAGGCTGAGAGACTTCACAGAAGTGTGACTAGCCCACAGTCACCCAGCAGCTGCATGTGGAGGAGTGGGGAAGCGAACCCGGTTCACCAGATTACGAGTCCACTGCTCTCAACCACTACACCACACTGGCTCACTGGAAGGTAAGTCTTTCCTCACCTTGTCATTAATGAGCAGCTCAATGGGGTTGTTCCCCCACTCGATCAGCACCACTTCATTAGCTTGCCCAGGGACAGCGTAGGAGAAGGGTGTCCCTATTCCCGGAGAGGCACTCGACTTCAGCCACAAGCACACAGTGAAGGCATACAGCTCAGGCAATGTCTTCTTGAACTTCCCATACAGGTAGTTGGTGCGGAGAGGGAGGGAGACTTTAAATTCATCCGGCGACTTGAAGGCGCTGGTACCTACAGCCATATCCCAAAGGACACAAGGTTACCCATGTAAATTGCAGGGAGGTCACTCAAATAAAGAAGCTGATTCATTGCACAAGTTTTACCTGGTTTACCTATCAATCAGTAAATCACATTTGCATAAAAGTAAAACAAGAGCTCTGAAAGCAAACTAAGAAGCGTGCTTTCTTCACCCCTGTGCAGAAAGTTTCCCCCCTGAAATATTAAGTGTCTAAAATTAATACATAAAATACAGTGGTACCTCTGGTTAAGAACTTAATTCGTTCCAGAGGTCTGTTCTTAACCTGAAACTGTTCTTAACCTGAAGCACCACTTTAGCTAATGGGGCCTCCCGCTGCTGCCGTCCCGCTGCCGCGAGATTTCTGTTCTCATCTCATCTTAACCCGAGGTACTATTTCTGGGTTAGCGGAGTCCGTAACCTGAAGCGTCTGTAACCCAAGGTACTACTGTATGGATCTTCAGGATGTATGTGACAGGAGAAAGCACGTTTTCATTGGTGACCCCTAATCTCTGAAAGTTTGAATGGGGTCATTTTATTGTGTATTTTCATTGTGGATGTTTATACTTTAATGCTTGTGGAATTGCTTTTTATACTTGAATACTGTTTAAGAAGCCTTTTCTGGCAATAAGATTTATATAAATTAATAACAGGACTAACAACAACAAGTGCTGCATTTTACAGGGTCTCTGAAAACCCACTTATTCCAATTTGGTTAAGAAGCTGCGCTGAACCTATCAAGCTGTAAGGGCTGTTGCTTTTGAAGCCAAAACAGCATCACCCACACACAAGAGGGCAGTATCAGCAGGCTTGGGAGGACCCCAAGATTTGCAGAAGTACAACAAATTTGTAGGTAGGGAAAGCCAACCCATACAACAAAAGTATAACAAATCTGTAGGGAAAGGAAAGCTCTATGGAAGCCCAGTGAGGACTGAGCATGCTCAGTAGGCATGGAATGCTAACTGACTGGGAGATCGGGCAGGAGTATGAATGGAATGGAGTAACCTTGAAAAAAGAGCATGGCTGGGTGACCAATACTGTAAAGTGTATTATTTTGTTGTGAGTTCCACATGTCTATCTGAAAATAGATAGCAGGCATCACAGAACTGCCTTGTTGAGGGGGGCAGCGGCACCATGCTAGCTCCTCAGCAGGTGGGTCACTGTTGTTTACCAGAAGAGGGGTGGGTGAGTTGGAGGGGAGGTTGGTGCAGTGCAAACACAACAGCAGAGCCAATCCAGCACCCTGCAAATGCATTTGCACTGTAACAACCTCTCTGCTGCCTTGCCTCCATCCCTCCTGGGTAAGCAACAGCAACGTACCTGCCAGGAAGCTAACGAAATGGCTCGGTCTCACCCAGAGAGCAGCTTCTGGTGGACAGCAGCATTTACTGCAATCTCCTCTGGGGTATGTGGAGATTATTGGGCGTCATGCCACAGGTGTTGAAAGGATATCCCTTGCCTGAGTCCCTGAAGCAAACATCGCAGACTGTAGGCTGTTTGGGTCAGGATTGGAAATATGGAAAGCTGCCTTGTACCAGTTCTGACAATTTTATCCATCTAACTGAGTATTACATACTCTGACTGGCAGTGGCCCCTATGGTCTCAGGCAGCTTGCTCCTTTTAATTAGAAATGCTGGGGTTTGAAGTCAAGACCCTCTGCAGAGTATGTGTTCTGCCACTGAGCAATGGCATCTTCATTTAATTAGACGTTCTGATTCTGTGCTTACCGGTGAATGGCTGCCTTCTTTTTAATTAAAAAAACATCACTTTGAGTTTTATTCCTTCCTTCCTCTGTAGTATGTATATATGAAAGAAATTGGCAAGCGCATTCATTTGCAATGAAACAGAACACAAAGCCTTTGATTTCTATGCATCAGATTTTGCCATAAATGTGTTTTTTAGACTGGGGATATAGGTAACTTACATCAAGACTGCATGTGGCAATTTCCGGCAGATCTCGACACTACCGGTCCCAAATGGTTTGCTTTTAAAGAAATCTAGCAGGTCAGCTTTTTTAAAATAGCTTTTTGACTGCTTTTAAAGACCTGGGGATTTGATTTTGCAGCAGTTATCCTGCAGCTTTCTCAGACTCACTTTCCCATTAACTGTATTTGGTTGCAAGTTCTGCAGCAGCCGCTGGAGGCTCTTTCTATGAATGCATTGCCACCCTCTTAAGAGGTTAAAACCCAGCTGTGAACAGCACGTGTCCCTGGGGAGAAGATGAACATTTTCACTGCATGCTGCCTTTCACCTTGGATGAAAGGTTCTGATAATTTTTTATCAGCGTGTCCATTTCAACCTGATTCCCAACATGTTTACTCAGGTTCAAGCATAGCTGCCAAGTTATCCCCCTTTTTAAGGGATTTTCCCTTATGCTGAATAGGCTTCCTCGCGAGAAAAGGGAAAACTTGGCAGCTATGGGTTCAAGCTGGATGCAGCAGCCAACCGAGCTGTTTGTTTAACGCTGGCCCTGTCCCCATATAAAGGGTCAGTGTGATTTAGATGTTTAAGAAGGCATGGGAAATTCATGACTCTCCACATGGTGCTGGACTCCAGTTCCCATGAGTCCCCGTCACCATGGCCAATGGTCATAGATTATGGGAGCTGTAGTTACACAGGAGGACCTCCTGTGTACAGAGTTAGAGAGCCTGCGGAACTCCAGATGTGGCTGGACTCCAGTTCCCATCAGCTCCAGCCACCATGACCAATGGTCCAGCCACCATCTTCCAGGCTAGCCTACCTCACAAGACTGTTGTGAGGATAAATGGGGCAAGTGGGAAAGAACCATGTATAATGACTTAAGCTTTGGGGAACAAAGGTGGAGTATTTATATATAATGTAATGTAAATCATAGAATCATAGAGTTGGAAGAGACCACAAGGGCCATCCAGTTCAACCCCCTGCCAAGCAGGAAACACCATCAAAGCATTCCTGACAGATGGCTGTCAAGCCTCCACTTAAAGACCTCCAAAGAAGGAGACTCCACCACACTCCTTGGCAGCAAATTCCACTGTCAAACAGCTCTTACTGTCGGGAAGTTCTTCCTAATATTAACCATTGCAATTATATGCAATATATAATTATCATTTATTGTATTTACATCAGTTGTTCATACAAAAGAAAAAAGCTATTTGACAAAACACAGCACCTAAAAATGTTTTAAAACCAGAAAAAAATAAAAAATAAGCACTACAAAATACACAAAACGCTCGTCCAGTGACATTTTAATAAGCACAAATCCACTAAAATATGACCACTACCATAGGACGCAACATAATTACCAAAGGCCAAAGCAAAATAAGTCTTGGTGCCTAAAGATGGACAAGCATGGTGTCAGGTGCATCTTCCTGATGAAAGCATTCCAGAAATGGGATGGAGCACCACTTAAAAAGCCAATTTTTGTGTGGCCACCCTCTGTACCTCCCTTGGGGTGCACATGGAAAAGGGGCTTTGCTGAAGGCTTCAGAGTTTGGGCTGGTTCATATGGGGACAAAAGGGCAAAAGGTTCCCCTCACTTGCTTGACACAATCTGGGGACACAATCCAAATCCCTGGCCTTAGATATTGTCTCGTTTGCTCTTACAATGGAACCTTGCACACACAAAAAAACACACTGTATTAGAATCCAAGCCAACACAACACACTTGGTTCCCAAGTGATCACCCATCAGACCAGACCTTCAGCAAGGTTGTGGGACTGACACGTCATCAGACCATACCTTGGGACCAAATCTGAGACAGAGCTAGGCTGAACCACATTAGTCCGTCGTCGCCACATCTAATTTCAGTCTCAGGCATTGAGTCTTTTTTTCATTCCACAGAAAGTCATTTCCAACAGTGTGTGTTTGGGACTTCATCCTGAGAAGATGTCTCCCATTCCCCAAGACCATAAGAGGAGCTGAGCTGAATCTCATAAAAGGCCCATCTATTAAAGCATTCTATTCCCTCGGTGGCCAACCAAATTTATTTGTTTGATTTACATTTCTTCCAGTGGGAGGGCACAGCATGATTTAAAACAAATACAATCGGTGTATTAAAACACACAACGATTGTCAATATTCTTTTTTTAAAAAGCTAGTAAGTAACCATACAGTGGTACCTTGGTTTGCGAACAGCCTAGTTTACGATCATTTTAGATTATGATCAATTCAAACCCAGATGTGCGCGTTCCGGTTTGCGGATTTTTTTTATTACAACCCTTTTTAAAATTAGGAACATTTTTTTTTGTTTACGAAGATATTTTTTTGCTTACGACCCTTTTTGGGGGGAGGCCCCATTGGCGAAAGCACGCCTGGGGTTATGACCTGTTTTGGTTTACAAACGGACCTTCGGAATGGATTATGGTCATAAACCAAGGTACCACTGTATTTTAAAAAAGAGCACTGCAAACCCTTAAAAACATTGAAAAGCACACACACACACACAAAGTAGAACATCCAGCCATAGAAGACCCTGCCAAAACAGTCAGTTAGTGGCCAAAGATCTGTCAGAACAAACAAATCTTTTGTCTACTAGTGAAAGGGAGGCACAGAGGGGGGCCAGCCTAGCCTCTTGTGGAAGGGAGTTCCACAATCTGGGAGCAGCCACCAAGAAGGCCCTGTCTCATGTCCTCGCAAAACATGCCTGCGAAGGTGGTGGGACCAAGAGAATGGCTTTTAGGGAGGCATTGAATTGCATTTGGGAAGGTTGCAAAGCAGAACAGGAGCACAGGAGCCTTCTCTCTTCCTATCACTAGACTTCCCATATCTCCAAAACATCCAAATGAAGATTCCCCTGCTTTTGTTCAACAACAACAACGAACAACACAAAAAAGAAACCAGAGATGCTTATGAGTTCTGGAGATTTATTTTAAGGAACATTTGCACCCTTTTCCCCATAAGAGTAATGGCATGCCCAGATATGTGCAACCTGGCTTCTGCAAAGGCTGGGGCTTAACCTTCACAAAATGCATCCGTTGGCACAACTCGGAGGTGCAATCATTAATTTGCCTGAACAAGCCTTGATCCAGACTTGCTTAATACTATAAATATCATTTAAAGAGAATCTATATTTAAACAATTCACACACTCTTGCTCTGTAAAAACAGGGGGGAAAGGAAAGGGGAAATGATTATGCAGACAGTTTCGTGTTATTCCTCCCTTGCCATGTGTGCTTGAAATTTAAATACACAAACTCTGGCCAAGTGTGCTGTTTCCCAGTAATTAAATCTAAGGATCTGATTAAATGATTAGGATTAAGAGTGTCCCCCAGTGGCTCCAGGAGTAATCCACAGTAAAGGTTGCGCATTTGAGACAGGACATGCTTGCCCCAAGGTCTGTGGAGTGAGCAGAAGTGACATTCAGCAATTAATTAAAAGCAAAAAAGAAAAGGGAAGTTTGTCTCATTTCACAGCTTGCTCAAAGGCAAAGAAGACGTAGAGCAAGTACCTCTCTCTTCCTCTGTCTACCAATTAAACTGATAGGAGGTTCAGGACAAACAAATGCAGTACTACTTCACACAACACTTAAAAGTTAGACTGCAATCCTGCAAACAATAAGCCCTGCTGAATCCAATGGGACTTGCTTCTCTGCATTACATGGACAGACTTGTGCTATAGCCACAGGATGGTGGTGATGGCCACCCACTGAGATGGCTCTGAAAGGGGATTAGACAAATTCATGGAGGAGGAGAGTCTATCAGTGGCTATTACAGTCATACCTCGGTTTAAGTATGCTTCGGTTTGAGTACTTTCAGTTTAAGTACTCCGCGGCCCCACCTGGAACGGATTAATCCACTTTCCATTACTTTCAATGGGAAAGTTTGCTTCAGGTTAAGTACGCTTCAGGTTAAGTACAGACTTCCGGAACCAATTACACTCATACTTCGGGTTAAGTACGCTTCAGATTGAGTACTCCATGGACCCATCTGGAACGGATTGATCCACTTTCCATTACTTTCAATGGGAAAGTTCGCTTCAGGTTAAGTATGCTTCAGGTTAAGTACAGACTTCCGGAACCAATTGTGTACTTCAACCGAGGTATAGTATATTCCTGTGTATAAGACTACTTTTTAACCCAGGAAAATCTTCTCAAAAATTGAGGGTCGTCTTATACGCCAGGTCGTATTTCTTATACGGCAAGTATATCCCAAACTCTATATTTAACTGGAAAAGTTGGGCGTCGTCTTATACGCCGGAATATATGGTACCAATGTAGTGATGACAGCTATATGCATTCTCCAGGTTCAGAGACTGTAAACCACTGAATACCAACTGCTGGGGAGCCAAAATGGCAGAGGGGTATTGTCCTCATGCCCTGATTTTGGGTTTCCTTGGAGGTATCTGGTTGGCCACCATGGGAAACAGACTCTTAAACAGTGGAAGCTGGTCCACCACATTGAGTGGGACAATGCCCCGTCTACCTCAGCCTGACCTCAGTCAGCCACCACCTGCCTTCTTGCATACAACCAGTCATTGCCTGCCATTGGCTCTGGATCCGCCTGCTATTGGTCTCCTTGCCATCCGCCCTAGCAGTCCCAATCAACACAAGCCGCCACCATTGGACCCGGCATTTCTCTAACTTGGGTCCCCAGCTGTTGTTGGACTACAACCCCCATAATCCCTAGCTAGCAGGACCAGTGGCCAGGGGTGGTGGGAGTTGTAGTTCAACAACAAATGGGGATCTAAGTTGGAGAAACACTGGACTAGATGGACTGCTAGCCTGATCCACAAGGCCTCTTCTTGCTTTGCAAATGAAAAGTGTGCTGGGGGACCGCAGGAATTCCATTGCCAGAAATGGATCGTGCAGGATTGAAGCCACTTCCTCCTTAGAATCATAGAGTTGGAAGAGACCACAAGGGCCATCCTGTCCAGCCCCCTGCCAAGCAGGAAACACCATCAAAGCATTCTTGACATATGGCTGTCAAGCCTCTGCTTAAAGACCTCCAAAGAAGGAGACTCCACCACACTCCTGGGCAGCAAATTCCACTGTCGAACAGCTCTTACTGTCAACTCTTTCCTTGCTCGACATCATCCCTTTGAGATCATGAGAATGGATTCCATGTAGTGATGGAGACATGGCAGTAGCTACAGGACCGCCATGCAAAGGTGGAACAGACTTCTTATCTGCTGCTCTGGAGAGCAGAGCTAGAACCAAGTTGTAGTAGTGTCAACTGCAGGGAAGGAAGCAGGTTTTAGCCGAACATCAGGAGATGCTTCCTAACAGCCGGAGCTTTTTGACAGCAGGAGGTGGTGGGCTCTCCTTCACTGGGTGTGTTTAAGGAGGGGCTGTACAACCACCGGCCAGGGATACGTCAGCTGCATCCTGCATTGCAGATTCTGCACTGAACAACAGGGGGTGCTACATAAACACAGGAATAGAAGAAGAGCCCCTGTCTGATCAGGCCATCGGCCAACTAGCCCAGCATCCTGTTCTAACCAGTGCCGGATTTACATATAAGCTAAACAAGCTATAGCTTAGGGCCCCACTCTCTTGGGGGCCCCAAAAAAATTAAATTAAAAGGGGGGAAAATGGATGCACAATTCCAAAATATAAGATAAAAAAAACAAATAAAATAAAACCTACGTACAGCAACAGTGTTTTGTGTTGTGTAGGCTCCTATGATGTAAGTCATGGGCCCCACCTGCTAGCCGGCTCCCTAAAATATCACTGGTTTGCTCATTTCTATATATAGAGTGTCTACATTCTGCATGGACTGGTTGCATGGCAACATGTGCAAATGGCTTTAGAGACCTATTAGGTCCATAAAGGTAAAGGGTAAAGGGACCCCTGACCATTAGGTCCAGTCGTGACCGACTCTGGGGTTGCGCGCTCATCTCGCATTATTGGCCGAGGGAGCCGGCGTATAGCTTCCAGGTCGTGTGGCCAGCATGACAAAGCCGCTTCTGGCAAACCAGAGCAGCACATGGAAACGCCGTTTACCTTCCCACTGTAGCGGTTCCTATTTATCTACTTGCATGTTGATGTGCTTTTGAACTGCTAGGTTGGCAGGAGCTGGGACCGAGCAACGGGAGCTCACCCCATCGCGGGGATTCGAACCGCCAACCTTCTGATCAGCAAGCCCTAGGTTCAGTGGTTTAACCCACAGCGCCACCTGGGTCCTGTGGGTCCATAAATTACCATATAGTATATATGTGGCTCCTGCCAACCTAGCAGTTCGAAAGCACGTCAAAATGCAAGTAGATAAATAGGAACCGCTGCAGCTGAGCATATAAAAGGCCCCATTACCTTCAGTAGCTGAGGGCCTCATCAAACCTAAATCCAGCCCTGGTTCTAACAGTGGCCAACTAGATGCCCCACTGGGAAGCTCATAAGCAGATCCCGAGCACGACAACAGTCTCTCCTCCTGTGGTTTCCGGAAGCCAGTATTCAGAGACATGTTGCCTCCAACAGCGGAGGTACTGCAAACCCATCGTCCAAAGGTGTGTATAAGTCTGCACTCAGGATGCCCTTATTCTGTTATTTATTTATTCAGCTTAGATTCAGACCAATGCAGTAACTGCTGTCCCCATCCACTACCAGCAATACAAGCTGCTCCAGGCATCACTCCACCCTAAATCAATACATAGGACTGGAGTGTTGCAGGACATCTGAGTCAACAAGTCAAACAGAAATAAATCCACGCCGGAATATACGAAGGAGGATGCAAATTAGCCTTCATTATTACCTCTTTCTAGTTCAGAAACCCTTTCAAGAAGGGCGTTCAAGGCTGCCTCTGTCCTTTGCCGATGGGTGGAAGTCTCATTATGAAGCAGGGATTTCTCGTTCTCCAGGTCTGCCACTTTGCTTAAAAGCTGGCGCTCTAAATCTCCCAGCCTCCTCTGGAGCATCTCTCGGAGATCGTGAGGCAGGGCTGTATAGGACACGTTCGCTCGGAGCTGGTGCTATAAAGGAGGGGACAAGGGGGAAACAAAACAAAACACCACAATTCTCATTTATTAAACTTAACCAGGCACTAATAATATATTATCTTCTCAGATGCCCCAGGGCAGCTAGAAGTCAAGCATAAGCAGCAAAAACTGAGCTTCTGAGTTAATATCTCCCACTGTATGGGGAAACTATGTATGCAAATGCGAGACGTGTGTACATTTCTCCTCCGTGATCTAACAGCCGGGGATGTATAAGGAGAACCTGGTAAACCACCCTCTCTTTAAAAAGCTGGATTTCCACAGATCAGCCTTTTAGGCAGGAAGGAAGAGAGCAGCAGGATTCAATT
Organism: Zootoca vivipara; assembly: GCF_965207765.1. Lineage (NCBI taxonomy): Eukaryota > Metazoa > Chordata > Lepidosauria > Squamata > Lacertidae > Zootoca > Zootoca vivipara. The sequence goes on from NC_142596.1 coordinate 42,977,780, forward strand.
CCCCCTTCTTCATCCAATAGCTGATTAACAGTACCCCAAGGGAGTCATTCCCATTAATTTCAAGAAGTCTACTATGAGTAGGAATAGCATTGGATGCAACACTGTTAATATTCAAATAAGCATGATTAGGAACACCGCCTTATTTCAAATTCCAATTTATAATGCAGTAATAGTTCACATTTGAAAAATACATCTCCTTTAAATAAAAAATAAAAAAACTAGAAGTGAGGGTGGGGAGATGAGCTATGCCATAAATAAAACAGGCATTGCAAAACAATGAATTAAAGCACTCCACACTAGCATCCCCAACAGACAGACCTTACAGATCTCATTCTGACAACAGTAGAGGGTTGCTGGAATAAATAAAGTTTTAGCCTTCTTTTAGGAAAGCAGAAATGGAGGTCTTGGCAAAGATACCCTGCAAAGATGAAGCAATGCTAGAAATGACCTGGCTTCATGCTCTAAAAGAGCAATTCAGCGATCAATACAGAGATCAGCTGTGGGAAAAGGACTTCTGGAAATATATAGGTCTCCATGCTGGTTGCAGCTGCTGGAAGCTGAAAACATCTGGAGGCAGTGTTAAAAACTCAGATATATAAGCTCGGAGCCAATTGGCTCCTTAAACCAGGGTTACAGTCACTAAAATAGAATGCCTAGTTGCCATGTTTGGGCCAGATGGCTCGAAAGTCATATTTTTCAAAACAACTTTTTAGTTCCAAAAATTCATTCCGATTGTGCAGATAAAATATAATGGATTGACTTCTACAGGCTGTGTTGCTAGTGTGCGTGAACAGGCAGGATCCAAGGATCCCGAGGCATGAAGAGACATCAGGTGCCATCCTGGTGCCCCAAGCATCTTCACGTGGTCACAAGTGGCTGATAGCCAGGTAGAAAATGCACCTAGTGCCTGGCGAATTTCGAACGCTGCCTGGAGGGCATCATATTGGCTACCACTGGGTCAAACCAACACTTTCAGTTAAGCCCAGAAGTTAACTTTTTGACACTGGTTTACTTACAAATGGACGGCTGATAACTCTTAAACCACTCCATTCTACAGAAAGTGACGTCACTTCTATGCAGGTATGTTTGGGGGAAAATGTGTGACTTTGGTGGCATGCAATAGCTCCCACAGGGGCATTAGCTGCCAGCTTTAAACCTTCTTTGCATGAACAATTGTTAAATGCTTCTGGCACATGCAACAGAGGTCTCATGCCAATCTAGACATGTGATTTTGGGAAATGCAGATAAATTTGTGTAAACTGTCACTGAATGGCTAACTCTTTGAATCCTTTTACTGTAGTGTTCACGAGGATGCTTTTGAACTGCGCAATAAAAGCATTGCTGCTAGCCATTTTATTTACATTTTTATAGGCCTGATGTTACTGAGCTCATCCATCCTTATGTTTATTCAATGTTATAGTAAAAAAGAAATAAAGAAATAAAATGAAACCGTGGGGATACCTGTGATCTCTGGGCCACAGGTTGCCTCACTGTGTCTCACAGGTAACCAAACAAAGCACCTAGCATTTCCAAAGGTGATGCACCTTACTGATAATGTTGTTTTCCAAAGAGGAAGGGGGAAAACTTGTCCTTAACAGTTATATCCTTGATATTTGATTACTATGAGACTTCATTATACATTGACAGCACTTCAAGCAAATGTAAGAGCTGCTTCAAAGACTGAATTCTGCATTGATTACAAAAAGCTTTCAACTATGTCCTTCAAAATGACAGCTGGATTGGGAGAGGAGATATACTTTGCATAAATATTTAAGCATCACTGGGCTGAAAAATAATAATATCTAAAATAATAATATCTAATAATAATAATAATATCTAAAATACTGTCTCATTCATTCCAATTGCCTTTGTGGTTGATTGTATAGTTAAACAGTTGAGAAGAAGGACCGGCACTTAACACTTAAAACAAAATAAAAGCCTTCATGTTCTTACGTGGCACCATATGCCAAGGACACATTATCTAGGATGTCAATGTTACACTGCAACCTCTTAAGCAACTATGTTCTTAGCTGAGGCTGAGATTAAGAAAAAGAAATGAAAAGCACCAGGGCAGGGAAATAAAACCCTCAAATCTGCTCTCAATCCATTTTATTGGTAAGCACACACAGAAAAGCTATACCTTTTTGTGCTTCCATTGGGGGAAATGGCACCTCATAAACACCAGTTCTGTAGTTTGTACTTGTTGCAATCAATTTTCACAGGACCAGGGCATTGCATTTTATTTCTTTGGATTTCTAATAAATCGACCAATTCCGAATCTCCCCTTCATATTCTCCATCTTATGCCTGGATTAAAGTATAGCTTCTCTGCCTAATGTGATCATAAAGTTCCCCTTTTATAAAATAGAAGTTCAAGAAAGTGATTTACATAAAACCTGAGCAGCCTTTCTTTTAAAAAAAGAATCCCATTAAAGATGAGACAATGACTAAGAGTTTCTGGGAAATGAAGCCTGTTTATTGCGGTGTCCCAGAAGGCTGAAACTTCACTAATTGCTCCCCTGATAATCTACGACATATATATTTAGCGGGTGACAACAATCCCCTAAGGAGAGACGCACCTTCAGCTGCCTAGAAGATGAAGCTATAGGTTACAAATGTTGAATGGCGAAGAAAATGGCAAAAAAGAAGAGAGGCAGGTATAAATATGGAGTTCTTCCCAAACCAATGACCTGGTATTTGAACTTGGGACAGCACCATACTATAGAATGGACCAGACACATAAACTAGGAATGAAGATATTTCACACAATTCTTTGGATATGGACAGCAATAGACTATTTTTAAGAAAATGAAGGTTGCATAGATGCTATAATGGGATCTGGGCACTTCTTGATGGGATAATATCAAATATAACTACAACTACTCAGTAGAATGTGTAGGTTATTTATGCAGCAGTATAAGAATAGCACTGCTGGATCGAGCTCAACATTTTGCACTGGCCAACCACCCACCTCTGGCAAGCCTCCAAACAGGGCAAAGGGGCTATTGCCATGCTCAGGTGTTGCCTCCTCCAGCAACTGGTATTCAGAGGTATGGAGGCTCCATTTAGCCATCATGCTAGTATAGTATAGTGGTTAGAGCCTGGGGTGTATAGTATAGTGGTTAGAGCCTGGGGTGTAGATTGAGGGGATTTTGATAGATTGAGGAGGCTTTGTGGATGACCTTGTGACTAGTCAATGTATTTCAGCCTACAACTGTCACAGAGGGATAAAGAAAGCGAGAGAGCCATGAGAAAGCAGTAGCTGCATCAATTTGCTGCATCTCCAAATAGGTCTGAGAGAGACTCCCTCCTTCTGAAACCCTGGAAAGCCACTGCCAGTCAGTGCAGACAATACTGAACTAGCTGGACTAATGGTCTGCCTCAGTATAAGGCTGCTTCCCATGTTCCTATATATATATATATATATATATACAGTATATTGCCTTCAACTCTGTGGAGGAAGGGTTAGAGTTGAACTCAATGATTCTTACAATGCAATGCCTACTTTAAAAAAGTAAATTCCAGTGTGCCCTGTGGTGCTTGCTCCTTAGTAAGGCTTACTTTTAGGATTGCAGCATAAGTCTAGCTTGCCCCCTTTAGGACCTTCCCACACCGGTAGCAAATTTTCAGCATCCTGGACACACAATAGGTGGTTTTATCCCTATTACTACTCCCTAAGAGTGAAGTTTCAAAGGCAAACTCACTTTCTCACCTTCAAACAAAACACTAGCTACCTGGCATCAGTCCCCCACAAGGATGCCGCTCTCTTTTCCAGAAAGAGATAGAAGACTCTTTTTCAGCACCACAGACAGCTCCAGAACAGCTCCCACCCCGCACCTGCGGTAGCTGCCACCTGTCAATCACCCCCAACGGGGTGCGCTGGCATCCCAGTACCAGAGGCCACCTTGCAGCACCACAGACAGCTCCCGCTCGGCACAGAGCCCTCCCCGCTATCCATTACCGCCAACTGGCTGCCGTCCCTGCTTGGCGAAGTCGGGGGCAAACTTTCAGCACCGCGGACAGCTCCCTCCACCCCACTCGGTTGTCTCCGCCCGCTTTCCCCGTCCTCACCTCCAGATTCTCCAGGCGATCCTTGAGCGTCTGCATCGTGCGGCTGAGCTGGTCGATGATCTTGCCGGGGTCGCGGGGCAAGTCGCCCATGGTGTCCTTGCCTTTGCCGAACTCCTTCCTCCACGTGCCCGCTTTGCCGTCGGGGGTCTCGCAGCGGCCGAGCTTGGCGGTCAGCTCGCGGATGGCCTCCCTCTGGTTCCCGATGGTCTCCTTCTGCTGCAGGATCGTCTCCCGCAGCTGCAGCACGGTGGCCTTCAGCTCCTCCTCGGGGGGCAGCAGCCCGCCCCCTTGCATGGGGATGGGGGGCAGCGGGCAGCCCGGGTTGGCGGCATCCAGAGGCAGCGAGGTGCACACGAAGCGGCTCCCCGGGGGGCTCTCCTGGGCGCCCGCTGCCCCCCACGCGGAGAAAGCGAGCCCCGCTAAGACAGGCAGCAGCATGCCGGCCGGTGGGGTGGGGGGCGCTAATTTACTGCCGGGGGGACTGGGTCAGCATGGGGTTGCGGGGAAGAGGCTGCCAGGCCCGGGAAAGCTCTTGGGGGTGGGAAGCGCCCAGCAAGCGTCTCTCCTCGTGGGGAAGCACTTTTCTTCGCAGGGGAAGAAAGTGCGGAGCGAAAAAAATCTTGCAACGCCCAGCAGCAACTCGTTGCAAGAGACAGCAAACTAGGATTGCGCCTGCGAAGCGGCTCGCGCGCTCTTAAAAGGCTGAGCCGGGTAAGCTGCGAGGAGGGAGGGGGCGTGGGAGAGCGGGGCAAAGGGAGCGCGCGCCGTGGCGGCCTCTCGCTCTGATTGGTCGGTAGGTTCGGAAGCCCGCGTGACGCCTTTCTCAGCTCTTGGCGGGGCGGGGGGGGGGCGAGAGAGAGAGAGAGAGAAGGCGGGAAGCTTCCTCATTCGTTGCCCGCTTGAGAGAGAAAGAAGGAAGCGCGCGAGGAGGACGCGTGCGCGTTGGGGGCGGGGGCGCGCGGGTTTGGGGCGCGAAGCAAAGCGCGGGAGAAAAGGCGCGAAAGCTTATTTCGTTTTCTATTCCCTGAGGAGAAGCTTTCCCTCATTCATCTAATCTGAAGGAGAGGTGTCTGGGCTCAAAGCCCGTCGCAGCTCTTCTTTCGCATGTGGGTTGAAACAGTGAAATAATAATAATAATAATAATAATGTGTGGTGGGCAGTGTCGTGTAGTGGCTACAGTGCTAGGCTAGGACCTGGGAGGCCCGGGTTCCAATCCCCTTACTCAACCATGGAGCTCACCAGCCTCTCCGTTTAGCCTACCTCACAAGGTTGTTGTGAGGATGAAGTGGGGAGGAGAACCTCCAGCTCTTTGGAGGAAAGGTGGGGCAGCAATGTAATAAATAAAACTGGGGAAACCTGGGCGCAAGTCACTCCTCAGCGCCACAGCGCTTGTACATTATCTTGCGCTAGTCTAACTCATCTTCTTAACCTGCCTCACAAGGCTGTTGTGAGAATAAAAGTGGGAGAATGTGTGCTTTTTTAATAATAAAAAGGGAAGGCTGGTATTGAAATGTAATAACAAGCACTCTGCACATTGCTCAGAGGCACTTTCTTTGTTATAACGCAATACTATTTGAGACTGAGCTGTGGTAAGTCTGGGCATATTTAAAGCACCCTTCAGGGACAATGACCCAAGAGATGTGCTGTGTGCAATGATGTGTGAGAAGAAACTACACCTTTTGTATTTCATATTTGTTACATTTATACAACATGCCTTTCTTCCGTGGTGCTTAAGATAGCATAAATTCCCCACCAATACGCTGTAAAGCAGACTGGGCTGAGAAATAGTGACTCGCCAAGGTCCTGCAGTTTTTGCAATTGATTGTTAATCATTTGATTTATTTATTTAAAACCTTCATGTATCTCTGAACTGCAGTCGTCTCGAAATAGTTTACAAAGATACAATGCCCCAAACGTAAACATCAGTTATAATGACAAAACCAAACATAAATTAAAATGCCTGCTGGCAGGAATGTCAGCTTGGTCCTGCAACCATTGGTGCCCGGGGCCAAGGGTGCCACGTAGCATGCATGGCCCTAGCACCAAAATTTGTGGGTGCCCTGCCCCTTCATGTGGAATTTTGTGGGTGCTTGGGCACCCAGGGTCCCAGGGAGTTGGCAGCTATGCCCACAGGAATAAAAAGGTCTTCAGCAGGTGCCATAAGGGAGTAAGGCCTGCCAGACATCAACTGGAAAGGGGTTTCATAAAATTGGGCGCACAATGTAGCTGGAGCCTCCAGGCCAGGCTCAAGGGTAGCCACACATAGAGCACATTGCCAAAATCAAGTTGTGTTGCCCTGTTGCTCTGCACTGTGAGAGGAATGGCGATATGGAAATTAAATCATAATAATTTTTCATTTGCATTTTTTTTAAATTTCACAAATGCTTTGTACAAACTTTTTTCTATAGCTTCAAATGTAATGACGATAAGAAATTTCCACCCTCCTACTCCCAAATTAATGCCATGCCTTTGTTTTTGTTTTGTTTTTCAAATTCTGAGCCATTGTATCGCTAACCAGATACATTATTAACCACCCAGTGCCAAAGTCTTATTCATATCAACACCTCCTTTATAACATTCCCAATATTCTTCAAGGCTGAATCCTTATTATTCCAATAAGTTATAAAAATTGACTGTTTTTTCTCACTGCTTTCCTTCTCGAAACATAATAATGCTTGTTAATCATTTTTTAATATTGCTTTTTTAAAATGTATTTAATCAAAAACATACAATTCAAAACCATGTAAGAAATAAGGCAGGGGTTCCTACACTCCCATCACTTTACAATTACTCTCAGTGGACCACTTAATGATTTTTTTTTTGCTTGTTGTAGCAATGGTAAAGCACCTCAGTAGATGCTGCATGATTTTTAATTGTATTTTCACCAACACTCCATGAACCACCTGAATGAAGCTCATGGACCAACTAGTGATCTATGAGTCACACAGTATGGGAATCCCTGAAACAAGGAAATAGAGAAAGATGGAAGGAAGGAAATACAGAGAATAAAAATGAAAATTAAACTTCTCCCACAACAAAAAAAGAGAGGTACAAATTTGGGTCATAATTCCTGGGAAGAATAGTAGCATGTTGGTTAATGGTTCCCTCTTTTTCCAATGTCCAAGCTGTGAGTGTTGTTACTTACACAGCCAGATTGGCAACATCTGTCCATTAGAGGGAGGCAGCAGTAGAAGTACTATACAGTAGAAGTTTGCAGAAGTATATATATAAAAAAAAGTTTAGTCCTATAGAACGAACCCTCAAAATAGCCCAGTGTAAATATAGTCCGGCCCACCACATGGTCTATGGGACGGTGGATCGGCCCACAGCTGAAAAAGGTTGCTGACCCCTGCATTACAGTAACCAAGTAAAGTAGTTAAACATTAATATCCCCATATTGCAGGTGGGTAACTGACACTGAGAATGAGGGTCTTTCCTGAGAAAACCCAACTCCGTTCAAGGCGGGGGAGAGATCTGAATGAGGGACTACCTGATTAATTGCTCATTTTCATTTTTTTAAAATCCATATCCCACTTCTCCCTCCACAAAGAAGCTCCTTGCAGCAGCCGACAAATATATATGCGAAAATGATCCAACCATTAAAACCCAAATTACCAAACTAGAAACAGCAGCGCATAAAGAGCAGAACTAACGATATATACATTAAGCTGCAACAGAATTAAAAAGCTTGTTTAAAAATGAGTGTCTTCAGTTGCTGGTGGAACACGAATAAAGAGAAAGGTTTTTATTCTTTTGCTATAATTTTTTAACAGGATTTATTTGCAGCTTAATAATCAAATCCTCTAAGCAGCTTACATAAAATATGAAATATACAATAAAATCAGCAGTTTAAAAAATATGCCTTGTAAAATAATATGTACATATTAAAATACATGTCAAATGTAGGTGTCTGGGTAGGCTCACTTAAACAACATAAATCTTTAGCAGCTCCCTTCCCCCCCCCCAAAAAAAGGTACAGCACTTGCCTGATATCAAAGGGCAGAAGTTCCAAAGTGTAAGTGCTGCCACACTGAAGGATTGGTTCTTTGCAAGTGCAAAATGTACCTTATGTACAGATCAAAGTAGTCAAGTGGGCATATATGGCCTAACGTGATTTTTCAAGTAAAGTCCTTGTTCAGTGTCATTTCTTGCGCAGGCCCTGAGGTTACTCAAAGTTCAGCTCAAACATGCAAACCACACTAACAACCAGAACCTCTTTGAACATCTGCACAGTGAGAGTATCACATCCCCCCCCCCCTTAACAAAAGAGCCCATATCTCTGTGGGGAAAGGAAAAAGCTTCCAGAGCAGACAGTAAGATTTCCAGATAGCACAGCAACTTTTCTTTTAGGGATAAATCTGCCCGAAAACCAGCAGGAGCTCTTGACCAGGAATCCTTTTCCAATCCAGATGTTTGTGAGCCGGTTGAAATTTCTCAGTTGTGATCCACTTTACACATGCTCAGGTGCACTTCTATTTTTTACGGATTTCCAGGTCCATGCACTGATCTTTGGAATTGATCCTGGGGCTGAGACTCAGCTAAGGTTAATTCTGCCTGCCCTCTAGTGGCTAACGGTAACAAGCCCACACCCATTCATAGTCAAGTCTTCTCATTTCCAGTTCCATCTGCACCATACTGTACATTTAAAGCACTCCTACCGGTATGTCACTTTAGCACATAGCTGCCAACCCTCCCTTTTTTTGCGGGAAACTCCCTTATTCCAAGCCACAGCTGTCAACTTTCCCCTTTTTTTTGCTGGAAATTCCCTTATTCCCTGCTGCTATCCTGGATTGACTGTCCCCAGGACAGGTGAGGCTGCTGATCCCTTATTGTCAAATCCGAAAGTGGACAGGTGAGGCTGCTGATCCCTTATTTTCAAATCCGAAAGTTGACAGCTATGCTTTAGTGCAAGGGATGTGGGTTGCTGATCAGAAGGTTGGCGGTTCGAATCCACGCGATGGGGTGAGCTCCCGTTGCATGGTCCCTGCTCCTGCCAACCTAGCAGTTTGAAAGCACATCAAAGTGCAAGTTGATAAATAGGTACTGCTCTGGCGGGGAGGTAAACGGCATTTCCGTGCGCTGCTCTGGTTCGCCAGAAGCGGCTTCAGGGCCGTCTCAAGCACACCGGGCGCCCGGGCGCCGTGGTGCGGAGATCGCTCCGGCGCCCCCGCCCCCCCCCGCTCCATTTCTTGCTGCGGCTGGTGGGCGGGCGCAGTGTGCAGCATGGTTTCCAGGCCGGCGCCCTGGCATCCCACGCCCCCCAGACTACCCCTAGAGCCAGCCCTAAGCGGCTTTGTCATGCTGGCCACATGACCTGGAAGCTGTACGCCGGCTCCCTCGGCCATTAAAGCAAGATGAGCGCCGCAACCCCAGAGTTGGTCACGACTGGACCTAATGGTCAGGGGTCCCTTTACCTTTACCTTACGTCACTTTAACAGTCATGGAGAATTCTGGGAGCTGCAGTTTGCTCAAGGTGCTGAACTTGCAAAGCCACGATTCTCAGCACCCTTAAGATACTGCAGTTCTCAGGAATCTCCACGACTTCTAAAGTGGTATAATACTACTTTAAATGTACGGTATGGATGTTTCCTTTGTTAGGAGAGCTTCCCACAGCTCTTCCTATAAGGAATTTTTTAAAAAGCAAATCTATGTTGGTAACATCCAAACATGAGTTGAACCTTTATTAGGGCAGAACCTGATTCTGACACTCACCAAAAACATTGTGGACTATTTGCAAGTCTCAAAGTGAATTCCTCCCTTTAATGTGACTTTTTGCAGGCCTCGTGTACTAAGGCTGAAATAATGGCACCACTGGTGGAGACTACACTGATCCAAAGCCAATCTCTGTCGCTGAAGCACCCTGCAAGGACTGGATGATAAGGTTAGCTTGTGCAGAAACATTGCTTGCAACCCCTGGACTTTCACATTTACAGGCAACGGGGATTTTGCTGCTGATTACACCGAGATTGTGGCTTATAGTTTATGACTGAGCTTTGAAGTTCTGACATGTGTCAGCCAGCCAGTGAGGAGAGCTAAGTGCTAAGCAGCAGGATCGAGTTCAACTTTCCTGGCTATTGAGCACTAGTGTGCAGTACGTGCAACAGAGCTTTGTTATGAGAACGAAGTGTTGTTTGGTATTAAAGCCATATGTCTTTTGCTTTGACAGGCAAGGTCAATACAATTGCAGAGAAGTCTAACATGGGCAATATGAGACATGGCACATTCTTTTTGCTTGGTGGGGCCAATTGCATGGTGCAGATGGAAGGATTGTCTAATATTAGCACCATCAGCCTTCGCTGTTGCCCACATTTTGCTTTGTCATCTTAGTGCTAAGCAAAGATAAAGCTTCAATTTAATACGTATTAAACACACTGCTTGAAAAATACAGCTGATATTTATATGTTTATGAGCATATAACTCTTAATTTTGTGCAAACAGCATGCATCAGTTGTTTATTGGATTGAGGGAGGAAAAATCCTTTTAAAAAAACACCGCACACACCAGCCTGCTGCTTCTGATGCCCATCAATAATTAGGCAGTAAAGGAACCAGATTTTTTCCCACAGGTTTCATTATTACTCATCCAAGCTGTTTTCACATAGATGCTGCCAAAGAAAACGATACTCATGCAACATATTCATGCAAGTCAGCTATATATTTCGTGACGCAATAAATATATTACGAAAGAGAGCTTTATAGCTGTAGCGGAAAAGTGTTTTTTTTTTTAACTTCATCGCCCTGGCAGACTCACCATCTCTCTTCAGCCCACGGAATGGATTTTTAATTTTTAATTTAGCATTGACAATTTCAGCTCCCTTCAAAAGAGCTTTGTTCTTTTTGCAAAAGGCCTTTGTATTCTAGTTTGTGTCATTTGCCGCGTTTGAGGCACTGTTTTGAAATGTCTAACCCTGAAACTTAGGAAGAAAGATTTAGGGCACAGATGGGCTAATAGGACTGGATTTTTGCTCAGATGCCTGCTAAAGGCTTCAGCCTGCTATTAGCAAATACTTGGGAATCCCAAACAAAAAAATTATTTACCTCCTAGCATAGGGCTGAGAAAGCTCCAGTATATGGAGACCAATCATGGCTGGCTAGGGAGTCCAATTTGGCCCTCCAAGCCACCACCACCCCAAAACCACACCCACCTGACATCACTGATGACATTGACTGATAGGTAGGTGTAATCCTCCAATGGCTGTGCTGAGGGAACAGGACCACACAGCTTAGGCAGCAAGGTTTAATTTTCATTCATCAGCTGGTGAGGACACTCAACTCTCCCCATCCCCTCCTCACACTCCCAGTTTTCCTTTTTTTCCTTTTCCTACTGACCCTTCGGACACATCAGTACCATACATTTAATTCACACGGCTTCCCCCAAAGGATCTTGGAAACTGTTGCAATGTGTTAAAGGTGCTGGGAATTGTAGCTCTGCGATGGCAAGCTATACTTCTCATGATTTGCCGGGGGGGGGAACCATGTGCTTTAAATGTATGGTCTGGGTGTGACCCCAGTGCCCCATGGTTTCTGAACAGGGGCAATTCTCACTGGCCTGGTTTGGTGAAAGGGCTGCCACCTGGACAGTGGGGGTGATTTTTATTTTTTAAAGCTGAGACCCTCTAGTTTTTCAAAAGAATTTGAAAGCCTTGCTATCACTTCATCATTGCCCCTGCTCTGAAAAAAGTCCTGGAACTATGCTCCCCTGCATTCCCCTCAAGGCAGGCCCATCCACGAGGCCAAGGTGAGGTGGCCACCTCAGGTAGCAGGTTCCACAGGGGCAGCAGTTGATCTTTCTTCACCCACCTCCCTTGTTCCTGATGCAGATCTTCCTTCACCTCTTCTTCCCTGGCAGGGAGCATGCACCAATGTGGGGTCCACCTCAGTGAAGGGCCCTGATTCCCCTTCACTATGCCAGGGAGTTCATCATGAATTCATAGTGTCCATGCTATACTTTTCATAGGCTATTCCTGTTAATTCTTCTTCTATATAAAGTATTTTTGTTATCTTGGATTGTGTATGGATTTTTTCCCCCAGAAGGAAAGCCTGTTTTCTTTTATTAGTAAACCTTTTAGAGGATACTTCATTTCTGTTTTTGCCAATAGCTGGTTTGAAGAATGCTTATGGAGAGCATGAGAGCATGGGCATTAAGGCAGCTGATGGACTTATTCTGTAGGAGTGTTCGCTGGCGCTGTGTGTACCCTGAATTACAATGTTAGTTGGGCTGATTCATGGAAGGTTCTCCACCCCCTTCCCTCCCCTACACTGTCAGCTTGGTCTCATTTCTCTGGAAAAACCTTCCCGAAGCCTCTCTGCCTGGGAAAGAAAATCACATCCCCATGGCTCCATTTTAGAAAAGTCTACAGCCCTACTTGGGAAGCTCTGGCCCTCCAGATATTTTTGGAATCCCATCATCTCTGAGCTCTGACAACACTGGCTGGGGTTGATGGGTGTTAGAGTTCAACAAAATGTGCAATATAGCCTTGAATTCTGCCTCCAGCCTTACATCCCACTTTCCTTCTATCTTTCTTCCTGTACTGCTTTTGTTAGTGACTGATGATGAGAGAATGATTTCTTCACCCCCGTTACAGTCACAATGCCAGAACGTCAGGTGTTTGGCCATGATGTGTCATCCGCTTCCTCTTGCATTCTAATGGGCATTACAAGGGAAATGAATGTTGGCAGCTCTTAAGGGATGCTTGATTAACTCAGAAAGCCATAGTTTCCACACAGTGCAATCTCTATAAAGAGAATTATCTGCGTTTCTTTCATTCATAGTTTGGTCGCTTAATCAAACCATGCAAACCAAAGAAACAAAAGGAGACGTTAATCCATTAACAAAGTCATTGCCATAATCTGATTCCAAACAGTTGCACTTTTCAAGGGCGCGAACACACGTTAAAACTTGTGCACACCTTCACATGCAATCAAGCTGGTACCCAGGAATTTTGGATGGAGAGGGCTTATGTGAAGGGCGTGCAATATACAAATGTGACACTAGATGGCGACAGTGAGCTATGTCAAATACAATGTATTTTTTAAAACTTTTTTTTAAAAAGAATTTTCACAGCATTTTTTATATGTGTGTAGAATCCACCCCTGTCAAGGGCTGTATTTTCCCTTGGGGATAACCCACCAGGGACTGCATGCCAATTGTGGACGGGGTTAAAGCCAACAGAGGGTGGGATGGGGGGGGTGATGCCACCTGTTTTTCTCTCTTTTTCTGCCACCTCTTTTTCTCCTGGTATCCCCACCCCATAAAGCCTGAGGCCACAGCCTTGCTATAGCTTATCTGGTCATTGCCTAGAAGAGTGACTGCCTGGGAACTACAGGTATGATGCTCCTCAGAATCTAGAGCTGGCCCTAGTAACCTGTAGTTTAGCCAATGGCTGTTACAGGGAGGATTTTCTCAGTGGTTGTTCTCCAATTGGCTGCCTAGTTCCCCTCCTCCATTCAAATGCTATCTTGTTCATTGCTTCATACATTTACAATAACCTGTTTAGCATCAATTGTAAGCCACACTTTGTGCCTTTTGCTACTGCCGATTGTTCATTTAGGCTGTTTCCTTATCTTACAGGTGGCTTATTCTAGCCATTTTTTATATATTGATTTGTTTAAATTGTTCCACATTGATTGTAAGCTGCCTTGGGCACATTTTATGGAAAGGAAGAATATTAAAAAAAGAAAAGAGAAAACCTTAAATAAATGAAATTATAGTTAATGGAAGGAATTTCACAAGCAGTCTCCTTATTTGTATTCCATGTGGTCACACATGCATTTGCAAATTGTTCATAATTTTATTTAGAAAGGGCATGGGTTTGCCAGAGCTTCTGTGAAAGCAGCTCTTAGTTAAATCTAGGGAAGTGTGAAAATCAGTCAGATCAGATGTACATGCCTACAGTCAATCTCTCACTTGCCTTTAAGTTCTTTTTCCGGTTCGTGTGGGCGCTGGCAGCTAATGCAGGTTTCAATCAAACGTCAACAAGCAGGATTCCTCCTGCCCTCCAAACAGCCACAAAAATGAATCAGTGATATATTCACACTACAAACAAATTCATTTAGACCCCTGTCCAGACTCGATGAGACACAGCAAGTTGAGGGCATAGCGTTTCATGTTCGTGAGATTCTTTTGTTTTTGCCAAAAGGTATCTTCAAATGTGAAACAGCATGCTCTTAAAATTGGAAAACAACATCTAATGGGGGGGGGGGTGGATTGAATTTCTGCCCAAAGATGGAAAAAGTGTCTAATTTAGACGTTACTTCCCAATTTGGTAATGAATTGCATCTAATTGCCTCTTAGGGAGAGAATGACATTATGGCGGCAGACCTGTGCCATGTCTGCTCTAAGATTTGCTATAAAGGGAGTGGTGTGATTTAGAGTACATCCAGTGGGAGGGGTGCATATCCTCCCCGGTTTTTCTACCTGAATAGTTTAAGGTAGTTATGTCAGCCCTTTTTGCAGCAGAAACAATGCTCTGGTGGTTCCTTGTAGTCCAACCACGTTCCCTGTTGCAGAATTTTTCTTTCATGGACTAATGCTGTCAGTAGAACAAGGGGCATGGCCACAGATAGAAAAGGGTGGTACTTAATGGTTATGTTTAAGAAGCACAGAGTAACAGTACCAATACCGTAGTAAGAAGGCATTGTTTTCCTTTCTGCCCTGTATCCATCGTTTACAGCTCTGTTTCTGTTCCACGGCAGTTCACCTCCTGCCAAAAATTAATCCATTTATCCCACCATCTGCCCACCATCTGCTATGGCAAAATTGGCATAGGCATTGGGTAATACCATGAACTTCCAGGCCTACTGGCTGGAAGTAAAACCTAGGTCAACCCTACAGTTGGAGCGGGGACCTATGACTTACATGAAATAGAAGTGCCCCCTGTGGGATCACCATTTTGAGGTGTGCTGTGGCCCTAGCCACTGCCTGGGCACCTGGGCAGAAGCAACTCCCAAATTCCTTTAACTGGATACCCATAATTTGGAGGGGCTGGCAGAGGCTACAACCTCCACTCCAACAAATACTAAGGCTTTCCCAATGCCTAAGCTGCCAAAGTTGTGATGATTGCTATGAGGTAGGAGAACCCACAAGGTGTAAGCCAATTTGCCTTCCCCTGATTGGCTGAATTTGAGTAGATCTGAATACAAGGCCTGACTGGCAAGACAAGGCTAGGCTAGGCTGCCTTGCTGGCCAGGGAGCCACACAACAAACAATGTGGACTGTGTTGCGGCATATTGGGACCCAGCCACAATTTTGCTGCACCAAAAGGTTTAGCGGACTTGTCATTATGTTATTTCCTCTCATTTCAGTGGAAAGGAAATTCAATGTGAATGGGGGGGGGGCATTATAAGTTACATGTCATTGCAGACTGAAAGCAGTAACAACAACAAATACCCAATTTTATTCACAGGTATTTGATTGATTTCTGTTCTAGACATGGAATGAATTAGCAAACGTCCAGTAATTTCTACTTCCACTTGCATTTTTGTCAGGATTCTCTGACATCCCTATACAACCTCTTTTTCCAGCTTAAGGAAACGGGCTAGTTTGCGTTGGCAATTTTCATCTTTGTATGTCAGAAACAAAGACACGGCAGCAATGGGTTGATGGCAGCATTGTTGTTTGCACTAGAAATGTATTGCTGGCAATGAATGCTTTCGGTACAAAAGAGGTGGAGGAGTAGCAAGGACAGCCCCAAATGCAGATTCAGCATGAGGCAGAAAACGCAGGGGCCATATAGGCTTTCAAAACCTATTAATGAGGTCCATGGAACAGTCAGATCCTTTCTGCAGCCTCTGCTGACTCTTCCACATCTTAGCATCATCTGCCCATACAGAATGCTGCTCTGAGATTGCAGAGAGTGGTTCAAAGGGGTGTTTTATCCATATTGCTCATTGTAAGTGAAAGACAACTTCACACAACCAGGAAAGGCTGGGAAGAGTTTCCTGAGGTTTAATGAGCAATAATAGTTTGCTGGCAACAGGCTCAGCCTGCCTCAGTGCTTGCCAATTCTTCACGGGGTTTCAAGTGGACTCTTTGCTTTCTCTATGGCATATCATATGATGGAGCCTGGGAACGGCCATCAAAGCCTTTCAGATAGGGATGAGAATGAAATTCAATTTCATTTGTATTTAAAAGTGAACTCAGCCTAATCTGCACTCCCCAAAACAATACATGAATCAAAACACAGCCATCCTTCAAAATTTTCTAAATTTTGCAACACAGTTCACCAGCTAAGTAATGTGTACAAAATGCATATACTAGAAGAAAGCATGCACGCACATGCATAAAATAACACAAAAGTGCATTATATTAGGGGGAAATTATTTGCAAAAAAAATCTGTATGTTAGGCAAAAATGTATACACAAATGTGTTATAGTGGGGGGGGGAATCACACAAAAAATGCTGGTGAATATTCACAAGCACATTCTGGAGTGGGGCGGGATCACAAACTGATAGGGAATGTGGAGAACTGAATTTAAGATTAGATTAATGAGAAATGGAGAGAACCCAACTCACTGATCCCTACTGTCAGAAATTTAAAAGCATAGAATAATATGGTGACAAGCAACCATCAACCTTTGTAATATTTTATTTCCCAGTCTTTAATTCTTTAGTATATAAAAATAAAAGGCAACTTTTCAATTCTTTCAATAATAATGAAATAATAAACAAAAGCATTACAAGAAAAACAGATCAAAAAATAAATCAAACAAAACCATTACAAAACACAGCGGCATTAAAACCCAAGGAGAAGGCATAAACACAGTAGAAGTCTGTCTTAAAATACCTGGTTTGTGACTGGATGAGGTTTTTGTAATATCCAAGAAGAGAAAGTACTTAAATGGACCTAGCTAAGGAGGGAATTCCACATCTGTGGTGTCAACCACCTTTGACAACCAAGGTGTCTCTTTCCCTGGTACCCATCACTTGGATCTTAACTATTGAGAGGCCAGAGCACTTAGCCTGTGATGCTGCTCTTAAAGCCACACAGGCTCATATGAGACCATGTCTAGTGTTAACCCTGCATTCCCTTTGCCTCTGGCTTCAAGATTCCTCATACTCTGAAGATGAGGAATCTGACTCCAGGATCATGACAGCTAACTGCTAGAAATAAGAGAAATGAAGGGTGTTGCGCACCCAAATAGATGAAAGTTGATGTACAGAGCTTTGACCTTCATGCTTACGATAATTGTTTGTGTCTGTGCACTGCTGCAGCATCAAGTGATGATGTTTACAGTTGGGTTGGGGAAGGACTTGTAAGCTATCTTCTCCAATCCCTGGGTCCATGCAAGAAAGCCAGAGATAAACAACCCCAGCAGATATCTGGAACTTCCAGATCTGCCTCAAATGCTATAGGCAAATGTTTGGTTGTAACCATAGAATCATAGAGTTGGAAGAGACCACAAGGGCCATCCAGTCCAACCCCCTGCCAAGCAGGAAACACCATCAAAGCATTCCTGACAGATGGGTGTCAAGCCTCTGCTTAAAGACCTCCAAAGAAGGAGACTCCACCACACTCCTTGGCAGCAAATTCCACTGCCGAACAGCTCTTACTGTCAGGAAGTTCTTCCTAATGTTTAGGTGGAATTTTCTTTCTTGTAGTTTGAATCCGTTGCTCCGTGTCCGCTTCTCTGGAGCAGCAGAAAACAACCTTTCTCCCTCCTCTATATGACATCCTTTTATATATTTGAACATGGTTATCATATCACCCCTTAACCTTCTCTTCTCCAGGCTAAACATACCCAGCTCCCTAAGCCGTTCCTCATAAGGCATCGTTTCCAGGCCTTTGACCATTTTGGTTGCCCTCTTCTGGACACGTTCCAGCTTATCAGTATCCTTCTTGAACTGTGGTGCCCAGAACTGGACACAGTACTCCAGGTGAGGTCTGACCAGAGCAGAATACAGTGGTACTATTACTTCCCTTGATCTAGATGCTATACTCCTATTGATGCAGCCCAGAATTGCATTGGCTTTTTTAGCTGCTGCATCACACTGCTGACTCATGTCAAGTTTGTGGTCTACCAAGACTCCTAGATCCTTTCCACATGTACTGCTCTCAAGCCAGGTGTCTCCCATCCTGTATTTGTGCCTTTCATTTTTTTTGCCCAAGTGTAGTACTTTACATTTCTCCTTGTTAAAATTCATCTTGTTTGCTTTGGCCCAGTTGTCTAATCTGTTAAGGTCATTCTGAAGTGTGATCCTGTCCTCTGGGGTATTAGCCACCCCTCCCAATTTGGTGTCATCTGCAAACCTGCTCAGGATGCCCTCAAGCCCATCATCCAAGTCATTGATAAAGATGTTGAACAAGACTGGGCCCAAGACAGAACCCTGTGGCACCCCACTAGTCACTACTCTCCAGGATGAGGAGGAGCCATTGATGAGCACCCTTTGGGTTCGGTCAGTAAGCCAGTTACAAATCCACTGAATGGTAGCATTGTCTAGCCCACATTTTACCAGCTTCTTTACAAGAATATCATGGGGCACCTTGTCAAAGGCCTTGCTGAAATCAAGATAGGCTACATCCACAGCATTCCCTTCATCTACCAGGCTTGTAATTCTGTCAAAAAATGAGATCAGATTAGTCTGACATGACTTATTTTTCAGGAACCCATGCTGACTTTTAGTGATCACAGAGTTTCTTTCTAGGTGCTCACAGACTGTTTGCTTAATGATCTGCTCTAGAATCTTTCCTGGTATTGATGTCAGGCTGACTGGGCGGTAATTGTTTGGGTCCTCTCTTTTCCCCTTTTTGAAAATAGGGACAACATTTGCCCTCCTCCAGTCTGCTGGAACTTCGCCTGTTCTCCAGGAATTATCAAAGATTATTGCCAGTGGTTCTGAAATCACCTCTGCCAGTTCTTTTAATACTCTTGGATGTAGTTCATCTGGCCCTGGAGACTTGAATACATCTAAACTAGCCAAGTATTCTTGTACTACTAACCAAAATTGCTTTGAATTCTTCCAGCATTGGGGGGGGGGGAGACAGCCTGCCTTTTCCAAACTCCACCAGCAACTTTGCCAAGTCACTCATCAGAAAATTTTATTAATATATATACTCAGCGTAATATTTTCCCTCTGATCCAGTTCCCACGATCAGTTCCACATCAATCATAATAACAGTTCAGATGGCTGAAAACCCACACAGCCTTCTGTGCTGTGGTTCCTATTTCATTTTGAACAGAGGGGTTTTTCCCCCCCCCTACTTATCAGCCGAAACACTGGCATCTGTTGAATATCACATTTTGTTGCAGCAGGTGTAAAGCATTGCAAAAAGAAAAAGGTTCCCCTTATGAAGATCTTCAGTTCTTTCAGTGTCACAGCCACCGCCATTTATCATATCAAAAACCAAGCTGTGAACTGGTATTGGCTCAACGAATTGTTCCTCTAGCTTCCCACTCTTGCCCAATTCAATTGCAGGGTGATCAACTCACAGTGCAATGCTCCGCATAGATACTCAGAAAGAAGTCCCAATTTCCAAGCATGTACAGGATTTCAGCCTTACAATCTGATCCTAGGTTTAGTATTGTTTCAATTGCTGAGCTACAAGTGTAGAAATCTGCTACTGTACAGTAGTACCTCGGGTTACGAACACGATCCGTTCCGGATCGCGGTTCGTAACCCGAAAAGGTCACAAACCGAGTGCCGCTTCTGCGCATGCGCGGGACGCGCGCCGAAAACACTTCCAGGTTTGCGGAGTTCGTAACCCGAAGTGTTCTCAACCCGAGCGGGTCGTAAACGGAGGTACGGCTGTATATTTAAGGTGCAACCTATGTGTTATGTACTGAGCTGAATCCTAGAACAATACCGTAGGATCCAGAATGCAGCAGTCTGACTGGTCAGCAGGAGCCACCCAATCCAGCTCCAGGTGGAAGTGAATCAGCAACCTGATTGGCCTGCAGGAGCAGCCAATCAGGCTGCTGGCAGAAGTCAATCCGCAACCTGATTGGCCTACAGGAGCAACCAATCAGGGTGCTGGCAGAAGGCAATCCGCAACCTGATTGCAGCCCTGAAGTAGCCAATCACGCAAGGCCCATTCTGTAAATAATGTATATAAGCAGACGTTTTTGGGGAAAGAGCCATTCTTCTTCTCCTCTTCCTCTATTGCTACTACAAGCTGAATAAAGAACATGAAATCCACTCTCAACTCCGAGTATATTTCACTATGCTAAGTAAATTACTTTCCCTGGAATAATTACAAGGTAGTTTACAAAAACATGAGCAATGTCAGGATGAGCCAGTGGCTCCCAGTTCCCTGGAGGGGAACCTCGGGGGGAATAAGAGGACATTGGACCCGAGGAGGAGGAGGGAGATAATGAGGGGAGAGCTGTCAGAGTAAATCTAGAGGCTAGAGAGCCAAGAAGTTCACAGGAGCAGCAAGGGTTAAGCTCAAGCTCAGAATCGGGGGGGTGGTTACCCCAGCTCTCGAGATGTGCAGAAAAGAGGGGGGCTGAAAGGCGAGGTGGGAGACTCCGTCATTTTACGAGCTGCTGGAGGGGCAAGCACAGGCCTCAGCAGAGATCTGAATTGAGTGACTCTGATGGATGATTATTACATGCTAATGACCTGTTGTAAATACTGTAAATAAAGTCCATAAAAACATCCGGAGGCTCTCGTGGTGATTGTTGTGAAGAGAGGAAGCCCCGTCTAAACAACAACAAAGTTTCGCACAGAGGAGAAATTGGGGAAACCTAAAGCTTTGCAGTGCCTAGAGTGAAATCAAGATGTTTTTACTTTTTCCCATTACACACTAGCTGTTCTACAAGAGAGACAATTAAGAAGCAGGGTCTGGGGGGGGGGATGCAGAAACTGGAAGGTTGTTGTTGTTTAGTCGTTTAGTCGTGTCCGACTCTTCGTGACCCCATGCACCAGAGCACGCCAGGCACTCCTGTCTTCTACTGCCTCCCGCAGTTTGGTCAGACTTGTGTTGGTGGCTTCGAGAACACTGTCCAACCATCTCGTCCTCTGTTGTCCCCTTCTCCTTGTGCCCTCCATCTTTCCCAACATCAGGGTCTTTTCCAGGGAGTCTTCTCTTCTCATGAGGAGGCCAAAGTATTGGAGCCTCAGCTTCACGATCTGTCCTCTGCTGCAAATTAATTCATTGAATGCCAATAAGAATCCCTACCAGCAGCCTGAACCCCAGAGGAAATTCCTGTAAATACTGGTCAGGATCCAGGATTGTGAAACTGACTATTTAAAAGCAAAGGCAAGCACTAAATATGTTCAGGTAACAGAAGCAATCAGGAAATTCATCAGGCAAGAACCTGGACAATAGTCAAAGAAGAAAGAGTGAGGCAGTTGGAGAGAGAAAGCCAAGGGAAGTCTGACGTAGCAGCAGTCAGAATTTCCAGGACTGTGGGCTAATTTTGCACGCACTAGGATTTTATATATAGCTTTCCCTATGGAGCCCTCTAGCCCATCCGAGGAATAGGCTGAAAGTCAGCCAAGAACTGAAGAATGTAAACATCTATCAATTATGCCAGTTACATAGGGTGAATAGCACACATAGTGTGCTGTGAACGTCATGGGTTGACTATAGATGGAAAACTTCCAAACACAATCCTGGAAAACTCAGGGCATAACCTGGCTCTTTCCACCCAAATAACAGGAGGGTTGGGGTGCACTCTCTACATTAATTTACCATAGCTGGGAATGAGAAACAATTTTGAGTTATCTGAAGAAGTGTGCATGCACACTAAAGCTCATACCAATGACAAACTTAGTTGGTCTCTAAGGTGCTACCGGAATGATTTTTTTTATTTTGTTTTGACTATGTCAGACTAACACAGCTACCTACCTGTAAATAATTTTGATTCAGTTCACATTTAAAGGAGAAGCTACCTAATGACCACTTTCTGAAACAAAACACAGCCATCTTTGGGAATTAGCACTTCTCTTAATTTTGCAGTGCAGTTCTCCAGTCAAGTAGGGTAAAATGTAAAAAGTAGGGTAAATGCATACATTAGTGAAAATAGCATCCAAAATATTTGAAGGGCTGCCCCTGTCCCCAAAGCTGATGGGCATTGCCATTCACATGGTGTGTGCGCACCGCAGCATGTGTTCTATTATGCAGAGAGGAGATTACCTGCCCCCCCCCCAATATTTTATTCAAGTTGGCACCCCTGATCTGTGGCCAAGTAAACTGCAGTGTACCTGGAACAGGACATGAACACCAAGCATGTGGCTGACATCGTAGTGGTGAATCAGAGGGTTTACCATCGTTCTGCCTTCTGGTGGTTCCCTCACTGCGGGAAGCCAAGTTGCAGGGAACCAGGCAGAGGACCTTCTCTGTAGTGGCACCTACCCTGTGGAACGCCCTCCCACCAGATGTCAATGAGAAAAACAACTACCAGACTTTTAGAAGACATCTGAAGGCAGCCCTGTTTAGGGAAGCTTTTAATGTTTAATAGATTGTTGTATTTTAATATTCTGTTGGAAACCGCCCAGAGTGGCTGGGGAAACCCAGCTAGATGGGTGGGGTATAAATAATAAATTATTCTTATTCTTATACCATTAACGCCTAGCAGAAACCTGCTACACTCTGTGTGCAGCTTGTTCCCTCCTATCTGAAGTCTTGGCTAGGATGCAGATGGGCTGTGGGCAGCCAGCTATGCCACAATCTAGAGTTGGAAAAGCAGCTGGACCATGAAGTGCCACCAGCAGAAGGACCCACCCTGTCGACCAGGCATAAGGCCAGGCTCCTGAGCCAATATTGTCAGCAGTTGCAATAATGAGTTTTTCTATATGTATCAGAATCTGGAGGCCTCCCAAATGAGTTCAAGATCTTTTGTGCTTTTGTATGCACAGTCAATGACTTCTGCAATTCATCCATTCCATTCTTGCAGCACTGTGGTCTGAATAGCTTTAGCTGTTCTACAAGAGAGACAATTAAGAAGCAGGTCTGGGGGGGGGATGCAGAAACTGGAAGGTTGTTGTTGTTTAGTCGTTTAGTCGTGTCCGACTCTTCGTGACCCCATGGACCAGAGCACGCCAGGCACTCCTGTCTTCCACTGCCTCCCACAGTTTGGTCAGACTCATGTTCGTAGCTTCGAGAACACTGTCCAACCATCTCGTCCTCTGTCGTCCCCTTCTCCTAGTACCCTCCATCTTTCCCAACATCAGGGTCTTTTCCAAGGATTCTTCTCCTCTCATGAGGTGGCCAAAGTATTGGAGCCTCAGCTTCACGATCTGTCCTTCCAGTGAGCACTCAGGGCTGATTTCCTTCAGAATGGATAGGTAAATTCCAGCAATGCCAGGGAGTTTCAATAGTGTGTGTGCTAGGACTCAATCTGAGGGCTCCCTCAGAAGCCCCCCGCCCCCCCCTGCCCCTTTACTCAAAGCTTGCAAAGCAAATCCAAATGCAGTCCTTATTAGGAACATTTGATTGCATTTTCATGAATGGAACAGTGCGTATTATATGAAGTGAAGTGTGTCTATCCAAGGGATGGGAAACCTGTGGCAACTCCAGATATTGCTAGACTACAACTCCCATCATCCCTGATCACTGGCCAAGCTGAATGGGACTGATGGGAGTTGGAGTCTGACAGCATCTGTTTCCACATACCTGGCCTATCCTCACCACAAATCACTGCTCTACAAATCATCTGGAGTAACTTTAACTTGATTGAGTATAGCTAAGGCCCCTAAATGCAGGTGCACAAAAATTACATTGTTACATCACAACGTGGGGCATGGGCCTGAGAATGCAAGCCTATGCACACTTAACCTGGAACCAAACCCAGTGCATACTTGTAAGTAAACATCCTTGGGATTTTGCATTCAGTGAAGTTTTCATACTGCAAATGGAACCCTCCCTGGGTCAGCTCCCAGTTTGAGGGGGCTTTGGTAAAAGTGTCCCGGGGGGTCCTTTCCTCTGTTGTGGGGTCCTGGTGGGCATTGCCTGGCAGTGGTGGCAAGTAGCTGCAGTGCTGTGAGCATTGGGCAATTGTGGGAACATAGGAAGCTCCCTTATACTGAATCAGACCATTGGTCTGTCTTGTTCAGTATTACCGACACGGACTGGCAGCAGCTCTCCAGATTTCGAGGCAGAAGTCTCTCCCAACCCTACCTTGAGATGTGTTGGATCCACCCTCGGACCTTCTGCATGCAAAGCAGATGCTCTGCCACTGACCTACAGCCCTTCCCCTTGGAAGCAGGTGTGCTCTGAAAGGCAATTTTAAAATTGCCTGGAGAGACCAGGATCCATGGGAACCTCACCTCCCATGGTCCGTGCTGCACAGTGCAGCAGGCAGAATCTATTATTTTGATACCATAAATTGGTTTTCCCAGTTGCCTCTGACCCACACACTTATTCATCATTAAGTAAATTAACCCTGGAATATAAAAAAAGACTTTCCAAGTTGCTTTTGAACAGTCTCTAGTACAGTCCAAATGGATCCATATTGGGCAGATTTGCAAAATCTGGGTTAAAAATCCAGGTCTGGAGGTCTCTGATAATAAAGGGTATAATGTCACTATAATAGTCTTTTCTTTCTTTCTTTTTTAAGTGCTATAGCAGCTAACTAGCAGTAAATGAACCCGTTATTCAAGGCCAGAAAATTAGCTGTTGCTAAAGCCATGTTCCCCCCATTTCTTTTTTTAAATAAAAGTCATCTTTTATTACATTTACTGTTGAGCTCCTTCAATGCTGAAAGGAATTTAACCAACAATACTGCAATTGCTCTTTGATTATGTGAGGTCAGGTTCCGTCCACAGGCAATAAACATTCAAATGTGAAAGAAGGAGGTGGCTGACATTTTTGTAAAAAGGCATAACATTTAGAGACAATGCGAATATTTATTGTTTTTATGAATTATCTCACAGGCAATAAAAAAAATACTGAATGACATTTCAGTTTTCATATCTCTCCCACACTCTGTCTTTTAAATGTGAGGCTTGCTATGTAGTTAGCCACAAATGCCACACTAAACTAATTCCCAGATTCTGCTGTCAGAAAACTGGATTCTGCAAGAATTGACAACAATGATTTAAAACTCAAAAAATTAAAACCAACAAACTAATAAAACTCGTAGCAGCTGGCCACAGGTGAAGCTGGTAGCTACTTTTCCAAGTTTTGCATCCAATCACTTTAAACATTCAAAGTGGAGGTGTGACAGATGAAACTTGGTTTCCTCCATTAATGCTGGACTCTCCACTGTTCTACTGGAGCTCCAGTGGGCTCATGCCTGTTCTAGTAACTGCTTCCATTCCTTCTCAGCCTAAATGATCCTATTTCTCAAAGACTACAGAGTGCATAAGCTTCCACCTTTCCCAAAGGCAGTCCTAGCCATCATAGAAGTTGAAGCAACACAACAGGAATTCTTTTTATACACCAGGTCACACGCTCAGGTTTTCATCCACCCGCCACCGACTTCGTACGGTCATACCTCGGTTTAAGTATACGCTTCAGTTTGAGAGCTTTCAGTTTAAGTACTCTGCGGACCCGTCTGGAACGGATTGATCCACTTTCCATTACTTTCAATGGGAAAGTTCGCTTCAGGTTAAGTACGCTTCAGGATCAGTACCGACTTCCAGAACCAATTACAGTGGTACCTCTACTTACGAATTTAATGCGTTCCGAACACACATTTGTAAGTTGAAAAAAATTGTAAGTCGAATCCCATAGGAATGCATTGAGAGAAAAAATTCGTAAGTCGAAGCAACCCTATCTAAAAATTCGTAAGTAGAAAAAATCCTATCTAAACTGCATCCAAGATGGCGGACGGAGCTCCATTCGTAAGTAGAAAAATTCGTAAGTAGAGTTATTCGTAAGTAGAGGTACCACTGTACACTCATATTTCGGGTTAAGTACGCTTCAGGTTGAGTACTCCGCGGACCCATCTGGAACGGATTAATCCACTTTCCATTACTTTCAATGGGAAAGTTCGCTTCAGGTTAAGTATGCTTCAGCTTAAGTACCGACTTCCAAAACCAATTACACTCATACTTCGGGTTAAGTACACTTCAGGTTGAGTACTCCGTGGACCCGTCTGGAACGGATTAATCCACTTTCCATTACTTTCAATGGGAAAGTTCGCTTCAGGTTAAGTACACTTCAGGTTAAGTACAGACTTCTGGAACCAATTGTGTACTTAAACTGAGGTACCACTGTATTACGCTTGCCATATATTTTTGCAGTACTGGTTCGTGTTTGACTCTGACACGGAAGCTACATATTTTTCTTTTAACTGCAGCAGAAGAGGTGAAGTACTTGAAGGCTGCCCGTAGAGAGAGGTTACATTCCAGAATTCAGTAGCCAGTTTTCCAAATCGAGCCATATGTCATGGAAGGGAGGGGATGTCAGAAAACACACTCGGGCAGCAGGTCTGTGTTTATAGAAAGCCTTCCAGTCTCTGCAGGCATCAGAATGGGTACCGTATTTTGACTCTTATGGTCATAATGAATATAGGAAACCAGGTTCTGCTCTCTCACTTACACTGATGGGGTCAACAGCTGCTGCCAAGAACTAATGGAAGGCTGGAAATCGATTCTGGAATGAGACATGACTTGTATTAAATGTTGGCTCGGGATAAATGTGATCTCTTAATCAGGGTTGCATATATAGGGCTTGTCCACTTGCTACGTAGTACAAGTGTACAAGCTGGGTTGTGTCCTCCTCAGGAAAATTCACCAGCATTTTACTGAGAATTTTATCCTAACACAAACATTTTTAGCAAAGCAATTTATCAGACGGAATGCATTTTTAATACTGCGTGTCATTTTCACCAATAGATGTGTTTTTGTCCATACTTCACGCTAGTTTTCCTGACAGAAATGCCTTACTCCACATTTGCCCAGTCAACTGTTTTGCTCTGCGGAACTGGCCCTGTTACAGGTGCTACATAATACTCATTTCCCATTCGCACGAAATGATATTTTTGTGAGGCAGCATCCAAACGTCAGAACTCCGTGCCTATAGACACCTAGCAGGGCCCTTCAATGTACCCTCTTCTAATTTCTGTTTAGGAAAGGCTATCCATACATGCAGAATGTCAACACATGTTTTAATCAGTTTTTCAGCTTACCAGTGATGTTTATTATTATTATTTGAATTTTTTATTTAGTCGTTTTTAACTGGTGTTGTTGTTTTTTACAGGTAATTTTATCAACTTGTGTTTTTTTGTAGACCGCTTTGAGGTTCCATTACAACCAAGCAGTATATAAAGCTTGTGAAATAAATAAATAATCCCCCAAAGGGGGGCGGGGGCAGGGAGGAGAGCCTTGGCACAGAATGGGAGTGAGATCAAACCCCTTAATGTTCCATTATCAAATTCGCTGCCATTTGCAGATGCTCTTTCATAAGGAAACATACTTCCTCACCACACAGCCAGGAAATGAGAACAGCGTCTGTCTGAGTGGAAGTTCATTTTGGTTTAAAAGCACAGTTGGCACAGAGAAACATGGGCTGAGCAATTGAATCAGCGACGTTAAAGGGACGAGGCTACGCAAAGACCACTTACCGTCATTTGACAAATGTTTTGGGGAGGTTTTTTTTATTTTTATTATTACTATTAAGGGGAAAGCTATGAAATGTCATCAAAGGCCAAAGGATTTGTTCCATCTCATTATCTCTTTGCACTCTGTCTATGGAACAAACAAGAATGGCTTAAATTAACAGAGGCTTATTATCCCTGTCCTGTTGCATGTTGCTTGGAGTTGTTGTGCTTCGTGGTGGGTGGGCTGTGGTGAGTCTGTACTAGAGATGGGCAAATGCGTCCAGCTAGGTTTTTCTCAGTTTCTCTTTTTTGCCAATCTTAAATTCAGTTCTCCACATTTTTGCAGCCATTCTCTATGGAACGCATAGGAAAGCATTTGTGTTTCTGTATTAAAGGCAGCAGATACCATGCACCAAGGGTTCAGGGCCAAACTGTACCTGATGTGAGAGATCTGAGATGGCGTTCAGTATAAATCTAACCTTTGTGACAGGGGTTCTTGTGACTACTCCAGAGTAACGACGCTCCGCATCCTTGTCTTTAAACAGTTTTTATTAGTGCAGTCTATTTACAGTGAGACAGGTGTGTAAAAACATGTCTGCTCATTCCGATGCAGAATCCGGCACTGCCCCCCCCCCACGTGATCTTCTCCAACATAGGATTCTCGGGACAGTGAATCTCCTCCCTTTCTTTCTCCTGCGTAATTCCGGAACCGGAGGAAAGGGTCTACGCTCCATGCTTTCCTTTCCCCCCTTCTCCCCCTCTCTTTCCTCCCTCCTGTGTAGCCGGGGCTCTCCCATGCTGCTGGAGCCCTGGCCCTCTCTCTCCACTTCCTGACTAGCCTCCTCGGAGCCCTCGCTTCCATCACTGCTTGGGGAGGAGCTACTTCTGATGCAAGGGGGAGGTTCTCTGTACTTTCTCCCCCTTACACTTTGCATCCAGACATTGTTAGAGTTCAGGGACACATCCCAGCCAAGCAAAAACATTTGGGGGTGTGAAGCAGCGCCAGTGAGGGGAGTGGTTTTAGGGATAGGGGTGTTGCCTGGGGAGAATTCCATGAGCCGTCAAGAGAAGCCCAGGGGGCAGAATTTGGTCCTGAGCTTTAGGCATAGCTGCCAAGTTATCCCTTTTTTTAAGGGATTTTCCCTTATGCTGAATAGGCTTCCTCACGAGAAAAGGGAAAACTTGGCAGCTATGGCTTTAGGTTCCCCACCCCATGCCAGCTGTATATGGTTCGATCAACAAGAAGTTTACGTGTTGCTGGGTTTTTCTTTTTAAATCAAAATTCAAAACTCACGGGAATTAGCAGTGGAAGGGGAGATTTTAAATATTTCCTGGACACGGAGCCATCGTAAGCGAGGGCACAAATGTCTGGTTGCTTAGATTCACACTGCAGGTCCTCCAGGCAATCTAAATCGAAACCAGACACTAGCTTCCTGGAGGTTTGACTCTCCTGAGCAAATAGACAAATTGTAGCATCTTAAAAAGCAGAGACATCACCTTGCCGACAAAGGTCCGTATAGTTAAAGCTATGGTTTTCCAAGTAGTGATGTATGGAAGTGAGAGCTGGACCATAAACAAGGCTGATCGCCGAAGAATTGATGCTTTTGAATTATGGTACTGGAGGAGACTCTTGAGAGTCCCATGGACTGCAAGAAGATCAAACCTATCCATTCTGAAGGAAATCAGCCCTGAGTGCTCACTGGAAGGACAGATCGTGAAGCTGAGGCTCCAATACTTTGGCCACCTCATGAGAAGAGAAGAATCCTTGGAAAAGACCCTGATGTTGGGAAAGATTGAGGGCACAAGGAGAAGGGGACGACAGAGGATGAGATGGTTGGACAGTGTTCTCGAAGCTACGAACATGAGTTTGACCAAACTGCGGGAGGCAGTGCAAGACAGGAGTGCCTGGCGTGCTATGGTCCATGGGGTCACGAAGAGTCAGACATGACTAAACGACTAAACAACAACAACCAAAAGAAGATTCTTATAGTTATTATTTATAGTTCTCCTTCACCCTCCCTGCTGAGTTCTACAAGGGCAACACAGAGTAAGGAGGGGAAAGCTGACAGCCGGAGCTACCAGTTGAAATGGTTGCATGTAAGAAGACAGACAGGTAAGGGTAACAACAGTCTGAAGTTGGTCGGGCAGTACCCCATTTGCCCTAATGGACCAAACTCCATGTGGGGTGAGGCAAGCACAGCCCAAGGAGAACTGAGCATGCTCTATGGGGACCAAGTGTTAGTTGGAACCTTGAACAGCAGCATTCCACACTGCAGCACTTTGTAATAAATCTAAAACCTAAATTTACAGTGAGCAAATGCTTAAATGTACGGCAGCTTCCTTCACCCCATCTGCATTATACATTTAAAGCAGTATCATGCTACTTTAAACAGTCATGGCTTCCCCAGAGAATTCTGGGAAGTGTAGTTAAGGGTGTTCCGAGTTGCTAGAAGACCCCCTACTCCCCTCGCAGAGCGACAATTCTACAATCCTTCCCAGGGAACTCTGGGAACGGAAGCTCTGTGAGGGGAATTAGGTCCACCCTAACAAACTACAGTTCCCAGGATTCTTTGCAGGAAGCCATGGTACGATGGTGCTTTAAATGTATGGTGTGGATGGAGCCCTGATTCTCTTCCCATCTGCAGTACGATAATTTGCAGATTGTTTGGATTATTAAACCGTGGAGAAAAAACGATGCCTGACCAATATCATGCTTTGAAAAGCCCCTTAAGACAGATCGCTTCCCCTCATATCTCAGGGTCTCTGACCCAGCCTTTGTCTTGGGAAGTTGCCATCTGGCATTTCAGGGACTGGTGAGCAATAAATATGGATATATGCAAATAGAAACACAGCTAATCAGAGTGATTTTCCTTTTAAAGAAACCTACACTGTAACCTTGGGTGATGATGGATTGCCGATGATGAAATAAGTACCAAATTGTGAAGCTGTCTAAGGAGTAACTTTGCTAGTGACTTTTAGTCCTCTCTAAATTCCAGCATTTGTTCTTTCAATTTGTTGAATTTATTTCAGTGTGTTTATTCTATCATCATCACACACAAATCACACATTATACCATAAAACAACCCAATCAGCAATAATTAGCAAGCCACATTTTTTTAAAAAAAACAACAACTTAAAATGTCATTTGCAATATTATCCTAAATCCTTATACAGTGGTACCTTGGTTCCTGAATGGCTTGGCTCCTGAAGAAATCGGCTCCAGAATGCCGCAAATGCACACATCCTCCATCCTCCTTCCAGGCAATTCACAATTCACAAACACATCCCACTTGGGCAAAAACAAGTGGGAAGAGGTGTGTGGCCTGGGGAGAATATCAAGGGTTAAATCTTGGGGGCCCTGAGTTTCTCCAACTCTGATGTGCAATGACCCCCAAACTTTGTTCAGCCACTCTTTTGCCAGTGGGCCTTCTGCATGGGGAAGAGCCTTAACTGAATGATAGAACATCTCCTGCAGAATGTTCCAGCTTCAATCCCTGGCATCTTCAGGTAGGACCAGAAGAGACTCCTGCCTCAAACCCTAGAAGGCTGCCGACAGTCAGTGTGAACAATGGCAAACTAGGTGGACCAACAGTCTGATTCAGTATAAGGCGGCTTCCTATGTTCTCTTTCCATTAATAATTATCATTTCCATGGTTATTAAGTTTTACTCCAATTTTTGTTTCCTCTTATGAAACAAGTCTTCAGTATATCCAAAGTATAGCCTTAATGATGTTAATGCTGGTTTGAGGAACCTTTCAACCTCAATATATTGTTGGATTCTAACTCCCATCAGCCCCAGCCAGCATGTTCAGTGGCCAGGGATGATGGGAGTTGATATCAACATTGGAAGGGCTACCGATTCCCTGCCCCTGTATTAATGGGTAACTCGCACACAGTAATTCTCTTGATAGCTTCCGTAGTTTCCTTGCAGTACCTTCCCGTATTCATTCTTGACCCTTTGCTTCCAGGCAGCCTGTTTAAAGCATAGCTACTCTTATTAAACAAAGCACTGCATGCACATGGATGTAACAATACTCTAATAGCTGCTTTTTGTTACAGAAAAGCTGCATTGGGAGAAAGCAGTTCTTATGTTTCTGTTCTGTTTTGAAGTTCTGCAAGTAATGGGCCTGGGCAATGTTTTATTCCAAAAGGAATCAGGTTTTATGCATCCAGTTGCTTCAGGCAACATAATATTAATATCTGCAATAATGAGTGAATTGGCTGCCACCTGCAATAATGACTTACTATTACTTTAGCAAAACACATCCATCTGTTCCTGCCAAGTGGACCAACTTACTTTATACTTGGAGCCACCTGGTATGTTTAAATGCTTCCATAATGCTCCTGGTCAAGGCTTCTTGGGCTCCTTGATCACTGCAGGTGGTGACAGCAGTCACGAAATTAAAAGACGCCTGCTTCTTGGGAGAAAAGCAATGACAAACCTAGACAGCATCTTAAAAAGCAGAGACATCACCTTGCCAACAAAGGTCCATATAGTTAAAGCTATGGTTTTCCCAGTAGTGATGTATGGAAGTGAGAGCTGGACCATAAAGAAGGCTGGTCGCCGAAGAATTGATGCTTTTGAATTATGGTGCTGGAGGAGACTCTTGAGAGTCCCATGGACTGCAAGAAGATAAAACCTATCCATTCTGAAGGAAATGAGCCCTGAGTGCTCACTGGAAGGACAGGTCCTGAAGCTGAGGCTCCAATACTCTGCCCACATCATGAGAAGAGAAGACTCCCTGGAAAAGACCCTGATGTTGGGAAAGATTGAGGGCACTAGGAGAAGGGGACGACAGAGGACAAGATGGTTGGACAGTGTTCTCGAAGCTACGAACATGAGTTTGACCAAACTGCAGGAGGCAGTGGAAGACAGGAGTGCCTGGCGTGCTATGGTCCATGGGGTCACGAAGAGTCGGACACGACTAAACGACTAAACAACTAAACAACAACAATGCTCCTGGTGTTATGAAACCACCCTGTGTGTGGGTGTGCATCTTTCCTGCATGTGGGAATATCATACACAGCAGGTACAGTTCCTGGCACTCTGGTTAGCAAAGTGAGAAATTACAGCTGTCAGTTGACGAAGAGTAACTTGTTGCCTGGGTTTTAAGGGGATGCTATGTTTACAGCAGTAATGATGTGGTGCTGATCGTTTCTCTTCACATTTATTTTCGAGGTAAAGCTGGACAAAGTGTCCTTCCAGAGCTACTCACTTTTTCTGTCATACTTCTGCTGTTGTTTTTTTCCTCGTTTGTTTGGAAACGCACACTTATTCTGCTTTCTAGCCCATCGCTTTCACACTCCCCGTGTCACATGGGAATGTGACAGTGATGGGCTCATAAGTGTGCTCTCGAAACAAAACAAAAAACCCATTCAGTACACCAGGCTCTCAGCTCATGAGGGAACAAAAAGGAAAGGTGAGGTTAGGGGGTGAAAATTTACAACAATGTTTCAGTTGCTTTGCCAGTACCTGGAAAATAATTCAGTTGCTTTCAGAACTGAGCTGAACAAAAGATGAAGATTAAATTTTTGTATTAAAAAAACCACACACAAAAACCCACAACGCGATTAGTTGCCTTGGGCATTTTAGATCAGGGACAGACAGAACAGGAAGAACAGGAATTGCTATTAATGATGGGAAAGAGTTGGGGAGGGGAATCAGACAAATTTCTTGGTGATGGGAGAAAGCTTTGCACTGCATTTATTTATTTTATTTTGTTATTTTATTTTAACTTCTTTATATATCCCACCTTTCGTCGAAGGAGCTCAAGGTGGTGTAAATAACTCTCTCCCTCTCCATATCCTCCTCATGATAACCCTGTTGAGGCAGGTTAAGCTGAGAGATGGTCACCCAGTGAACGTCATTGGCTCAGTGAGGATTTGAACCCTGTTTTCTCATATCTTAGTCTGGCAACCTAACCACTATCATTATGCATGGTGTAGAGAAGGGGTGGTGGTAAAGACCTTTTCTCTGTTTCTCATGTCACTAGAACTTGTGGCAATCCAGCGAAGCTGAATGTTGGCACATGAGAAAAAGTACTTCTACACACAGGACATAGTTAAACTGCAGAATTTGATCCCATAATTAGTTGTGGTGGCCACCAACTTGGATGGCTTTAAAAGAAGAGGATAAGAGTATCAGTGGTTATGTTCTTCCTCCACACTTGGAAGGCAATATGCCTCTGTTTTTTTTAATATATTTTTATTAATTTTCCAATTAAAACCAATTATATCACATTCATTATTTCAAATTATACACATATATATATCAATCAAACTGAATGTTATGCCAAATCATCTAGAGAATTTTTTATTTGGGTTCCCATGCTTCAAGAAATTGGGGATTCCTCGCAACCGTCCACTGCCGTCTTTTTTCTAAAGTTCAAATCGTCCTCCAAGTTCATAATAATCCAGATCTTCCCCTTACAGTCACATAGATGTTTTCCACTTTCAACCGATTGTTTCCCAGCTGCTGAGATAAATATCAAACAAGGTTTCACAAATGTTCTTTCTCCTGTGTGGGTTAATCAGTCCAGCCTCCCCATAAATCTTCTTAGTCTGGAGCTCCCTGTTGCGTCGAAGCAGCGCCATCTTATAAAGCTCAAATCACTTTCGTTTTCTCTCATAGCCATGAAGATTAACGATCTTTATAAAATTTACAGCTTTTCCAGGCAGAAGACC
Organism: Zootoca vivipara; assembly: GCF_965207765.1. Taxonomy (NCBI): domain Eukaryota; kingdom Metazoa; phylum Chordata; class Lepidosauria; order Squamata; family Lacertidae; genus Zootoca; species Zootoca vivipara. The sequence goes on from NC_142596.1 coordinate 43,011,964, forward strand.
CAAACATCAAACCATAAACTCTTGGTAAATTAATGGATCTCCTTGCCCTATAGCTGAACTTAGCTTCAGGTCGCTGCTCCAATTCAAAGTGCGTCACAGCTCGTAAATCCTCCGAACGCGTCCAGGACTCCTTCCGTCCGACTAGGGGGGGGGCTTTTCTCATCGGCAACTCCACATCTTTAAAAAATATGCTCAGTAACAACAGTTTATAAAGTTCAACTCACACAGTCTTTTGCTTCTCTTTCACTCCAAACAAGCCAGGACATCGCGTCTGGGAAGGTACGAAGTAACTCATATGAAGAAAAGAAAAAAAAAACTCAATTCCCTTATCGCTCCGTCCCCATCAATCCTTCTTCCAGATGATATACAGCCTTTGACTCCTCTCCCTCAGCAGCATAAATTTCTCAGCAGTAAACAGCGCTTCTTCCCCTCCTTCTGAAGTATGTCCATAGATTTAAGCCTAATTATCTTCTTTAACCATGGAAATCCCCGCCATGCAGATTAGCGTCCGGGAGTCCTGGCCCTCGTAAGTGCTTTTCAGCCCAAGCTCCCCCCACTCCATAAACAGTCGGAGTGGGTCTGGGGGCATCACGGGCCAGCGGCCCCTCTCCGTAACCCCCGGAGAGGGTAGGGGGTTGCCATTTACTCCCCTAGCAACCGCCAAATTCCTCACGAAGGTCAGAGGGATGGAAAACAGGTCCGCCATTCCTGCCGGCGGAAACCGGAACCTGGAAGGCAATATGCCTCTGAATGCCTGTTGCTAGGAATCACAAGTGGGGAGAATGCTGTTGTGCTTGGGACCTGATTTTTTTGGCTTCCCACGGGCACCTAGTTGGCCACTCTGAGAAGAGGATGCTGGACTAAATGGGCCAAATGCATCTTCTTAAAGAGATTCATTTAAAACATAGTTTGGCCCCTAGTTGCTCAGTTCTTCTGATTCCACCCACTGGCAGCAATCTCAATCGAACCACCTGCAAGCATCTCAAAACACATCCAAAATTGGACCCAGGCACTTCCACTCCCCATAGCATCACCTAAGGCTAACTATTCTGAGTAGACTGAAGAAGCAACTCCCCCCCCCCATGAGAAAGTATTCCTTTTAAAATCTTCTAGATTATGTTAAATCATTATGGCTTGCAGGTGCCACACAATAATAGCACTGACTGTTCTTTGCTGCCACAATGGATAACTTATATAATGTATTCCAACACAAATGATGAAGACAGATTTTAAAGCAGCATCGAGTACCTTTTAAATAAATTATTTTTCAGGACCGAGAATGCTGAAGAACTTTTCATCACAGGGCATTGCAAAGCGCTGTTCCTGGCTCTGTGACCTTGGGCCACATTTATACGGTAACTGATGTGCCTTTCTTTGAAATTTACAACTGTCATTATGACGGCAGGTAGTGGAGGATATTCAAATGACAGTGTGTAGAAATGCAGGTGTTATGAATTATTTTGATGAAGAAAATCAATGCAGGCTGCAATGGGGCCTATTCCCAGATGAGCATGTTTAGGATTGCAGTTATGTCTGCTGGCCAGGTGCTAGAGATGGATGTGGGGTTGATTTAGAAAATGGCGTGGCAAACCCGCCGGTCCTCTAGGATTAGGAAGTGTAATACTGGCAAACCAGTACAATGACAGGTCAGGAGGGGAAGGCATAGTCAGTTGTACTGGGTGAGGCTTGGTGGATCTGGAAAGATTGGGGTAGATCTGGCTGAAACAGGCTTGACAGGAGGAGACCAGGATGGGTCAAACTTGGGTTAGGGAGAAACAATGGAAGCAGGTAGAGCCTTGGAAAAGTACTGAGTGTCACAAGATTAAGAGGAGGGGGATGTTTAAGGAGCAGGGCGTGTGACAGGTACATGATGTGTGGGATGTGCAGTTCACCACTTCCTTCATGGCGGAAAGTTTGGGGTGTTGGCAGGAAGTGACATGTACCTGAACATTACTATGCATGAGGCTATACTCTGTAATTGGTTGGAAGCTGCATTACAAGTTAATCATTAGCTGTCAAAGTTGTTGTCAATAAATACAGGCTCCCGAGCTCCGCCCGGGGTTGGCCTTTGGGGAACTCAGCCTTGTCTCCCGTCTCGTTATTGGATTATCCATTACTACAGATGGATACATCCATTTTCCATTTTTCCAATTTCAAGCTCAGTTCTCCACTGTTCCACATCAGTTTGTGAGTGGGGGGGGGGTTTAAGTCCTCATGAAAGTTCATCAGCGTTTGCATGTGAATTTCTCTGAAGATACAATTTTTGGTATGCGCTTTTGCCTGCATGCATTTTTGCAAAGCAATTTTCCCTAATGGAATGCGTTTTTGTTTGTTGTTTGCAACAACACACCCGTTTTTGTTCACATTTTACCCCACCATGTGCATTCTTGTACACATGACTTGACTGGAGATTGGCAGCATTGCAAAATTCTAAGAACTGCAAATGGTCAGCAGTCATGGCACCCACCTCTCTCTAAATCCTGCTTCATAGTGGAAGGCAGTTCAGTATAAGAGACATGTAAGTATGTTGCAACTGTCTGGGTTTTTAAAAAAATGATATGTTATTTTTCTTCTTTTAACCATTTTTTTCTTTGTCTTTTATACCCTTTTTTGCATTTTGTTGAATTATTGCACTTTATTGCCATTAACTGCCTTGAGCATGGTTTTGTGGGAAGGTAGGATATAATTTTAAATAGCAGCAGCAGCTCTTTTCAAGTTGGCAGCCATGGCATCTTGTGGCACTGAATTCCATAAGTTAATTAGGCACTATGAGAAGATGTGACACATACAGTACGGTAGTATCATACTGTAGGTCCATTCCAAACCGGTGATCCTGCATCTGTGATGTTAGAATCAAATCAGCCAAACCAATTCCTTTAGTAAAGGCCTAAACCAGCCACTTAAGTTCTGCCATTTACATGTTCAGAGAGGTTGCTTTGTTGCCATACAGACAAGTTGGTGGGCCTTTCCCCACCTTAGCTAGCTGATTGCAAAGGGGGAGCTGTGTGCATGTGAGAGTTTGGCTGATACCAGAAACTGGAGACAGAGAGGCTTATCTTGCTCTGTGCTGGACCCAAAGCTATGGCTTGGGTGCCTACCTGGAAACATCATGGGTGGACAAGATATGTTGTAATGTTAATGCTGTGAGCCCCTCCATCCTATGCTCAGGTTGTACATGTGTAAATAAAACTATATATCCTAAAGACCAGGGCAGCACTGCCCGTCTTGCCACCTGAGGCAAAACAGGAATTGTCACCTCTTGGCCTGCTGTGCTACACCATAGCTGCCAAGTCTCCTGTTTTCCCCGGGAAACCCCCGTTTTTCCAGCTGTCCCCAGCCGGAAAAACGGATTTTTTTGTTTCCCCCCGGTTTATTCTGGTGCGACAGCCATTTTGGAACTGGGCGGAGCATGCTCAGAAGCGACTTTTGATGCTGCTCTGCCCAGTTCCAAAATGGCTGCAGCGTGACTTCTGGTGCGGTGGCCATTTTAGAACTGGTCACAGCAGCATCAAAAGTCACTTCTGAGCATGCTCCGCCCAGTTCCAAAATGGCCACTGTGCTACTTCCGGTATGCTACTTCCGGTCCGGTCCCTTATTTTTCAGAGAGTAACTTGGCAGGTATGGTGCTGCACCCCACTTCTGCTGCCACCGCTGTGCCCTACTTCTGTGCCGAAATTTGGCGGGAGCCAGGGAGTTAATCAGATTGTTGTCACTCAGCTTCTCTGCCTGGGGGCGGGGAAGACAAGTGGTGACTCCACATGCTAAAATGCCTCCCAGCATTCCAACAGTGGGCCAGGCAGAATGTCACCTCTTGCACTTCTGCCGCCTGAGGCCAGTGCTTCGCCCCATCTCATGGCCAGCTGCCTCTGCTGATGCCTTTGCAGCCCCCATTGACCTTCATTCCAATGAAACTGAACCCTGGATAACTATAGGAAGCTGCCTTATACAGTACGGAGTTAAACCTCTGGTCCATCTAGCTACAACCTGCGGCAGCGGGTGGGAGGTTAAATGTAAGCCTCCATGCCTTCCTGTCTCGCCTTAGGACTCTCTCAAGGTCACACCCTCTCCCCGTCCACATTGCTCACTGGCCCTGCTCCACGTCCATCACCAGCACTTTTGCTTGTCTGACTGTTCTGATACAGCTGTCCTAAGGTGATCACCGCTAACTTGTCAGGTACAATCTATCACTTGGGGTCATAGCGACACTCCCAAGCAGTAAACACAGCAACCGTCTAGACAAGTGTGTCATAGGCTAAATATTTTAAAAAATATTTTCTCAGGGTCTCTAATCTCTGACGCAAACCAGTCATTCCCTGTTTTCTTGTTCAAAATGGTTAATGTTTAACGCTGCCCTGTGTCATATGAGTTATACACATTTTAAAATGAATTCATAAGGCTTGATTGCTAAGTAGACAGGCAGCTTATTGAGAAAAGTGTCTTGGGTTGCCTCTGTGCCAGTTCTTTTCCTTCAAATTGCCACACTTTACTCCAGGTGTTGCTGAATTAAAACTCCCATAATCTCTGGTTATCTAGCTATCTAGCTCTTTCTCTACCTCTCTGCAGAATTTGGGGAAGTGTGAATTCCAAAGGATGGCTATGTTTCGGTTCACAATCTGTTTCAGAAAGTGTGGATTTTGTAGGCTTGTCTTTGAAGGTGAAATTAATTCTCCGCCATCTCTAGATGCATCTTATAAAAGCTTGTTTTATAACAGGTTCTGAGACGTTTGGGAATCTGCATTAGTGTACTACTAATGCAGAACAGTTGTTTTTGAACTAGAATGATAGGACGGTGGCTTCTGGAAGCACTACACCAGCTTGTAGTCAATTGATGATTCTGATGAATCAAAATAGAATCTAACCAAAGGAAATACTAACCACAGTGGGGCAAACAAAGGGGGGGCGTAATAACAACAGAGCCCCATCTAGTTAAAATGCCAATGTTAATTTCATGAATAGATATTAAATTATAGATTTTTATTATCCTGCTCAGATTTATGCTCCCATAACCTCACACCCACACGTGTGGTGGCATAGTAGCAACATAATTTTCTCTCTGCAGGGGATTTCATAACACTGCATTAAAAGAGTGATCATTCCACTCACACATTTTATAGAATTGTTTTCTCAACAGCCAAAAGCACGTTCCCTCCATTTCAATAAGACAGATATTTTGCGGCTGGGCGTGACAGTGACAACCTAATGCGTTTGCACCTCATTTTCAGTGCAGCTGTTTGAATGGCTTTAGACACAGTCTGCTAGGAACTGCAATGCTGTTGCAAGGCTTCCGTGTTTTTCAATGGAGACTAAGTAGGCCAAGGGATCTTGTGGGGTGCAGGGTTGTCCCCTTTGATCAGAGCTCTCCGGGAGCTACTGGACTCCAGTTCTCCTCATTCCCTACCAACATGGCTAATTCACAGAGTGGTTTGACAATCAATCTCTCTCCCCAGGGAACTCTGGGAATTTTAGTTCTGCAAGGGGGAATAGGCATCCCCTAACATCTTGCAGCACCCCTGACAGGCACCCCTGGATTCTTTGGGGGAAGCCATGGCTGTTGAAAGTGGAATCTTAGCTCTGGGTGGAAAGGAGCTGGTGTGCTAGTTTCATGGAAGGTGGGTTGCTGTTGCTTCCTGAAAGGGAAAGGGTTGAAGTGGCAGAGAGGTTGGCATGGTACAAATGCCCTGGCAGAGTCAACCTAGCATTCCTGCAGGTGTGTTTGCAATGCATTGACTTCCCTGCCAGTGGCTCACCTGCCAGTAAGCCAATATAGTGGCTCTACCCCAACCAGTGAACTACTTTTGGATCAGAACAGTGTCTTAGCTCTCAATATCCCCACAAACATGGAGCTACAGAGGTATCATAGCCCCTGTATCCTGCAGTGATCTGGACACAGAGTTGGAGACTGCAGGTGCGCCAGATGGGGAGCTGGGTCTGGGTCTGAGCCTCCTGCTGCATATCATCAGTCCAGAAGCATTGGGAGCATACTGGGAGGAAGGCTATGGAACAAAGGAGAAGTTCCCATCTTCAGGCCGGAGAGCTGGCCCTTTAAGGGCCTGAAGTTCTTTCAAGTAGGTAGAGCAGGCATCCCCATACTCGGCCCTCCAGATGTTTTGGGACTACAATTCCCATCATCCCCGACCACCAGTCCTGTTAGCTAGGGATGATGGGAATTGTAGTCCCAAAACATCTGGAGGTCCTAGTTTGGGGATGCCTGGGGTAGAGCCTGGAGGAGGTAGTCTGGAGACAAGCATAAAATACCCCTCAGTCTGCTCCCAAGCCTTGTTGGAGTGAGTTGCTTGCTTGGAGCTGTCTGTGGCCCAGTCATAGCTGCCAAGTCTCCCATTTTTCCCCGGGAAATCCCCGTTTTCCCAGCTGTTCCTAGCTGAAAAAACAGATTTTTTTTGTTTTTTCCCGGTTTATTCTGGTGCGGTGGCCATTTTGGAACTGGGCGGAGCATGCTCAGAAGCGACTTTTGATGCTGCTCTGCCCAGTTCCAAAATGGCTGCAGTGCGACTTCTGGCGCGGCTGCCATTTTGGAACTGGGCAAAGCAGCATCAAAAGTCACTTCTGAGCATGCTCCACCCAGTTCCAAAATGGCGGCAGCGCTACTTCCGGTCTGCTATTTCTGGCCCGGTCCCTTATTTCTCTGACAGCAACTTGGCAGGTATGGGCCTAGTAATCTTGGCCCAGGCCTGCCTCCAGTCTTGTTGCATTCCCCATGGGTTCAGACAGTGGTCCAGAAAAAGGCCAATTTGTCCCCCTTTTGGCTGAAGCAATCAAATGTCAATTGCTCCATTTCTTGAATAATTATCTTTCTTACTACTGTGTTTCCAAGTTTCTGGGCAATATAAGCAGGACAGGACTATTTCGCTCACACCCTGCTTGCAAGCTTCCGAGAGGCATCCGGCTGGCCACTCTGGGAGCAGAGTACAGGACTGGATAGGCAAGGCTGGCCCAAAATATTTGCTGCTGGAAGCCAAAATTGTGTGACCACTGCATACAGAAACTGACAGAGTGTTAGCAGAATGTCACTTCAACCCTGTCAATGAGACAGGGCAGCAAGGAAACTTACAGGTTACAGAGAAGGCTAGAAGGCACACAATAGCTTTGTCCTCACTGCTGACTTTCATCCAACAGCATCTGCCACCTGAGGCAACAGCCTCACCCTGCCTAAATGGTAGGGCCGCCCCTGTCTTTTGGTCCAGCAGGACGCTTCTTCTAAATCACAAAATGACTTTCTTCTTAGTTTCCTTCCGGACAAAACAATACCTTAGCTCTCAGCCAACTTGGAAGGGAACGATAAGGAATAAGAACAACTTTGCTGCTTCTAACGTTCTGCATGTAGTGTCAAGAGTTTTCCATAAACATCAGCTAATTATTCATGAAGGGCTTAATGAAGAGCATTATTCTTTAGCCTTTGACTCACACTGGTGTCTCGCATTGTGATAATTAAAAGAGCTTTTATTTGTACACGATAAGCAGCCATCTGGATAGCAAGACCGACATAAATGTTGACTTACAAACACTGATCTATAAGCCCATCTCAATGCACCTCCTTGCCGGACAGCTTAACAGGATGAATGAAACCAAAACGGGCTAAGTTCCAATGAGAGTATTGTAGTAAAGAGTTTTAATTGTATTTGGTGAACTGTTGACAAAAAGCTTGTTCACTACATATTAGCAGCTGTTTGCAGAGACCATCGGCCACATTGGTGGAAGGTTTTGACTTCAGCTGGGAATAAACAGTGCCATCCTAGGCATGTCTATTCAGGAGTGAGCTCCATTAAGTTCAGTGAGGCTAACTCCAAGGTAAATGTGGAGAGGATTTCAGTCTAAGCTAGCCTGTTAATAGCGGTGGTTGACCCTTTAGGGCAGATGGGGCACTGCCCCTCTAACCCCAATCTGCTCTCAGCTCCCTGTCTGTGAGCAAGTGATTGATTTCAGAAGTTTCTGTAAGGGGAAGAAAGTACAGAGAACCTCCCCCTTGTATCAGAAGTAGCTCCTCCCCAAGCAGTGATGGAAGCGAGGGCTCTGAGGAGGCTAGTCAGTGGAGAGAGAGGGTCACGGCTCCAGCAGCATGGGAGAGCCCCGGCTACACAGGAGGGAGGAAAGAGAGGGGGAAAAGGGGGAAAAGGAAAGCATGGAGCGTAGACCCTTTCCTCCGGTTCCGGAATTACGCAGGAGAAAGAAAGGGAGGAGATTCACTGTCCCGAGAATCCTATGTTGGAGAAGATCACGTGGGGGGGGGCAGTGCCGGATTCTGCATCGGAATGAGCAGACATGTTTTTACACACCTGTCTCACTGTAAATAGACTGCACTAATAAAAACTGTTTAAAGACAAGCATGTGGAGCATCGTTACTCTAGAGTAGTCGCAAGAACCCCTGACTGTTTCTAACTTTTTAGAAGTTTTAATTGCATTGTTTTAGTAATTACATGCTTGCCACCCTGGGCTCCTTTGAGGGAAGGGTAGAATATAACTTTTTTAAATGAAAATAAATAATGTGTGTCTCTCTGGTGTTCTGATGTGGGGGTAGCACTTTCTCTGGAACTTCATGTCACTTGGGGATGGGGAGAGAACATTTTGGAATTAATCTTTCAGGACAGAAGGCAAGGCAGCTTTCAGTGCAATCATAAGCACCTAAGGCTGTCTAAAGGTAAAGGTAAAGGGACCCCTGACCATTAGGTCCAGTCGTGACCAACTCTGGGGTTGCGCGCTCATCTCGCATTATTGGCCGAGGGAGCCGGCGTATAGCTTCCAGGTCATGTGGCCAGCATGACAAAGCCGCTTCTGGCAAACCAGAGCAGCACACGGAAACGGCGTTTACCTTCCCGCTGTAGCGGTTCCTATTTATCTACTTGCACTTTGACGTGCTTTCGAACTGCTCTGGGACCAAGCAACGGGAGCTCACCCCATCACAGGGATTCGAACCGCTAACCTTCTGATCAGCAAGCCCTAGGCTCAGTGGTTTAACCCACAGCGCCACCTGGGTCCCGACCTAAGGCTGTCTACAGATTAAAAAATTTGTAATTGAAGAATGGCTTCCCTTTAATTGATTACAGTGCTTTTTTTTCTTTAAAATATATTTAGGGGTACTCTCATTTTTCTACTCATATTGAAACACTGCCCCTCAATGAGGCCAAATCATTGAGAGAAGTAAAAGAAAGTGAGAAAAATATTGGTATTAAGTTAATGGAAGTAGCCTCAGATTTATCAGGACAAATTAAGGAACTGAAAGTAAAGATACAAACAGTGGAGGAGCAATCAAAACGATTACAAAGAGAAGTGAAAGAAAATAAAAACGGGGGAGAGGTTGAAAGGACAAGTAGAATAGCTCTTTAAAAATCAAGAGAGCACATTGGACAATATAGCATTTCTTGAATTGAAGCAGAAGGAAAAGAATTTAAAATTAAGGAATGATCAGAAGGTCGGTGGTTCAAATCCCTGTGACGGGGTGAGCTCCCGTTGCTCGGTCCCAGCTCCTGCCAACCTAGCAGTTCAAAAGCACGTCAAAGTGCAAGTAGATAAATAGGAACCGCTACAGCGGGAAGGTAAACAGCATGGCTTTGTCATGCTGGCCACATGACCTGGAAGCTATACGCCGGCTCCCTCGGCCAATAATGCGAGATGAGCGCGCAACCCCAGAGTCGGTCACGATACAGTATTTAACCATGTGTGAGAACCTGAACACTTTTCCAAAGGAGCAATAGCATTTGCTTATAGAAGGAAAGGGTTTTCTAATACATTTTCTATTTTCACTTTTGTACAGTAAAAACATGAGGTAAAACAGTAAAAACTCCCTTTGAAAATAAAAAGTAGACCCTTAAATTGAAGCCCACCCATTCATGCACACACACGCACACACACACACACACAATTTAATTAACTAAAGCTTTAGTGGGTTAATCTGTTAATTAACCCAATTAAAGCTTGTTGTTGTTTAGTCGTTTAGTCGTGTCCGACTCTTCGTGACCCCATGGACCATAGCACGCCAGGCACTCCTGTCTTGCACTGCCTCCCGCAATTTGGTCAATTTGGAGTTCCTTCTCCAGGTGGATCACGTTTAGTCAAAACTCTCCACTATGATCTGTCCATCTTGGGTGGCCCTGCATGGCATAGCTCATAGCTTCTCTGAGTTATTCAAGCCCCTTCGCCACGACAAGGCATTGATCCATGAAGGGGCAATTAAAGCTTACAGCTTTAACAAAAACAGGGACTTTCCACTGAAACGAACGGCCATAACAACACCGTCATAAAACCTGCTGGTAAGGTTCCAGAAGCCCAGGCAGATACAGTATACTATAGCCATTTCCAAATACCTTTAGGCTGAATGCATATTCTGGAGAAGAGGAGGCCGTCAGACACTGCTTAACAGACAGCGATTGCTGGAAGCCGAAATCGCCGCCCGTCCTAACATTAATATTTTAATCCAGCATTAGTGCATCCATTTCCTTATTCACACCCACACTGCATTACTTTTGGACTTATTGTAATGCAGTATTCATTTGACTTTTGAGAATAATCTCCCTCCTGGGCTGGCCTCCTGTTTCAGCCAAGGGAAGGAGCTCAGAAATATTTAATCTGATTTGTTAGACCAGTGGGAAGATGTTTACATAATACAGTATAAAGAACATGCTGTGGTATTATTTAAATCAGATTCTGGAATTTAAATTAATTCGAACCAGATTTTCCCACTCCCTTCCTCTCCCTTCTACCCCACCTCTCAATTTTATGAATACTCAAGTGTGGGTTTTTGGTTTGGGGTGGGACAGGACTGGGAAATAGACTCTGCCTACACCATGCATTGCCCTGGGTACACAGTTTCAGCAGCAATAGATTCTGATTATATCAACTATGAGCAGTAGCATAGGTGTTTTCCCTATGAGTCAGTAACTTTCTAAACTGCTGAATAGCTCAGTCAGTAGAGCACGAGGCTCTTAATATCAGGGTTGTGGGTTCGAGCCCAACGTTGGGCAAAAGGTTCTTGCATTGCAGGGGGTTGGACTATGACCGTGGGTGTCCCTTCCAACTCTGCAATTCTGTGATTCTATTATTCCGTTGTCAGGGCATACTAGTGTGACCCAAAGAAGTGGGGAAAATACTTGTGGAGGATACTTGTGGTTTCCACCTTTCTCATAATTATAGAGCTCTCTCACTGAAATGAGCAGATATACCCTCCAAAATTTCTCTGATGGATCCTATTCCATAATAATTTTACGATTTACACTCCGCTCATCTGACTGAGTTGGCCCAGTCACTCTGGGTGGCTTCCAACGTATATAAAACATTAAACATGACAAACAAACAAACAAACAAACACCCTTCCCTATACAGCCTTCAGATGGCTCGGGGGTCAGATAACTCTATACCCTCGCAACATTTCTCCGATGAAAATAGGAACATCCTACCATACCCTCCAACATTTCTCCAGGGAAAATAGGGATGTCCTAAGGAAAAGTGGGACATTCCGGGATGAAATCAGAAACCAGGATGGCTTCTGTAAATCCAGGACTGTCCCTGGAAAATAGGGACACTTGGAGGGTCTGGGCAGACAGTAGGTTCATGACAGGAAAGGGTTGTGGCTCGTGGATAGAGTAGATGTTTTGCATGCAGGAGGTCCTGAGTTCAGTTCCTGCCATCTCTGGGCAGGTTAGGGAAGGCCCCCATCCTAGACCCTGGAGAGCCACTGTTGGGCACTGCAGATCTGAGGTGGGGAGCCCTTTCTCAGCTCAAGGGCCACGTTCCCATGTGACTACCCTTGTGAGGCAAGCACATGTCAGTGGTGGGCAGGGCAACGGATGTGACTCTTTCAATAGACCACATTCCAGCAACACAAATACCAGAGGTTTCTTTCTACACAGTCACCTCCAACCACCCAAGCAAGAGGCACTGTTACAGTTCAAAGACCTCAGAGAGGATATTGTGGAGCTGAAAATGGTTCATAAAAGGCAATCAGGAGATGATCATTGAGAAAGTGGTTAAAGGAAAGTGGTTTTTTCCCCTCTTTCATAACACTAGAACTCATGGACATCCAATGAGGCTGAATGTTGTAGCGATGGCCACCAACTTGGATGGCTTTAAAAGAGGATTAGACAAATTCATGGGAGATAAAGCTATCAATGGCTACTAGCCATAATGGTTATGCTCTACCTCTAACAGTTAGAGGCAGTCACACTTCTGAATACCGCTTGCTGCAAACCATGAGTGGGAACAGTGCTCTTGTGCTCAGATCCAGCTTCCGGGCTTTCTATAAGCATCTGGTTGGTCAATATGAGAACACGATGCTGGGCAAGATAGGCCATGGGCCTGATCCAGCAGCACTCTTCTTAAGTTCCCACCACTTCCAACATTTTCCCACTGCAAATTGCACACTCTCCCTTAAGCTGGTTTTATCCACAACTGCGGCGGCGGGGATATAGCAATACAAGATCTAAAAATTATAAACCCTTTCCCCATACCGGGGGGGGGGGAGCAGGTGGGGAGACTTTGGGTGGAAAAACAGTACGTGGTTGAAAGGATTAAGAGGCCTCTCCACAGCATTAATCGTCCTCTTTTCAAAGCAAAATAAAAAAAATTCCTTCCAGTAGCACCTTAGAGACCAACTAAGTTTGTCATTGGTATGAGCTTTCATGTGCATGCACACTTCTTTTCAAAGCTGCAGCCTTGGCATCCACATTGTGTAAAAACACAAAAGTACTTAAGATGTAAGAAGTACAGAACTATAAATACTCTGCTGTTCTGCCCTCAAGGTAATCCATTGTAACCCAGAAAAACAGGGCTTGTAAACTATATTTTAAAGAGTTGTCTGTAAGTGAATACTGTACAAGTATTCTTCCTAACAACCCACGGGTGAGAGCCAGGGCAAATGAAATTAATGGGCACAAGTAACTTAGGTCCATTAATTCCAATGGGTGGGTTGGTTTAGCAGGAGTTAATTGGCTACAACTGTCTTCCTGTCAAGGACTGGCAGGACGATGACAATTGTGCCCTGAGGGAAGGGGCCTGGAGTCTTGACTTGGAAGAGGGGGTCAGTGCTTTGTGGGGAACTGTACCAGCCAGGAGGCCAGAGGCAGAGGCAAGGCAAGCTTCAGAGCTGGAGGGTGGAGCACAGGATGGGTCAGAAGAAGAGGAGGAAGAGGCAGGTCAGGCAAGTGAAGGTCATGGTGCTTCCCCACCCTCTCCTGCATCACTGTCTCCCAGAACCAGGAGGGGGTTGAAAAGGGATGAGCACAGGGAATTGCCACGCAGGCGCAGTCTCCATCTGTGCACATGCAGCTCATCGGAGAAGCAACATAAACTGGTGGAGCCCCTGTTGCTCCTTAGAACATAGACCTGAGAATAGCTGCCTAGAGGCTAGATTGGTGTGCATAGGTATCCAGAGCTGTAGAAGCGACTGTAAATGTTATCTTTGACCCCCCCAAAAAAAGAGTTAGCTCCCTGCCATGTGCATTCCTTTGGGCTGGACAGCATCCTTGACACTTCCCCAATCATGCCTATACCACGTAAAGCAGGAGTGCAGGCAAGGGGTCCTGAACCCTTCCACCTGCCTTTGTTCTCTTCTACTGCTGGGTGTTTATTAAGCAGAAACCAAAACAGGGCAGGCTCACTTTCCATTATCAGAGTTGCAGTGACAAAGGCTTCTGGAGGCACACTACAGAGCTGTGACCCTTCATGTGGTGTTAGGGGAGCCCAGCTCCCAGCCAGCACGGTCATTGGGCATGAGTTCTTATTCTTATTCTTACATTTATTTATATCCCACATATCTCCCTGACAGGGACTCATGATGGGAGCTGCAATGTCTGGAGTGCTGCCGGTTCCCTTTCCTTGCTATAGGGGATCAGCAAAGCCAGGGCAGTCAAAGTGGTTAGCAATTACACCTTGTTCCATTTTGGCAGGGTTGGGCTGAGTAGTGAGAAAGGAGCTTATTGAACCGAAAAGCCAAGCAGTTTGGAAAAAAGAAAATGCACCAAGGAGAATATACTCAGCCCTCCTTCATCAACACCACTGCAAAGGTTTGCATATAAAGCAGTGTTTATTGAAATTAGTTGGGTGTTTTCTTTCAAGGCAAAATTTAGCATTCATATTATGTAGGTTTGTTTGTACTGATCGGAACAAGCTGCAATTAAGAATATGCCTGCACTCACCAATTTTTCACACAAGCTCTCTGTTGCCTGCTACTAATAGTTTGGTTGAGGGGTCAACTCTAGGGGGCAGGGGAAGATAGTGGGAGCCCCCTCCCCACACAAAAAACCACGCCAATGAGTTCAGGGGGAGATGGACGGAATGCTCCTCAGGATGATACTCTTTCTAGCCAACAGGAGGCACTTTCAGACAGCAGTTCAGATGACCACCCCCACCCAAAATTGACATCATGTCTAGGGATGTCAGAGAATTCCAATGAAGACAGAAACGGGACCAGAAATTGCCAATCTTCACTTTTTCTCCTTATTTTCCCCAGGCTACAGGTTGGCCACTGAAGGAACAAGATGGTAGACTAGATGAGCCATTGGCTTGATAGGGCTCTTCCTATCATCATCTGCCCTTACAAAGAAAGGCTATAGCTCAGTGGATGAACATCTGCTTTGCATGCAGACAATCCCAGGTTCAGTTCCCAGCAATTCCCACGTAGGGCTGTGGGAGACCCCAGTGCTGACAGTCCAGGTGTAAGGAACCTTTGGCTCTGCCCAGGTGGGGGAACCACAACTCTCCACCATCCCTGGCCATTGTCCATGCTTGCTAGGGCTGAGGAGAGTTCCCCATCAATACAGAGCTTGGTGGACCCATGGTCTGACTCAGCAATAGATGGCTTCCTATGTTCTTAAGGCCAAACCCTACGCCAAAGGATAAATGGACATAAATCTGACATCAGGAACCAGAAGACAGAAAAACCAGTAGGAGAACACTTCAATCTCCCAGGACATTCTATACAAGATCTCAAAGTAGCTGTCTTACTACATAAGAATTTCAGAAATAGACTGGAAAGAGAAGTTGCTGAATTGCAACTTATCACCAAGCTCAAAACCATGGAGGGACCTGGTTTGAACAGAGATATCGGATTCTTATCTCATTATACATGATAAGCGATCTTCAGCCATCTCAACCCTTGCTTTTTCATGCAAAACCATTTGCAGTCGTTTCCGGTCATCAACAGCTATCAGTCAGTCAATCACCCATTTCCACCACCCTTCTGAGTGATCCCCCCTCCCCATCCCCACCCCTCCCCACCCCTTCTCTACATAAGTGCCTGGAAACTTCCATTTCACTGTATCTGAAGAAGTGTGCATGCACACGAAAGCTCATACCAAAATAAAAACTTAGTTGGTCTTTAAGGTGCTACTGAAGGAATTTTTTTTATTTAAGTAAATCAGTTATTGTTCTAAGTTTGAAACCAGTCATAGTTCTGTGTCTGGAACTTTTCCCAAAAACCAAAAGGAGTGCCATAGAAATGGGTTAACTAACCTACCTGCAAACAATGAATGCTGTCATCGGAAGGAAATTCTTATTTGTGAATTTACGTGAAATAAAGCCAGCGCAGTTGCAAATGCATCAGGGACCTTCTGCTTGCAAAGTGTGTGCCTTGGCATTAAGCTTCACCCAAGTAATATGGGGCATAAAAACAGTAAAGGTAAAGGACCCCTGACAGTTAAGTCCAGTCGTGAACGACTCTCGGGTTGCGGCACTCATCTCGCTTTACAGGCCGAGGGAGCCAGCGTTTGTCCGCAGACAGTTTTTCCGGGTCATGTGGCCATCATGACTAAACCGCTTTTGGTGAAACCAGGGCAGCACACAGAAATGCCATTTACCTTCCTGCCAGAGTGGTACCTATTTATCTACTTGCACTTTGACATGCTTTCAAACTGTTAGGTTGGCAGGAGCTAGGACTGAGCAATGGGAGCTCACTCCGTCGCAGGGATTCAAAACGCCAACCTTCTTGATCGGCAAGCCCAAGGCTCAGTGGTTTAGACCATAGCACCACCCGCATCCCTAAAATGGGGCGTAGTGCACACACAAAAAAGTCTGAGGAAAGAAAGCCATTAGGCAAAAGTCAGGCTGCATACACAACAACATTTCCTACTATAATCAATGGAGACTAAGCCCTTACTTTTTTCCTCCTGCATAGCCCACACACAATCTAGATATAATGCATTAAAAAGAAAAAGGCCCTGAAAAGTGCTTCTCAATAAACTAGTTTCATTCCAGAAATAATAGCTCATTGCAGATTGATTCTGCATTAGTCTGTAGTGTGTCCATTTGAAAACCCATGTAAAGAGATGTAGGTGGTCCTGGAATTGTAGGGGGAGAGAACGCATCCACACTGGCCCAATGACATTGTGGGTAGGCATACACTAAGATCACAATCATCACTTCCTTCTTCATTCAACGAGGGAAAGTGCAGGGAGGAAAGGGCATGGAGAGCCTACTTAAGGAGAGGGTTTTCAAATGTGTATCCAATAACCACCCCTGCCCTTGTGGGTGCAGGATCGAAAGCAGCATGTTGAAGATGAGCATGGGTGATTTTGGATTGCAAATGTTTTTGTGCTACGAAAGGGACAGTGTGTACACAACCTCAGTATTTAAGGGCCTGCAGATGTAGCAGGTTAACCTTGTCCCACTGTGGTGTCGATGTTGTCTTCATTGCATACCGGTATTGTTGTGAGTTTGGGGCATTAGTCTGGATGATATCCTGGATCCCCTCTAGGCCTGCTTAGAATCAAGGAAAAGAGGCTGTGTTACCAGTGGAACCAGTTCCTTTGTTACGATAATTGTTTTGGCTGGGCTATTAAGTACTGTGCTTTAAACATATCCAAAGAGGTTGCTCTGTTGCCGTAGAGACAAATGGGTGGGCCTTTTCCCACCTCACCTGGCTGGATGCCACATCATCCTATGAACACAAACAGTAGGTCAGCAGGGGCTGTGCATGGAAAGAGAGAGAGTTTTGGCAGATGCTGGAAGCTGGATACACAGAGGCAGACCTTGCTCTGTGCTGAACCTAAGCTGTGACTTGGGGAGGCAAGATCTGTTGAAGTATTAATTCTGAGAGCCACTCCATGCTATGCTCAGATTGCATAAATCCTATATAATAAAGTCCCTGTGTCTCTGCGTCCAGTCCCTGTGTCTGCGCTACTGCACATGTGCCCCACGGACACAGGGATTGGACGCAGAGACTGGATGCACACACCCGACCGATGAAGAGAACCAGAACCCAGTAAACGAGCCACTGGCAGCTTCTCCTCACGCCTCCCGGTTGAGAGCGGCTGCTGCTGCTGCGAGACAGCGAGATGCTTGACGAAGCCGCCGGCCCTGCCGGCACCGCCATCTTCCCACACCCCATTCTCCCGCCTGCTCAGCGCTCGACCTCTTCAGCTGCTCGGTGGTCCATTGGGGGAGCCTGGGGCCCTCGGCGCATGGGAGGCGGCGATGGAGGAGGCGCCTGCGTGGTCCCAGGGCTTCCCCTCCGTTCCTGCCTGGCCGCCCGTTGTGCCCGCCTCTCCAGGCGGTGCGGCGTGAGGCGACGGCCCCGGCCCCGGCTTCTCCTATAGCCAAGCGCTGGGGTTGCGATCCGGCCTTGCCGCTGCCATGGCCGCTGCCGAGACACGCGCTCTAGGACCCGTTATTTTAACGGGCTTCAAGATACTAGTGTGTAAATAAAACCGCATTTCCTAAAGACATCACAGTCTCTGCTAAACTTCATTCTGAGGAAACTGAACCCTGTGTAAGCACAGGCACCCCTGGAGCCACTTGTAGCTTGGAGATGGGCATTCCACGCAACCCTATTTTAGAAAGGCAGGGCTTGAAGTGAACAAACGGCAGTCAACGCAGATAGGTAAGGAAGAGAACGGGCTGATAGCTGAGGAAGAAGACAGGATTGGTGCAACCCAAGATTCAGTGCTGAAAGGAAGCATGGCGGCATTCCAATTTGGTTTGGTGTGTCCTGCAGCTAGCACATGATTAGAAAGCGTCTGCTTGTATCTGAAGGTTTAAAATGTAAATGCAACCTTTTTGTTATCTTTCTTCCAAGGCCAGTGTCTCTCTATCTCTCTTCCAAGGCCACTCATCTCTTGAGTCAACAGAAGCAGTGAGTTCTCAAAAGTCAGGGCGAGAGGGAAGGGAATATCCTGACAATGGCTGTTCCATTAATTCACCAAAGAGCAGAAACTCCATCTGGAGAGGGCGGGGCGAGGGGGATAAATTGAAGAGCTTTCGCTGTAATAAAAATGTTTTTGAAGCCATTCTCTCCCTCTCTCTCTCCATATATATATAGAGAGAGAGAGAGAGTATTTGCTTAGAATTTGAATCAGAGCCTTAGCTGGGAGAGTGCTTCCTTTTACCTTATCCTTGATCTGGTTTGTAAGGATCTTCCCAGAATATAAAACATGCACACCACAAATACAAATACAAATACACACACACACATGTCCCATGCATGCCCCCCAAATACATACAAACAGTATTAACTCCAAATTTAGGAACATTGGATGCTGCTTTATACTGAGTCAGACCATCAGTCAATCTAGCTCAGTATTGTCTACACCAGTGGTTCCCAACAGGTGGTCCGGGGACCCCCAGGGGTCCGCGAGCTATGCCAGAGGGGTCCACAAGATGCTATTAGAATAAAAAATATATTAAATATATTTCGTATGATAACAGATTTTTTGTTTTGGCCGCTTCCTGCATGAGCAGAGTCTAGTGCAAAACTAGAATTAGATAGAGGCAGTAGTTCTGCTGTATGCCGTTAGGTGGCGCTTTACAAACACTACTGTTTTGCAAAGAGGCAGCGTGCGCATTCTACTAACGCTCACCTCCCCAAGATGCTTTGTGCGTGTCGGCTTCATTTGTGCGCTACTGCGCAGGTACCCTGTCTTCTCCATTCCCCTCCCTCCTCCCTGGGGGTCCTTGTCACAATAATGGGGGTCCTTGTCACAATAGCGGCTCGATGAGCGGTCCTTGAGAAAATTTTGTTGGGAACCCCTGGTCTACACTGACTGGCAGCATCTCTCCAGGGTTTCAGGCAGGGAGTCTCTCCCAGCCCTACCTGGAGATGCTGGGGATTGAACCTGGGACCTTCTGTATGCAAGGCAGGAATTCTGCTACTAAGTCGCAGCCATTCTCTAAAGATTTTGAAGGGTGTCTTAGACAAGACACCTTCCAGAGTTCCCTCTTTCTCGGTGAGTCTACCTCCTCACTTCCATTGTCATCTACTGCTCCTCATCAGTGTGACAACAACAACACTTATTCTCTGCCCATCTGACTAGGTTGCCACAGACACTTTGGGTGGTTTCCAACAGAATAAAAACACAGCAAAACATCACACGTTAAAAACTTCCCCAAACAAAGCTGCCTTCAGGTGTCATCGGGAAATTGTGCAGCTGTTTATCTGTTTGACATCTGATGGGAGGGTGGGCGCCACTACCGAGAAGGGCCTCTGCCTGGTTCCCTGCAGCTTCACAGCTCTCAATGAGGGAACTGCCAGGAGGCCCTTGGAGCTGGACCTCAGTGTCTGGGCTGAAGGATGAGGGTGGAGACCCTCCTTCAGGTATACTGAGCTTTAAAGGTCAGCACCAACACTTTGAATTGTACTTGGAAATGTACTGGGAGTCAGTGTAGATCCTTTAGGACCAGTGTTATATTTTCCTGGCGGCTGCTCCCAGCCACCCATCTGGCATCCACATTCTGGATTAGCTGTAGTTTCCGAGTCACCTTCAAAGGTAGCCCCACATAGAGCACATTGCAGGAGTAGTCCAAACAGGAGATAGGTAAAGGTAAAGGGACCCCTGACCATTAGGTCCAGTTGCAGACTACTCTGGGGTTGCGTCGCTCATCTCGCTTTACTGGTCAAGGGAGCCAGCGTTTGTCCGCAGACAGCTTCCGGGTCATGTGGCCAGCATGACTAAGCTGCTTCTGGCGAACAAGAGCAGCACATGGAAACGCCGTTTACCTTCCCGCCGGAGCTGTACCTATTTATCTACTTGCACTTCGTGCTTTCGAACTGCTAGGTTGGCAGGAGCAAGGACCGAGCAACAGGAGCTCACCTCGTTACAGGGATTTGAACCGTCGACCTTCTGATCAGCAAGCCCTAGGCTCTGTGGTTTAACCCACAGTGCCACCCGCGTCCCGCAGGAGATAAACAGTGCATATACCATTCTGGCAAGACACCTGCTTGCATGTCAGGCAGAGCCAATGATCAAGCAGCCAGAGGTTTCTCCTGTTCCTCCCCCTCACTGGTTGGGTCACCATTGTGGACCAGAGCAAGAGGCAAGTGAACAAGCAAGAAGGTGACCTATACCCTCCTGTACTGCTCCTTCTGTGACTTGAGTAAAACCTTTACTGAACCTTTCTTATTAAATCTGCCAGGATGGTCAGGTGTATTTTATATCCATCAACTTCTTTTGGATCAACCTACATCTATCACTCTCAGTGTGGCCAAGCAGAGCCAGTGTGATGTACAGTGGTGCCTTGGTTTGCAACCGCTTTGGATTACAAGCGTTTTGCATGTAATAACAAACGCTTAACCATGCCAAACACAGAAGTGTGTGTCCCTTTTTTGGATTACAACCAATTTTGGGGGGGAGGCCCCATTGGTGAAGGCGTGCCTTGGGTTACAACCTGTTTTGGTTTACAACCGGACCTCCAGAACGGATTATGGTTGTAAACCACTGTAGTGGTTAAAGTGTTGGACTAAGAACTTGGAGTCTAGATTTCAAATCCCGTCTTGGCTATGAAGTTCACTGGGTGACCTTGAGCCAGTCCCTTCCTCCCTCTCTCTCTCTTTTCTCTTTCTCTCCCTCCCCTACCTCGCAAGGTTGTTGTGAAATATAAAATATGAGAACCACATCTGCCACCTTGAGCTCTGAGGAAGAAAGGATTGATACAAATGAAATAAATAAATAAAACATGTCTCCAGTAATGTGTCGATACACTCATATAATATTCAACTGACATTCTCACTGTTACCATCAATTGTGTGTGGGCCTATCTGACAATCAACTGAGCATGATGCTCCATGCATCTGATTGCTTTTGGGGATTTATGCCCCAACACTGCCCTTGAAAATTCATTCCCAGGGTAGCTTATGCAACATGATAAAAAGCAGCAATACGCTAATAAATGCAGTGTAAAAACAGAATCTGAAACCTATGCAGTAATTAAATAACAGCTAAGGCAGCCAAAGAGTATCAGAAATTATTTTTGTATTAGGCATGCTAATAGAACAAAACACAGGTTCAACTCTCCCTCCACGCATGGAACATTATGGAAGGACGATTTAGACTGAACAGCATAATTTCAACAATGACATCATGATGTTAGGCTTTTCCTTTAAGACTGATGTGGTCAATGGTGCTACACAGAGATGTGTGTTTGTAACCTTGATCTGAATATTAACACACCTGTGAGCTTTTGCTAATTTGAATAATTGAAGGTAGAATTTGCTTACTGTAATGTGATTGGGTAATTGACTATTTTGAATTCTGTATTTAAGCTACCCAAATGGTTCATGGGTGTGGTGGTGATGGATTGTGAAATGAGAGGAATGGAGTAGAGGAGTGTGTTGTATATAATTGTAAATACCGTAAAAGCAAGCAAAGATACTGAAGACGACTTTGTTATTTCGTCGACCCTGCCACTGTTGCCACTAGGTTGGTGCGTATTGCCCAACACATGACTGACTTGGATTTAATGCTATGCTTTGGGTTGTGCCTGTAGGTTTAAATTATTATTTTTTAAGAGAAGAAATAAAAGTCACTTTAAATGTTTGGGGTATTCTTTTTAATTAGTCAGCTGATCTCAAAATGACAACTGTGTAGGTGCCAGATGGGTCTCTCTGGGGAGGGTATTCCATAATAACATATCCAGTCAAGGGGTTGTATCCAGTTAGTCCAAGTTGGCCCACAAAGCCATTTCCCACAAACCACACCCACCTGCCCATCAGGTGATGTCACTTATGATGCCATCTGATGGGAAAGAGGGCAGGGTTAAATCTTGCATTGCTTGCACATGCTTTAACAGGGGCACACAACCAACGCAGCAAGATTTAAAAGCAACCCAACACTCAACAGCTGGTGAGTGGGGAGGGGGTTGAATCCTACTGCTTTGGCTGTGTGTGCCACTTCCCAGCAACTTAAATCCTGTTGAGTTTGGCAGGATTCCTGGCAAACATCCACTTCATTCAGCAAGGGGTTCACATCAGATTCCTTTCTAAACATCAGGGGAAACCTTCATGTTAACGGTGCCTTACAAGGCACTTTGAAGCCCTGACTTTGGGACTTCAAAGCACATTGCACCTAATGTCATTGTGATGTCAGGCAATGGGCAGTTGGGCATTACCCATCAAATTTGGCCCACAAGGTCCATCCTGAAAAGGATCTGATCTGTGGAACCAAAAAGCCCACCCCTGCAGTAAGTTATTGTTTGCCATACTTTAAGGTATAAACTGACCCAATCATGTGTTGTATTTGTGGATGTTTCCCCAAAAAGGTAAAAATTAGAGGCTATCAGTCAGTGTCTTTTAGTTTTGCATTTTGTTTCAGGGCAGTGGAGACAGAATCTGCCAGAACGTCTTTTGAAAGTTATCTGAAGCCATTTAATCCCCTTATTTTAAAACAGGTTGCCTTCCCGCCCCCCCCCTTAAGTGAGTGTTAACGCTTTCTGCATCTCAAACCTCCTACATTCATCTGTTTCTCTTGATCCGCACATTTTTGACAGAAACTGTTTCTCTCTCTAATTTGTAGGCTGCTGTTTATTAAGGCTGGTGAGTTCGTCAGATCCATTTTTACTGTAAATCTCTCCCCATAAGGTGCTGCTCCTCTCTGTCATTTTATTGCCGCAGCTTTTTCTAGCTGTGAACCCTGGGCTAGAACAATAATCTCATTTAATTGTTAAAATAAATCAATTAAAACCTATTAAAGCCGCAAATCTTCTGCAGACTTAACCCTGGACCTGAAAGGCTGCCAAGAGAAACAGACTTCACGCTGCTTCCAAAAGATGCTCAAGGTTGGACTTGAACATGTTTCCAAAGTGCTGCACCATTGAATTACAGTCATAGGACACCCGCCCCATAAGTAATTTTAAAACCAATTCTTCCCAGGAAACTCTGGGAGTTGTAGCTCTGTGTGGGGAATAAGGAAGTCTCCTCTAACAACTCTCAGCACCCTTAACAAACTACAGATCCCAAGAATCTTTGGGGGAAGCCACGAGAGTTTAAAGTGGTATGATACTGCTTTAAGCAGGCATAGGCAAACTCGGCCCTCCAGATGTTTTGGGACTACAACTCCCATCATCCCTAGCTAGAAGGACCAGTGGTCATGGATGATGGGAATTGTAGTCTTGAAACATCTGGATGGCCAAGTTTGCCTATGCCTGGCTTTAAGTGTAGAATGCAGACAGGGACTTAAACACACTTAAATAGGAAGCAAGAAGAATACAGTGGAAATATATACAGGTTTGCATTTTTTCCCAAACTATAATGGATATGTGCCAAATATATTTTGCCCCGTACCAAAAAGTCTGCATTCCTATATATGCTGTCATCAAAGAAAGATAAAAGAGTTCTGGTAACCTCTTGTTCGGTTTCATTCTACAGTGAACATCGTATCTGTCAGACTTTGCAGTCTGGACGGGGGGGGGGCAGTCCTGGGCCAATCAGGGGGAACCACTTTTGCCACCCCGGCACGAGGTTGGATTAAAATTAAATCCATTCACTTATTCCTACCTGTTGCTAAATTTTCTGTTCTGGGTGGTATTACAAAGCTTGTGCATATCTTCCTCAACCAGTTTTTCAGCTTTCTGACTTTGTTCCTCATTCAAAAGACTCCACCCACACCTCTCTCTCTCTCTCTCTCTCTCTCTTTCACAGTCAAGGAATTTATAATCCTTTCCCGGAGCAATCGTTAAAGGGTGTGGAGATGCACTCAATGTGACCTGCCACTTGCTACTGGTTCCACCCAAGCAACAAGTAAAAATGATGTTGAATGTGATGGTTATGTTGATTACAAGGCAGCATTTCTCAAAACTTTTTGAGAACAGATTTGTTTTCCCTCTGTACATCAAATACTGGTAACAGTTTGTGGGACAGGGGTACTGGGAATAGTGCAGAGGAAAGGGCTTTTTTTGTTTGCTTGTTTGTTTTTAAAAGTCTACCACGGTGGTTCAATCAGATTTGCTCTCTCTCGCTCTCTCTCTCTCTCTCTCTCTCTCTCTCACACACACACACACACACAAACAAACAAACAGAAAACTGCAATTTAACTTGTTAAAAGGAGAAATAGATCCATTCACTGATCTCCCAACATAAAATTGAATGGTGCCCTAAGAGCTAGGCCTTGGCAAGAAAGCTTCTTGTCTGCACAGACATACGGTAGCAATCCTTATGAGTCTTACAGATATCTCTCACACTTAGGCTACATTCCTGTACCTACTTATCAATGAGTGAGCCACATTGAACTCAATGGGAGAGTTGTAGCCCAACAGCATCGCGCTGGTGTGTGTGTGTGTGTGTGTGTGTGTGTGTGTGTGTGTCACAGGTTCCCCATTCATGCTCTGGTGGGACTGGAAGTTTGTTAGGGTGTGAAGTAGAGATGTTACAATCAGTACTGTTTCCGTTCCTCTGCAGCTCAGTCTCCACCAAACAGAAGTTTGTTCATCTCACCGTTTGCTATTTAACATAAGTTACATAACTATTTATGTGACTTACATTCATTTCATACCATTTGAAGACTTCATTTAAAAGAAAACACCAATGTGAATGGTGATCCCATTCAGTTCACTGATTTCCATTCCTTATCACAAACGTGTAAACTGCAGCAATTCCCTTTCCCTTTTCCGTTTTTGTCAGAACTTTCTGACATCCCTAGGGGTAAGCAGGGCCGTCTTAAGCATATCTGACGCCCTGGTGTCATGGTGCAAAGATCCCTCCGGCGCCCCGCCCCCCCACCCCGTTTTCCAGCGTGGCGCCCCCCGTGGCAGCCCGGCGCCCTGGCACCTTGCGCCACCCAGCCTTGCCTTAGAGCCGGCCCTGGGGGTAAGGATTCTTGGATTCTTGGCAAGCAGTTAGGAAGGAGGAGAGATTAGACTTCCAGTGGTGTATCCTTGGTTTAGAGGAAAGCTTTCATCCACCTTTCCTCAGAACCATGACCTCGGATGCTTTAGGTTCCAACTCCCATCAGTCCCAGCCAACATGACATGTGGTTAGACTTGATGGAAGTCTTGGTCCAAATCATCTGGAGGACATTTGAAGGATGAAGAAGGGCTGCTCAGAATGTAATATCAGCAGAGAATGGAGAGTCAGTACCCCTGAGGGGCCCAGGTGGCGCTGTGGTTAAACCACTGAGCCTAGGGCTTGCTGATCAGAAGGTCGGCGGTTCGAATCCCTGTGACGGGGTGAGCTCCCGTTGCTTGGTCCCAGCTCCTGCCAACCTAGCAGTTCGAAAGCACGTCAAAATGCAAGTAGATAAATAGGAACCGCTACAGCGGGAAGGTAAACGGCGTTTCCATGTGCTGCTCTGGTTTGCCAGAAGCAGCTTTGTCATGCTGGCCACATGACCTGGAAGCCAATAATGCGAGATGAGCGCGCAACCCCAGAGTCGGTCACGACTGGACCTAATGGTCAGGGGTCCCTTTACCTTTACCTTCTGACTCCCCACGGAAATCTGATTTGCACAAGCTGTTGCATAAGTTAAGACCAGAATGCAGCTCAGCCATTTAACTTTTTATTCGTTTGCTCCGATGATCTGCTGTCTTGCACTACCATTCTCTGTAGCAAATCCCCCTCCCCCTCCCTTCACTTCTCCCTTTTGGTACTCTACTGTCACACTTTAATTTGTCTTGGTCCTGCTGTCACTTTCCCTTGTCTTTCCCCTGCAGACCCATGTCATCCGCTGATAAATCAGGTCAGCAAGACAGGAAATGAATTTGCCATAGGCAACGATGGCGTGAATCTCGGCACAGGTGCCATCTTCCTACTCTGCTTATAAGCGGAAAATGTGTTTCTCCAGTGGCATTTGCGGGGAAACTGCTTGACAATAATGCATCAGTGTTTGGACACTGGGCCCATTTCACTACTTCAAAAGCATAGCAAGGTAGAACAGAATGAACCCAAGGTGGCAAGAAACTAAATTGGGTAGCAAGAAACCAAGTTAGAGGCTATGATGTGAAGTCAGATGGAAGAAGATTTTCCTGCGCACTTTGTTGGTGATTTAAGGATGCATTTAACATAATGGATCTCTTGCTGTTCTCTGGCTCATTGACACAATTTTTCTGATTTTGTTACACTTGTGAAGTGAACTCTGCTGCAGCTATTTGTGTGGTGTAGTGGTTAAGAGCGGTAGACTCGTAATCTGGGGAACTGGGTTCGCGTCTGGAATGTTCTGAATGTTCCAGTCAGTCACATGACAACAGCAGGATGTCAGGGTGTTCTAGCTGGCCAGATGTCCAGGATGTCTGATAAGAAAGGGAAACATGGAAAGGGAATCTGTACTTTATTTTTAAAAAAATCTGTACTTTATTTTAAAAAATACCACAGCACCTAGGGAGTTGCACATATGGGGTTTGTAAGGGGAAAGGTAACTGAAATGCTAAGCTTTGCAAGAAAAAGCGAAGTAGTAAAAATTGGCAAGGTTCCCCTCCCCTGAAATAGCGAAACTGGTACTTTTAAAGAGACTCTGTTAACGAAATGAATGAAAGAGCAGGATAATGCCAATGATGGGTTAGTGTAATCATTGCAGAGCTAAAAAGAAAACAAAAGCATTACTCCCTTCTAATGCACGCTGCCTCGCATGTGACAGTTACATAAACTCAATCTTGTAATGGCTGTGGTAGGCAATTCATCCTGGCGGTATTTATATTTCAAATTAGGTGCATTTTTATGGAATGTAAAAGTAGAGGCAGGGAGCAAGCTTTGAGCATTTACATTTCACATCAACAGCCATCAAGTGAATGAATGGCTGGCAAGGAAGAACCTAGAGAAACCCAGGCCCCCTTCTCGCAACAGCAAAATGAGAAATCAAAGGGAATGTGTGAGCAACTGCTTGCTATTTTTATTTATTTATTTTAATGAGCTGGCCCGGCTTCATTATTCATGCTCGCCCATGGTAGATGTTCAGGTTTATCAGCTCCTGCACGGGCATATAAAATATTGAAGGGGGAAGCAAGATACAAAGAATGCTTACAGAGCTGCACAAACATGGAGCGATCCGGGAGCTCCTTATGCTATGATGCACAAACTGCTGCCAGGATCCCCAGGAAGGATCCTCATGGGCAGAGGCATGAAGCTAGCAAGTTGCCAGGAACTGTGTGTGGTCAGCTCTCTGTTCCTTCTCTGGGCACAGAAGTGGGAAAGAGGTGTGCTACAACATCAACCGCAGCTGTGATTGACAGGCAGTGTGATGTTGCAAGTTGTCAGGAAAGGGCAACCAAAACGATCGAGGGGGTGGGAGCAGACTCCCCTATGAGGAAAGGTTGCAGCGTTTGGGGACTTTTTAGTTTAGAGAGAAAAGGGCAAGTAGCCTATTAATAAACAGAGGGCTGCTCAGCATGCAGGTAGGTGCATTGCTTTTTAAAAGATGCATAGTTTCACAGGCAAAACAGCATCGGTTGGGTACAGAACTGAGTGTGTAATTTGCGGTGCTACTGTAGTAAATAAGCAGAAAGGGAGTTGTTATAATCTGCAAGAACATGATTACAATACAGTTCCCCTGTATAATAATTCAATCTAACAACCAATTCGGTTTCTGTGAGTACAACTGGATTACTTGTATGTCGCCATCGATTTGTTTATTTTTTAAATGGAATTTGTTTGACACTGTCAGCAACTGGGTAGGTGAGGAAGAATGGTGGAGATCGCCGCCCCAGGCATCACCTAGAGAGGAGGAAGGGTCACATAGCATAGACCTCCAGGAGTGGTTTGGCACAGGGCATACCTCAGAGGGAAATGAGGGCAAAAGTTGGTAAATAATGGGAGAGGAGGAGGAGGATAGCAGAGAGAACCAGGCAGAGAGCCTTCTCGGTAGTGGCGCCTGCCCTATGGAACGGCCTCCCATCAGATGTCAAGGAAATAAACAACTATCTGACTTTTAGAAGACATTTGAAGGCAGCCCTGTTTAGGGAAGTTTTTAATGTTTGATGTTTTATTCTGGTTTTTAATATTCTGTTGGGAGTCGCCCAGAGTGGCTGGGGAAACTCAGTCAGATGGGTGGGGTATGAAATTATTATTATTATTATTATTATTATTATTATTATTATTATTATTATAGCAGCATTCAGCAGGCAGAGCCTGAGCAGCAGCTGAATGAGATGTTGTCACTGGAGAGTAACCCAGAACCCGTAAAGGTAAAGGGACCCCTGACCATTAGGTCCAGTCGTGACCAACTCTGGGGTTGCAGCGCTCATCTCACATTATTGGCCAAGGGAGCCGGTGTACAGCTTCCAAGTCATGTGGCCAGCATGACAAAGCCTCTTCTGGCGAACCAGAGCAGCACACGGAAATGCCGTTTACCTTCCCGCTGGAGTCGTACCTATTTATCTACTTGCACTTTGATGTGCTTTCGAACTGCTAGGTTGGCAGGAGCTAGGACCGAGCAACGGGAGCTCACCCCGTCGTGGGGATTTGAACCGCCGACCTTCTGATTGGCAAGCCCTAGGCTCAGTGGTTTAACCCACAGTGCCACCCGCGTCCCTCCCCAGAACCCGTATCCTCCCCCAAAACCAGGCATTCGCTGGGAATAGAAGAAGAGAGAGCTCAGAGGCAACTGTCATGTTCCAGCGACTGTCGCAGGCAGGAGGAAGAGTCAGGTGAATAGGGAAGTAACGGAGAAGGGGGGAGGAGCAACTCAGGGCAACGTTAGGCATTACGGTGCATCTTGAATTCGTCTCTGTAAAATTGTATTAATAAACAGAGCTGAAAAAGCTTGCTGTTTCTCTATCTCACTGCCTTCCTGGGAATCGGCCGCAGCTGCCAACAGCACCCTGACAGACACCTTAGTGTCTTCCGTCTTCTGGGATGCTTTCTGTTTTCTCAGCTGTCACATGGTGCTTGAATAGTTTGTGCGTCTGTGTGTGTGCCTTTATTACAGCAATACATTAAATGCCAGCTCCCACGTTTATTTGGGCTAATTTAGAACATGCCCAAATGAAGCTGGCTTTGCTTGTGGAAAACTCAGTTGTGCAATTGTTTCCAAGTTGTGAGTCAATACATCCGCCTGCATCTTCCAAAAGTCATCTGTGTGATGGTCCACAAGCTTGCAAGTTAGCTGTGCTGAACAAATCCTATCGCATTATCAGAGTCCAAAAATGCAGTCCACTCAGGCAAAAAACACTAAAGGAGAGTGTGAAACAAGGACAGGCAGGGGAGTAACCTGGAGAGAGAGGCTTTGACCTGGGAACAGTCCTGAGGGCCAGATACAGATGCTTGGATTGCTACATTTGGCCCTTGGCTGGAGATTCTCCACCCCTAGAAGACTAGGTTTCAAATCCCCACTTATAAAGGGTCACTGGTTGAACTTGGGCCAGCCACTGTCTCAGGGTAACCTACCTCACAGGGTTATTGTGCGGATGAAATAAGAGAAGAACCATGTACACCACCTTGACCTTTCCCTGGAGGAAAAGTAGGCTACTCATATAATAATTAACTCATTAATTAATTAATGGTGAATATGGTGTCGCCAGTCATTCCATTGGCATTTAGGGGCACAGCCAGTGGACAGCCATAATTCTGCTTATCCACACCCCGTGTGTGGGGAAACATCTGAACAATTCCTATGTGCTAATGTCAACTTGAGTAAGTTTGACATTAAAAAAAAAATGTGCTAAAGCTAGCAACAGGAAACACCCACAGTCTGTAAGTCTTCATATCAGGATAATTGCTTGGGGCAACGAGTTCTGCTGACACAACAACCAATCTACAGTAGTAGATGATTTATGTGGAGCGCTGTGGATTTGCGAATTTCCTGCTTCTGTCACAAGCAACATCCTTGGATTGCTGAAGATATTCCAAGCATCGAGATTTTTCACACATCTTCAGGCTGTGGTCTAAATCGGACCACCTGTTCACTCACTTTTCCATTTCAAAGTGTTGGTGTTGACCTTTAAAGCCCCAAATGGCTTCGGCCCTGTATACCTGAAGGAGTGTCTCTACCCCAGTCGTTCAGCCTGGACACTGAGGTCCAGCTCCAAGGGCCTTCTGGCAGTTCCCTCATTGCGAAAATTGAGGTGACATGGAACCAGGCAGAGGGCCTTCTCGGTAGTGGCACCCACCATCATATTTCAAGGAGATAAATAATTATATGACTTTCTGTAGACATTTGAAGGCAGCCCTGTACCAGGAAGTTTTAAATTCGTGATCATAGAATCATAGAGTTGGAAAAGACCACAAGGGCCATCCAGTCCAACCCCCTGCCAAGCAGGAAACCCAGAGTGGCTGCAGCAGTCAAGTCAGATGGGTGAGGTGCAAATATTATTATTATTATTATTATTATTATTATTATTATTATTATTATTATTATCATGAATATGTGGTGGGACAAAGCACAGTCATAAGTTTCACTTCTATTCCTGATGCAGAATATCAGTAGTGACATAGTGGCATTTTCTTCCTCCAAATGTTCATGAGGCTCGGACATGGGCAAGTTGTGTGCTGCCAATTTCACTTTTAATAAATTTAATCAGGACCAGCTGGCTGCGGAGCTGACATTTTATGGGCTCCCTTGCACAGCTCAGGCTATAATGAAACCCCTACTGGATCCCAAGTGGCCCCAGGGAGCCTTTTGTGGGAGAAACTTTATGCAGGGCGGGGGATCAAAATGTGTCATCCAATCCTCTTTTCTTTCTCATCCAATTAAACTTCAAAAACAAATCTGAAGGTTAAAAGGGCATGAGTTTATTCTACCCTTGTTCCTTTTATTATCCTTATAGGAGCCTTCAGAGGCACCCTTAATGAGTTCTTCAAATCCTTTCTAAAGAGTATAGAAGTAAGAATTGTGAGGCTTCAGCTTTGAACATGGCTGTGACTATTATCTTTTCCCAACAATGACTATAAAGTTGCCTCCCCGCCCACCTTCAGTCTTCTCCCATTATTAACATTGCCAAATGGCAAACACCATGATTGCCGGCCCCGGGGGCTCTGCTCGTGTTTCTATATAGACCATCTCACTCCAGCCTAAGCCAGGCAAATGCCATATGATTATGTGGATGATTGCCAGTTGAAATCAACATCTTAAGCACGCCAGCAGCTCTGTTTGATTCAGGGCTTAAATCTTTTGTAAACCGTGGCCTTCTCGCTCTTCCTCCCTCACTTATGGAATGAACCACATGCCTCCTCTTCTCCAGATTATTTGTTCTTTAATCTTCAGCCCAACCCTCCTAATATCTTTTCAGCATCTTACTGAGTGGGATCTAGACGCCATGTTGTTAGAATCACATGGGGGTGGTGAGACACACACACACTCTTTCTCTCTCCTGAATAAATCTTCAAGCCCTGCTATCTATATATATAAAAATGGTGAAGGTGCATGTGTGTTATTCCCCACTTTTCTCCCACAAGCACTAACCCGATCGTCCTGAAATTTGGCCACAACCTCAGAGACACATGTGAGCAGGTAATCATGCACTTACACTGACCAGCTGACACACGTAAGACAGGTATAAACCGGGATTTGTGGTCAAAAAAATTGCGCCCTCCAGTGGACATTCAACGAACAATGGACAAACATACTCCCACAATCCCTCACTCCCCGGAGACCGCGCCTCCAACAGAGAACAAACCGCCCCGAGACCAAGCCGCTCCTCAGGGAACCAAGCCCACCTCGGAGATCGCACATCCGAGACCAGGCCGTTCCCCAGGGACCCGCGCCCGCCCAGGAGGTCACGTACCAGCGACCCCCTCCCCCCCGACCAAGCCCACTCCCCACTCTCGTCTGCCACCTCTTTCCCCCCACCTCCCTCTCTTTGCCACCTGTTTTCTCTGTGTGCCTGACACCCCTTTCCCCCTGTTTCCCCCCCCCTCTTTTCCACCTGCCTGAAATTAGACCAAGGACTACATTAAATTATCTATGAATCTGTCTCTTCCACCACTAGGGATGGGTGAATCTGTCAATCTTGGTTTCCCTCAATTTCTCATTTTTCTAATCTCAAAGTCAGTTTTCCAAATTTTCACAACACTCCATATATATATGGACCTATATATATATATATATATATATATATATATATATATATATATATATATATATATGGACCTATATATATATATATATATATAGTCCTCATGAAAATTCATCAGTATACACATTTTTGCAAGCAATTTCCCTAATGCCATGTATACTGTCACTATATGTTCGCACTTTCCCAGATGGAGAAATGGGACTTTGCCATGTGGCTCTGTTCTGTATGTTTTAGTTTTGTTTTAAATGTATTTTCTGGGGGTTTGGGGTTTTTTTTTTTTTAAAAAAAAAACCTGTTAGTACCTGTTTTGATTGTACAGCATTTTGATATGATGCTATAGAAAGGTGTGTTTTTTAGTGCTGGCAATGGTGGAGGTGATGATGATGATGATAAACCTGATTTAGACCAGGGATAAATCTTACCCCAAAGCTTACTTAGGCAGATTTCAGCCTACCCTACCCTGCAGGTAGGATAAAGTTTCCTCCCCATGTTGATCATGTGATATCCCCCATCCCACCCTGCCCGTTGCAGTCTGAAGTGATGATCAGGAACAAGTTTGCTGTGAGCTCTCAGTCTAGAACAGGCATCCCCAAACTTCGGCCCGCCAGATGTTTTGGACTACAATTCCCACCTTCCCCAACCACTGGTCCTGTTAGCTAGGGATCATGGGAGTTGTAGGCCAAAACATCTGGAGGGCCGCAGTTTGGGGATGCCTGGTCTAGAACAGCCTTCCCCTAACCTGGGACCTTCCAAATATTGTTCAGCTCCAACTGCCGCCAGTGGGAAACATGGCCAATGGTCAAAGATGACGGGAGTCCAAAATATCTGTAGGACCTCAGCTTGGGGGAGGCTGGTCTAAAGAACCTACTTGCCTTGAGGGATGCCACAGCCTCTGGGACCATCTTTACTCTTAGCTAACATGGTATGAAATTAGCCATCGTTCTCTTTGGCACTTCCAAATAGTCTACCTCTAGATAACAAGCTGTGCTGTCTTTATGAAAGCACATTAATGAGCTTTCTCATCAGCACTGCAGTTGCATAGATTATTGGTAAACACTTCAGGTTGGAGGAGCCCCGAGGAGTGCTGCCGCCAGTGAAAATCAGCTATTCATTTGCAGAGCTGTTGAGACCATAAACAAATTACATCCAAGAGGTCGGATACAGTATCTCATTCAAAGGCTCTCGACGTTGGCAGAACTCAAGTATTGGCAAATCAGAGGAGAGTTCTGAGTCACATTTTATATATATACACAGTGTGTGTGTGTGTGTGTGTGTGTGTGTGTGTGTGTGTGCACAGGGCTGGCACAACCATGTTGAAGGTGAGGTTGTTAGCATTTGTCGCCCGGGGCAGTTGTGAGACTGCCCCAGAGCAAGGACAAAGCCAGTGCACACAAATCTGTGATTGTTCCCCAACTTGAAGAACAACACACACAAGCCATTGAATAAGGCTAAACTGCTTTATTGTGGCAAAATGCAGAGTCTGTCTCTGTTTGCCCAGCTCAGACATTCAGAGCTGTTCAGCATGGCTGCCTCTCTCTAGCATAGCAAGCAGTGAAGAGAGAACAATAGTTCCACTTCAGGAACAAACACAGTAGACAAACATCCTGTCTACGTCACATCCACTCTGTGGAATGAGAACACATACAGTCGTATGATGCACAACAATCCAGGCTGCATCAATAGGAGTATGGCATCTAGATCAAGGGAAGTAATAGTACCACTGTAATCTGCTCTGGTGAGACCTCACCTGGAATACTGTGTCCAGTTCTGGGCACCACAGTTCAAGAAGGATACTGACAAGCTGGAACGTGTCCAGAAGAGGGCAACCAAAATGGTCAAAGGCCTGGAAACAATGCTTTATGAGGAACGGCTTAGGGAGCTGGGTATGTTTAGCCTGGAGAAGAGAAGGTTAAGGGGTGATATGATAGCCATGTTCAAATATATAAAAGGATGTCATATAGAGGAGGGAGAAAGGTTGTTTTCTGCTGCTCCAGAGAAGCGGACATGGAGCAATGGATTCAAACTACATGAAAGAAGATTCCACCTAAACATTAGGAAGAACTTCCTGACAGTAAGAGCTGTTCAGCAGTGGAATTTGCTACCAAGGAGTGTGGTGGAGTCTCCTTCTTTGGAGGTCTTTAAGCAGAGGCATGACAGGCATATGTCAAGAATGCTTTGCTGGTGTTTCCTGCTTGACAAGGAGTTGGACTGGATGGCCCTTGTGGTCTCTTCCAACTCTATGATTCTATGAATCCTATGACTGCAGTCGGGGAATGAATCTCCCAACAGAGGTAACCGCCTCAGGCAGCAAGATCTGCAGGGGCAGCAGACCAAAGGATGCATTGCCCAATGCCGCCATGGTGGCAGCAACAGCTGTGGCATGCTCTGTGGAGGCTGGATCTGCCTCCTCCTCAGCAGCAGCGCCCCCAGCCACCCCACCCCCATGCTGCCTCTACAGCAGCATCTCAGTGAATAGTCTCCTCCGGCTCCTACCCCTAGGCAGTGGTCTCCCATCCCTAGGGAGGAAACGGTGAGGGCTCTCATCAGGGGTCTCTCATCAGGGGTCTCATCAGGGGTCTCCCCTTCTATAACAGCCTTTGATTCCCACTTCAGCTGTCAAGTGTGGTTGATTAGATTCCCCCCACCCTGTTCCCAATGCAGATCTTCACTTTCCCCTTGTTCCTGAAGCAGTTCCTTATTCCTCCCTTGTTCCAGATGTAAATCTTCACTCACCCCTCCTTTCCTGCAGGTGGAGGCGTTGGGCGCCATTTTGTGGTTTTCCTCAGGCTCCCAAATGTATTCGGCTGACAATGTGTGTGTATATGGCTTGTTTTGGTGGCAAACAATTGACAGCTTGGGGGGGTGGAATGGAAAGCTGGAGCTCAAGATAATACAGAAAGAAACCTAGAATGCTTGTGCCGACAGAACAATTAGAAGAGTGTGGTGTTCAATTCCACCCAAAGATCAGGGACACTTCCGGTTGCCATCTTGAAGATCTGTCTTTGATATCACTTCCGAATGCCGTAACACCTTTTAAGCTGCCTTTTGGATGTGTCAGAAAGGGCCGTGCATTGTAGCTTTCCATACCACCAAAGGATTTCCTTTGTCTATAGGCCTTTGCCATCTTATTTTAAAACCTTGCCGTGCTCGTTTGCTTCAATGGGACGGTTACATTCCCACCTCTCCCTGTTTTCAGAAATGCTAATGAACATCAGATTTCTCTAACCCAGAACCCGCCGACTGTGTCAAGGTGAGAAATGTGGGGAATGGGAAATGGACAGAATGACGCAGGAGAGGCTTTAAAGATGAACAAAGCTTATTAGTTTCTCACACTTTGTCCTGATCTGCTAAATTGATTCTAGCTGTGAAACTGAAGGAGGGGAGGATCTGTTCAAAATCTCTATTAGACGGAGACGTACTGCAGAGGGAAGTGTGAATCAACAGTCTGCTGAGACTTAAATCTATTTATCATTTCCTTTCGTGAACTAAGGCGTAAAAATCCAGCTTGTCTGAATGAACATACATAATATTTTATCTCTGCGAGATTTGGGGAGGGGGGTTCTGCTACAACCTAACCAGTGGCAGCTCATCCCATTTCGTCACCTCAGGCTTCTGCCATCCATACCAAAGCCTTGCTTACTGGGGTCATGAAGTGGCAGCTTCCGGCGAGCTCCCATGAGATCTCATGAAGCTTTTGCAGGATCTCTCGAGAGTTCTGCAAGGTCCCTCAAGATCTTGCTGGAAGCTGCAACAGCAGCTGCTCAACTCCAGCTGCAGGGGCAGACAGGATGCCTGAAGTGGCTGCTTCAGTCTGCCTCATGGGGCGGATTGGCCCTGAGCCTATCACACAGTTTCCTTTACTTAAGGGCCGCCTCCCGCCCAGCCTATCACGCCGAGTTCTGATCAGGTGCCAAACATTGTGTTTGACTTTGGCTTGCTGAGACCAGACTGCACCTGGAACCCTGTCCTTCTGGGTAAGTGTTTCAATAAGAAGCCTTTTTTCTCCTTTGGCAGAGACGAAAGATGGGGGAATAATAATATTAATTTACATTAGGCAAATTTACCTTGAAACTCATCTATTAATAGAAATTCACATATAAATTTTCATGATGACTTTAAAAAAAAATCTGGTGTAGAGAACTGAATTTAAGATGGGGGGGGAGACAAACTGAGAGAAACTGGACTGGACAAGTCTGTCTATCTCCCCCCAGAGATTCAGATCTATAGCCCATAACACCATTTTCAGCTCAAGGATGTGAATAATCCAATTCTGCAGGACTGGGAGTTTTGATCCCCAAAGCACTGAAATCACCAGCCCAGTTTTGAATAGCTTTGCTAGGAGCAAACAGAAAGTAGATTGGGAAGCTACTGGTAATCTCTGCAAAACTATCATCTTCAGTTTCTCATATTTCCAACCTTAAATTTTATTCTCCCCATTTTCACAACAGTTTGCCAATTATTTAAGTCCTCCTGAAAATTCATCAGCATTTTGCTGCAAATATACAGGTTTGTATGTACCATAGTTGTGTCTAATCTACACATTTTCACAAAACGATTTCCCCTAATGCATTTTTGTATACAGTATTGGGTTTACTAATATGTGCGTCTTTATGCACACATTACTGTGTGAGCACTTTTGTATGCGTTACCTGACCAGGCAACTCAATTGCAAAATTCAGAGAAGTGCAGAATTTGAAAGATGTCGTTTTGGTTCTCATATTGCTTCGGAAAGTGTGTGTTTGGGTAGATTTGCCTTTAAATGCGAACTAAATTGGATTTCTCCTCCATACCTATGTACGATAGGTTGGCAAGAGGTTTTGTCTGCTGACCAAAGTTCTTCTAAATTGGACTTTGGAAATAAAGAAAACTGGGAGAGGGAGGCCAGGCAGGGCCGTCTTTAGCATATGTGCCGCCAGGGTGCAAAGATCCGCCCAGCAACCCCAAATTTAGTTTAGCGAAACATCAGCTGTGTCAAAGGTGCAAGGGATAAGAACCTCGTTTGTGGGGGTGTCTCCAAAAAGGCCTTCCGCCCCCACGTGCTGGCCTGATCTCCCAAGTGTTGTACATTTTGGCCCCTACTGGCGGACAGGGCAGGGTGGGATCCCTACCATGTCTCTGCTCTGGTTACAGGTAGGTAGCCGTGTTGGTCTGGATCGAAGTAAAATAAAAAAATTCCTTCAGTAGCACCTTAAAGACCAACTAAGTTTTTATTTTGGTATGAGCTTTCGTGTGCATGCACACGTCTCTGCTCTATCAGGGATTCCTAGCCTGGAGTGGGGTCGCCTCCCTGCCTCGGAGAGGTGAAGGGACCACTCTCGATCACTCCTCCCTGCAGCCCCCCGCAACCCCATGTGCTTCTGCCCAGGGCTGGCTCTAAGGCAAGGCTGGGTGGCACGGGGCCACCAGGGGGCGCGGCACTGTGCCCGCCAGACAGCCGCGGTGGGAAACGGGGCGGGGAGCACTGGAGCGATCTTCGCACCACAGCGCCAGGGCGCCCGATATGCTTAAGACGGCCCTGCTCCTGCCGTTGCTGCTACCACAACCACCGCCAGGCAGAAAGGCAGGCAGACATCCCTCCTGGCATCCTCTCAGCAAGGGCACCCCTCCCTGCACCCACATGAATTGCTGCCCCTTCCCAGCGCGGAGAGGCTTTTGGATTTGGATTTGATATCCCGCTTTATCACTACCCGTAGGAGTCTCAAAGCGGCTAACATTCTCCTTTCCCTTCTTCCCCCACAACAAACACTCTGTGAGTGAGTGGGGCTGAGAGAATTCAAAGAAGTGTGACTAGCCCAAGGTCACCCAGCAGCTGCATGTGGAGGAGCGGAGACGCGAACCCGGTTCCCCAGATTACGAGTCTACCGCTCTTAACCACTATGCCCGCAGCGGCGCACGTGCGGAGGGAGGATCCCAAAGCAGCCTCCATCTGATCACAGTCGCGGGAGCCAACAGGTAGATAGTTAAGAGCTTAGGCGGCTTCAGCGGCGAGCACCTGGCGCCCCCAGAATTCGGCGCCCGGGTGCCCTGCACCCCTTGCACCCCCAGGTAAAGACGGCCCTGAGGCCAGGAGTTGATTTTTGTGGGGAAGGACTATGAACTCAGTTCTTGTCCTGAAAACTAAATCTAGGACCTAGGCTATGCATGTGCTCAAAGCAGGTCTGGAGAAACTTTGGCCTTCCAGATGTTGCTGAACAACTCCCTTCCCTGGCTATTGGCTGTGTTTGCTCAGGCTGCTGGGAGTTGTCGTTCAGCAATCTCTGCAAGGCCAAAGTTTCCCCATACCTGCCTTAGAGGAACCCCTTCCTCAAGTTTATGTTTTGCCCCCATAAATCACCATTTTGCACCTGGCTCTAGTCCAGGCACCCCCAAACTTCGGCCCTCCAGATGTTTTGGACTACAATTCCCATCATCCCTGATCACTGGTCCTGTTAGCTAGGGATCATGGGAGTTGTAGGGCAAAACATCTGGAGGGCCGCAGTTTGGGGGTGCCTGCTCTAGTCGGTAGGCCTTGGCCTATTATTGAAAACAAGGCAGACCTAGTAAAAATTACTCTGAATTCTGCCCAGCCCCAATTCCAATTTACGCTGCATGGCTAAACTCGCTTTCCCCCATTCTGAACCTTTACCACATAATGTGCCTTACAGTGTAAATATTCAAATACAGGACCAGGTGGCTAGGCAGTAAATTGTTGCTCTTTATATATTGCAATTGGTTGTAACTGTACTTTTAATAATTGCTGTTTTTTATGATGTAATTCGTTATTTTTATTGTCTATGCCAGCCAATTGGGTAATATTTATAGGAAAGGCTGCTTATAAACAATGCAAGCTAGTAAGATGGAACTGGCTCCTTCATCACTTGAACGCCTCTTAGTCATTCTGATTATCTCACATTGCCTAGTCTGGTTCCATTTTCCTTCAGGAATCGGCCATTTGCCCAAACTATAAATGGCAGGGATAACATCAACACTGTATCTAAATCATAGGCGGGGGCCCTAAATCTAAGGCTCGGTTTCATGCAGCAATTGATGTAATTGCATGTGCATGGCAAGAAGGACATAGCAGAAAGGGAGCGGGGGAAATGGTAGCAGAAAGACAAAAGGGGTGGCTTCCTCCACTTCTGTTTCTGAGACCTGCCAACTGTGACTTCTGCCCTGCCCATCAGCAGTATGAAGGCCCTGACAGATTAGCCCTGAGGGAATCGGACCCTTGATGGGAAAAAAGGTTGCCCATCCCTGCTCTAAACATTTGTTACAGTGGTGGAGAACCTCCAGTCCTCTTTCCCCAAGTGGTGCCCACCTGCTCTCCACCTGATGTCATATGAGATATCAGGTGCAGGACAGGTAAAGACATTGCTGCTGATCACAGCCCAAAGTAGACCCTGGTAGGCACTTAACAAGAAACTCCACTGTGAATAATAATTATTTATACCCCTCCCATCTGGCTGGGTTTCCCCAACCACTCTGGGTGGCTCCCAACAGATTAAAAACAGAATAAAACATCAAACATTAAAAACTTCCCTAAACAGGGCTGCCTTCGGATGTCTTCTAAAAGTCAGATAGTTGTTTATTTCCTTGACATTTGATGAGAGGGTGTTCCACAGGGCAGGCGCCACCACCAAGAAGGCCCTTTGCCTGGTTCCCTATAACCTCACATCTCGCAGTGAGAGAACCGCCACAAGGCCCTTGGAGCTGGACCTCAGTGTCTGGGCTGAACGATGGGGGTGGAGGTCTCCACTTTGGAATGGGCCAGTGCAATCCCCACCCTGTCTGAAATCCTGGTGAGCCACTTCCATGGCAAAGTAGACAATACTGGACTAGATGGAGCCAATGGTCTGACGATGTAAGGCAGCTTCTAAGTTCCTAACACTTCCTTTCCCAGTGCGACTTGATTTCAAACCCCTCAGGCTTATAAGGTGAGGCTTCCTGTTATTTCCTTTTGCAGTCATTCCTCAGGAGAGTATTCCAGAGCCATCCAGCTGTGAGCTCTAGAAGACCAGACTCTACTATAGTAACTGCACTGCTTTTTTAATATTTGATTTTTTTTATTATGTTTTCCTATTTGTTGGAAGCCGCCCAGAGTGGCTGGGGCAACACAGCCAGATGGGCAGGGTATAAATATAAATACAAAAATATAAATAATATAAATATAAATATATCAATACAGTGGTACCTCGGTTTATGAACACAATTGGTTCCGGAAGTCTG
Source organism: Zootoca vivipara (assembly GCF_965207765.1). Classification (NCBI taxonomy): domain Eukaryota; kingdom Metazoa; phylum Chordata; class Lepidosauria; order Squamata; family Lacertidae; genus Zootoca; species Zootoca vivipara. The sequence goes on from NC_142596.1 coordinate 43,052,314, forward strand.
TTCATAAACTGAAGCGTTCATAAACTGAAGCGAACTTTACCATTGAAAGTAATGGAAAGTGAATTAATCTGTTCCAGATGGGTCTGTGGCATTCGTAAACTGAAAATTCGTAAACCGAGGTGTTCGTAAACCAAAGTTCCACTGTATCAATAATTCACATGGCACTTTATTCCATTGTGCTTTCCTAACTTTTATTTCCCACATTATATTTTAAACTTTACACAATGTAAAAGCCACTTCCAGAATGATTTAGTATTATTATTATTATTATTATTATTATTATTATTATTATTATTATTATACTGCATGTTCACCTCTCCTTTCTATATTATCTGGAAACCTTTTTTATCCTGGAAGCAAATAACATGGAAATGAGTACTAAATTTGCACTGTATTTTGTTACAGTTCCAGACTTTTACATCATGGGAGAGCTCAGCTATAATGCAGAACTTAACCGCTGGGGGGAAAGCTGTGAATATAGAATAAACTGCCATGTGGATGCAGACAGTGTTACTACAGTGTTACAGACAAGTGCTACACCTCATCGCATGATATTACTAACTTAAGGGGACCTACAGCTTCTCAAATCAAAGCATTAATATTAAACAGAGCCTCTTTGTGAGTTGGGATTCATCCTACCAATGAAATATCCTCAGCCTGCATTGCATTTTCGGCTTCCTCTTCTTCTCCCTCTCTGTCACTCACATAGAATCACATGCTGATCTCAATTCCATTGCATCAAGTGGGACTTCTAAATCATTTTAAGGCAAACATTTCTTGCAGCGGCTCATTTGGTTATTTTCTCCAGAGAACAAGCAAGGGTAAGCCTCACACCTCTGCACGCAGAATTATAAGAGCCAACGCGAATGGCTACCCTCGAAGAAGATGGCTCCGAAAGCAGTGCTCCAGATTTAATTATTGGTAGCAAAAGTAAGTTGGCGGCAAGAGCCTTCCGGGCCCCTCTCTCCTCCATTGTGTTTACCGTGGCCACCGATGACTCTGTGCCTCTTATGCTGTTAGCAGGACAAGTTGCAACTCGATTTTCACATGCCTCAAAGAAAAAGACCAGATAATGACAAGCTCTCATTTTAAAGTGGAATGAGTCTATTCTCACATTGCTGTTATTGTCCTCAATTGAGCCTGGACTTCCTGAGGCCCCATTATATTTCTACAAGATCGACGCAGTCCAAGTGGAAAGGTGAGGATGAATCACTCACCCAGGTGGCAATGGCACCCGCTAAAAACTTCACCGAGAATCTTTTTGGTGTGACCGTATGAATGTGTCACTCCTTCTGCGCTAAGAACAATGTCCAGCCCCCTCAACCTTAGTATGACTATGGGCCCCTATACATTTCAAGGAGTAGCATTCCATTTTTTAAATAGCCGTGGCTTTCCCCCAGGTCTGTGCAGAGCTTGTCTGAGGCCCAGGGTAGGAGTCCCTGGTCAGCTGGGAGGCACAAGGCATTATTGACATGACAGTGTAAGTCTGGCAGGGCCCCCCGGCCAGCTTGAGCCCTGGGGCAAGTACATGCCCACAAGTGTCCCAGAAAAACTGGGACATCCCTCCCCCCCCCTTGAGAGCACAGCGGCCATTTGGGGTGTGCAAACTAACGTGATTTCACGCTGATATCTTGCCCCATGCAACAGTGCTTTTTTTATTTAGGTTTTTATTAACTTTCTTCTCATATCAATAACATACATATTACACGTTTTCACCCCTTCCCTCCCAGGCTTCCCTCAGCTTCCATTTCTGGTTTGTAACCCCCTTATTGCATTCTGCTGTTTCTTACAATCCACTATACCAGGGGTGGCCAACTCCCAAGAGATTGCGATCTACTCACAGAGTTAAAAAGAGGCAGTGATCTACCCCATTTTGGGGGGTTCAGGTTGTTGAGCTTTTTTTAGGGAGGAAAGCCCATTTTTAGGGGTTCAGGTTAAAGTTGTTGAGCTTTTTTAGGGGAGTAAAAGTTGTTGAGCTTCTTTGAGGGGAGCCAGTGATCTACCACAGACATCCAGTGATCTACCAGTAGATCACGATCTACCTGTTGGACGGGCCTGCACTATACCATTTCTTTGTTGTTTTAAGTGTTCTCTATCAATAAAGATGTGAGTGTTTATTTAAATCCTGACATCAAGTCGATGTTCTTTCTTTGTTTCTGCAAATATATTATAAAAGGTTCCCACTCTTTTTCAAAGTCACTGTTGTCCTTTTCTCATAGTCTATCCATCAGTTCTGCATAGTTCATCAATTTCTCTTGCCGTTGTTCTTTTGTTGGAATTTCTCCAGTCTTCCAGTCAACAGTGCTTTTTTGAGGGGCCACGATCTCACGGAGTGCCCCAAAATGCACGTTTTTGGGCACTGTGCTGTCATGCGAGAGCACAGCCCTAAAAACAGCACATCTTTTGGGCTCTGCGATCTCATGTGGGTCACGTGACATGAGCAGGACTATGGCCAGGAATACACGTGGTCCCGATTTTGGGACTCAACAAGTTGGAGGGTATGCAAGTGTGACCGGCTGCCTTCCCCTCTGCACGTTCCTGCTTCCCGCAAATAATCCTGCAAAATGTTAAGTTTGTTAAGAGCGCTGAGAGGTGTTAGGAGACCCCAATTCCCCTCACAGAGCTACAGATCACAGCGTTCCCCGGGAAGAAGAGGAATTGACTGTTATTCCCAAAGTAGTTTTGTAGCTCTGTGAGGGAAGATAGGGGACTCCTAGCAACTCTCAGATCCTTAACAACCTACAGTTCCTGTGATTCTTTGGGGGCAGCCATAACTATTTAAAGCAGTGTGATACTGCTTTCAGTATGTAGTGCAGATAGAGCCTAAACTAGTCCTTCCCCATCATTGTATTTTCTGTGCACCTGAAATCGTAATAAATGATAGGAGATACATATTAAATTGAAGTGGGGAACCTCGGGTACGGCTGCCAAATGTGACCCTCCCAAAACACTTTGGCCCTCAGAAATCTCCCCAGCCACCCCCCATCTTCCAAGCTACACTGCTCACTAGCCCCTCTTTATACCTTCCTTGAATGTTTCTGCCCGGCTGGAAAGTGTCCTTGAAATGTGATAATGCCTGTCACTTCCCCCGAGAGAGGATAGAAAGGGGTGATGCAAATGAACATGTATTGCTTCACTCACTTTTGCCTACTGCCCCACCCAAAACTGGGCTGTGGCCCCTGAAAGCTTGCCCAGAAATGAATGTGGCCCCTGAGCTGAAAAAGGTTCTCCATCCCAATATATTTTCATTTCTTAATTCACATGGTAATCCCCAGGTAATGCCACTCATGGGCGTACCCAGCAAGTGGCAGGGGGGGCAGCTCCCCCCCCAAAGCAAAAAAAATTACATGGTGGTGCTGTGGGTTAAGCCACAGAAGTCTAGGGCTTGCTGATCAGAAGGTCGGCGGTTCGAATCCCTGCAACGGGGTGAGCTCCCGTTGCTTGGTCCCAGCTCCTGCCCACCTAGCAGTTTGAAAGCACATCAAAGTTCAAGTAGATAAATAGGGACCGCTCTGGTGGGAAGGTAAACGGCGTTTCCGTGCACTGCTCTGGTTCGCCAGCTCTGTCATGCTGGCCACATGACCCAGAAGCTGTCTGTGGACAAACGCCGGCTCCCTCGGTCTATAGAGCGAGATGAGTGGCGCAACCCCAGAGTCGGACACGACTGGACCTGATAGTCAGGGTCGCCTTTACCTTTTAAAGTGATGAAACGAAACAAAATTAGGTAGGGCGATGGTGAATAATCAGTTGTTTACCACACTGAAATGGCGTAAAAACCGAGAAGTATCTAGAGCCACCTAGCGACTGGTAGAGGAATCTATGTCAGCCACCCATTGGGATTCAAGGGAGAGAGAGGACTCTAGCGGGCACTAGCAGAGAGAAGAGGGAATCTTCTAGAGGGGTCTAGTGAGTTCCGCGTCACTAAACTGAGCCGCTCGCCGCTAAACTGAGCCGTCCGCTACTAGTTTATCTTCTTATTTACATTTAGAAGACATCGAGGCCTAAATGGATATAAGAAACTGGTTCCAAAAAGGTAGGTTAAGTAATTTCTGTAGAAAATTAAATTTTAAAGGGTAAAATGGGAGAGGACAGACTGACTGGGTTGTGTTTGATGAGTGTCCATCGGAAATTATTCAAGGAAAATCAGGACTGGATTGAAACGAAAGTTTTGAACAAGTTTTCTTCAAACCCAAGAAAAACGATATTAGTATAAGACATGTAACTAGAATAAAAAATTATTTTTTTCCAAGCAAATAATTGTAATAACTACCGTAATAAAGCACTGCTATAATTATACATAATTTTCTTAAAATTTTGGTTTCATACGCCTTTTCCGTGCTGAAATGTCACAACCTGAACGACCATGGCTTGCCCCCCCCCCAAAAAAAATTTGATCCTGGGTACGCCCCTGCGCCACATCGAAGTAGTACTGTTTAAACACTACCTCTGCCTACCAAACCATCAAATCATCCAAAATGCTTATTTGGGGGGGGGGACACAAGAAGGCCTAGGAAAAAGGAGCAGAACTTGCACAGTAAAAACCTTTTTTAGAATAAAAGAGGAAACAAAAATGGACCCATGCTGTGGTCTGGAGACTCCTTGCTCTGTGTTGCGCCTTGCAGCAGGGAGAAGGATGGATTTGTCCGCAACTGGATCCAGTGTCATTGGCTCCCTGCCTTTTGCCCCATCAGTTCCAACAGCCACCAGCCACCACTCACAGACAGTGGCATAACGTTTGTATAAAGTGGACCTCTCATAAGTCTGTACCTCTTCAAAATGTACACTGGGTATGACGAGATCACTCCCTTGAAGAAGCATTCACAGAAAACTTCATGCAACACCGGTAACACGTGGCATTCCCTCTGCCGGTTTCCTTGCTGGGAACAAGATGGAAGGGGGGTGTTGGGATCCACAGAATGCTGTGTGAAGTAGTAAGTCTGCAGGCCTGAGTGTACTAGTAAAGTGAAACTTGCTGATGCAATACTTTCTATAGAAGTGCTGGGTCAGAATGACTCAGCAGTAATGTGCTGTCAGTTGATTGGCTGTCAGTGGTTTAAAGGGGAAAACTTTCCAGCAGTGAGTGTGGTGTTGTAGAAGGGTGTGGTCAGTGAGAGGTTTAGAGAGTGTATGAACTGCTCGTGTATGAACTGCCTGTAGATATTTGTATATACTGTAGCTCACAATAAATATACTGCGTCTGCACTAAAGAACCTGGAACTCTTAAAATTTCTGCTAAAGCACCGTGAAGGAATTCATGACAGGGGGTTCTAATTTCAGTACAGTGGTACCTCTACTTACGAATTAAATGCGTTCCGAACGTACATTCATAAGTCGAAAAAAATTGTTAGTCGAATCCCATAGGAATGCATTGGGAGAAAAAATTCGTAAGTCGAAGCAAAAATTCGTAAGTAGAAAAAATCCTATCTAAACCGCATCCAAGATGGCGGACGGAGCTCCGTTCGTAAGTAGAAACATTCGTAAGTAGAGTTATTCGTAAGTAGAGGTACCACTGTAGTCTCGTTTTATCCTGGGAGCCATATAAATGCATATATATAGATATAGTGTGTGTGTGTGTGTGTGTGTGTGTGTTGCAGTCCTATACTAAACACGCTTCCTGGGGGGAAAACAAGGGTCTCAAGTTCTTCATATCAGAGCTGCTTTACAAATGGTAGCTTTCCAGATGGAGCATTCCTCTAATCTATGGCCAGCTGCCCATCACCTTCATGGTTCATCTGCCGCATCTGGAATTGGCCGGAAAGCAAAGACTCCAGCTGAGCTGAGGCTCTGCCAAGGAACAGCCTGTATGTTAGAAGCTGCGGAACATGAAACTTGGGTTTGCATGAAGCTGGCAGTCGATCACAAGAAGGCCCTTTAAAAAATAAAAAAAGATGAATTCAGAATCGGGCACAGCAAGCTGATCTCCCAGTTGTTGTTTTCATGTACTGCTGGAATAAGGGATCAGAATCTGCCCCAAGGTAGGAAAATGAGCAAGCAAACAGTAATAGGCTGCTCAGAGGCTCTCTACTGGCAAAGTCTAGTTAGCTAAAAGTTTGAAGGGAAAGTTAAGATGCTGAATTATTGCCAAAATATGAGAGAGTGTATTGGAAGGAGGATATTTCCTAAAGGCAAGGCCAGTAGTGGCCAATTTCAATTCTTGGGAAGCCATTCCTCAGTCGTTCCACTCTTGGCAGTAGCCAGGAGCCATTGATCTTGAGATAGAAAAAGGAAAGGCTCTTGCCGTTTTCTCTCTTAACCTGCATTTATTATTCTCTCTCTTCTCTTTGTACTTGAATTCCACATGACTGTAACTGTTGGGAACCCAAGGTGGCATACTCACATAGTGGAAGATGCCCACAGTTCCAGTCACCACACAGAGGCAGCTTAAGGTCCAAAATAGTTTGCTGCTGCTGCTGCAGAAGATAGGACTTCAGTAATAAAGTTCCAGGTGTTGATATATGCGTACAGCTTGTAGACTTTTCGGATACAGATATATACACATAGAAAATATTTCTGTTCCTTCGGCAATTCAAGACATAATAAAGACTCCGACTCACTTTCCAAGACTGACCCTAACAGCACAAGATACTGAACTGATGAGCTGGCATGCCTTAATCACTTGTATAGTCAGCACTGGGCTGTTTCCATAGCAACCGGCTTGGCTGAACTTGCACCTGTTGCCTTATCCCAAACCATGGGGTAATTTGCATTTATGAAGGAAATTAACCCCTTCCTCCATGTCCAGTTCCACCAACAATAGCTACTCTTTGTTCAACTGCCCACTTTCCTTTCTCACTCCCACCTTTCATTGTTTCACTTATACATCTAGGCCAGGCATCCCCAAACTTCGGCCCTCCATATGTTTTGGACTACACTTCCCATCTTTCCCGACCACTGGTCCTGTTAGCTAGGGATCATGGGAGTTGTAGGCCAAAACATCTGGAGGGCCGCAGTTTGGGGATGCCTGACCTAGGCTGCCTCCACACCATAAGGCACATGGCTTCCCCTAAAGAATCCTGGGAATTGTAGTTTACCCCCTCATGGTGCTACAGTTTCCAGCAGCCTTAAATTATCATCCCCAGGTTTATTTGGGGGAAGTCACATGCTTTAAATGTATGATGTGTTTACAGTTCGAATGGGACACAAAACACATTTTGAGAATTAAGGAACATTAAATATATAATATAATAATAATTTATTATTTATACCCCGCCCATCTGGCTGGGTTTCCCCAGCCACTCTGGGCAGCTTCCAACAGAAAAATAAAATACAGTAAATAGATTAAATACACTGCCAAATCACCTTGTGCCCAACTGCTGCCATTACTGTAATGTTTTCCAGGTGGTAAAGGGCCATAGATAAGGGATGGAAGTCCTTAAACTGGAGACATGTGTGTCCTAAGCATACCTGCCAAGTTGCTGCCGGAGAAATAAGGGACCGGGCCGGAATCAGAAGACCGGAAGTAGCGCTGCCGCCATTTTGGAACTGGGCGGAGCATGCTCAGAAGTGACTTTTGATACTGCTTTGCCCAGTTCCAAAATGGCCGCCGCGCCAGAAGTTGCACTGCAGCCATTTTGGAACTGGGCAGAGCAGCATCAAAAGTCGCTTCTGAGCATGCTCCGCCCAGTTCCAAAATGGCCACCGCGCCAGAATAAACCGGGGGGAAACAAAAAAAATCCATATTTTCAGCTAGGAACAGCTGGAAAAACGGGGATTTCCCGGGGAATACAGGAGACTTGGCAGCTATGGTCCTAAGCCACTGCCAGTTCTTAGAGTTATGAGCTGCTGTGTCATGCCTAGCCCTGACCTTATACCAGACACAGAGTCCTCAGAGGACAAACGAACCAGATACCCCACAGGTCAAGGACTTTCAGGAGCAGGCAGGGTCTCTTGAAGCTGGTGTTGAGAATCCCTTTGACGGGCTTTCCAGCCTGAGACCTACTGAAGAACCTCTGGAACTGTAAGGAGGAGGAGACGCCGTCACCACCACCCAGTCACCAAGAACACCAGCGCCAAAAGGTTCCGGCTGCAGGGTGAGAACCAAAGATGGACAAGCTACCCCAGAAGAAGCACACCATGTCCCCCATCAGAGGTACTACCCCTCCCCTAACATCCCCTACACCCCTTTGAAAGACTCCTCCTCCATGAATTCATTGTATCCCCGATTTAAATCAGTGGCCCTCTCAAGGACTGTGAGTTCCCTAAGTTAACTGTGGTGGACGTGCACATCTGTGCCCATCTTAAGTTCTACGAAATAGGGTGATGAGAAATCAAACAATATTTTATTTGTGGGCATGCATGTGTGAGGCCGCCCACCCCAAATGCTCTATGCACGCTAGTTATTTTATTGTGTTTGCAAGTATTCCTTCGTAACAAGAATCCTGTGCAGACACTCTCGGGTAATGTTATTTATTCCCTTTGTAAGAGCACATGAAAGTGGACCAAAATAAATATTGGATTCCAAGAGCCCTGAACTCTCTTTTAAAAAAAAAGAGAGAGAGTTCAGGTCCGGGTTGAAATTTACATTTCAGGGCCATCCATCTTTGTTTTGTAGAAATTAAAAATAAAACCCTTTTAGTTGCTAAGAAACATTATAACAGCAACGATGCAGGCAGAGAACAATTCCTGTGCCTCTACATGATCTAAGCTTGGGGAAAATATGTACCGTGTTTTACAATAATGGAAAATGACTTTTTGACGGCATTCCATCTAAAAAGGAATAATCAAGATATTGCTGTTCAATAGCTGATGGAAACACAAGAGTGTCTGCCCACTACCTGCCTGTTGACATTTCAGAGAAGGGGGGTGGGTGGGTGGGTGGGAAATATGGAAATAATGTCCCCTGTACAGTTTTTCCATTAGTGTACCAGAGAGCTTTTTTTTTGAAGATGTTTCCTGTTAATGTAGCTGCCAAGGCAATTTTAAGGCTGAAGCAAACTACAATAATCCAAAGGACTCGTCCTCTAGTTCCATGCCTTGAAAACATGGGTTCACATCAACCCATAAAACTTTTTTAGGGGGAAATCAATAGGCATAGGTGGATTCACATAATTGTTAGTGGCTGAGATGTAACAACCCATTTTTACTTACAATCTAATTTTCATTCCATCCTTCCTCCAAGGAGCTCAACATGATTCTTCCCTCCCCGTATTCACAACAGAAGCCTGGCCATGTTCATACCACACATTTAAAACACTGCAATCCCACTTAAAACAGCCATGGTTTGCTCCACAGAATCAAGGAAACACTGGTTTGTTAAGCGTGCTGAGAGTTGTTAGGAAGCCCCAATTCCCAGAGCGCCAATTCCCAGAGTGGTTTAACAATCTATCCCTCTCCACAGGTAACTCTGCAAATTGGAGGTCTGTGAGGAGGATAGAGGTCTCCTAACAACTCTCAGCCCCCTCCACAAACTACAGAATTCTTTGGGGAAGACATGACTGTTTAAAGGAGTATCATGGTACTTTAAATGTATGGTGTGGGTGTCACTAATGTTACACTGAGAGACAATGCAAGCATACCCCTAAACAGTCCTGTTTTAAGTGGGACATCCCGGAATCACAGATGCCAATCCCGTCTTCTGCTTGGATGCTGGAAAGTTCCTTTCTTTGGTCCTCACAGCAGAGCGCTGGACCAAAAGAAGCCCACTCTGGCTTGAGTCAGCTGACTTGTGCCAGAGCACCAGAATGACAGCTGCTCATTTTTTGGTCTTGCTATAAAAAAGGATGTATTTTGGTCTCCTCAGGACCCAAAATGGAGGTGTTGAAAATGTTGGAGGGTATGTGAAAGGCCCTTGTCATCCGGTGAGCATTGTAGCTTAGTGTAGACCAGATATTGTCTCCTCCCTCAAAGAGGTGATACCTGGAGACCGACCTCCTGTGTTGTGGGTGGGTAAGATTGGTCAGCCACAACCCCCGATTGGTAGATCCCTCAATGTTGGTTTCAATCTGGCCAATGGGGCGCAGTCCAAATGGATCGAGGGACCTATATATACCCATGTGCATGACCCAGAGCTTCCGCTTTCGGTGCATGCATTCGGAACACCCGCCCACCTCTCCCTACTTTTAGGGCTTTGCTACGCTTGACCTTGCTATGCCGTCGTGTGTCGCCTGTCGTTGGGACAGGGGCGCGGCAAGAATTTTCCCCACTTGGCTGATTGGCTATTGCCATTTGGGTTTTGCCTGCTGGGTAGCAAATCGTCACAACTTGTAAGGTTGCGGATAGGCACTGGTTCAGGTGATAGTGATGGAGGGAGCGCTCTCGCCATCCCTATCTGAAGGGTATTCCGTTAAAGGAATCCAGGGTCTCAAATGGTTTGGTCAACCCCTGAGAGGGGGTTGTACCCGTGCCTTAGTCCAGGGGGACATCTGGGTGGTGGACATAGCCTGTTCCCAGCTTTCTGCCTATCCAGGTGTTCACCCTTGGCTGACCTATGCTGGTGTCTTGGGTCAGCGCTACCTGCAAGGGAGCTAGTCGAACCAGAGCCTATGCAACCACTCACTTTCTGTAATCAATAAAGTTGTGGCATAAATTGTGCCAAAAACCAAACTAAAATTTGAGTCAAGTGTGAATTTATTTAGGGGGGAGGTCTCTGGGTCTGAACACGCAACTCCCGTTCCCTAGTCAAACACTCTTAAGCACTACACCAGGGGTCCCCAGACTACGGCCCAGGGGCCAAATGCGGCCCCGGAGGCTCTTTTATGCGGCCCCCGGGGACCCTCACCGCCCGCTCTTACCGGCGCGGTGCGGCGCGGCTGCCGACTTCCGACCCGGAAAAGCGACGGAAATAGCTTGTGCGCACGCACAAGCATCATTTCCGGTGTACTTCCGGGTTTGAGGAGGCTTCTGCACATGCGCACAAGCTATTTCCGGCACTTTCCAGGTCAGGAGTGTGCCAGAAATAGCGTCTGCGCATGGGCGCGCACAGCCACGCACTCCCGCGCCCCCGCGAGCACTCCCCCACCCTCCGGCCCTTCCACACAATCGGCGCGGCGGGCAACTGGCCCGAAGCCAGGTAAGTTTGGGGACCCCTGCACTACACTTGAAGGGGGGGGTTGCCAATTGTGTTATTGAGCTAGATCTGATCCTATAGTTTGCATTGCCTGCATTGTATAATTCTGAGTGTATGGCTTAGCCACCACCCCCTATTGCTCTCTTTGCCTCTCTGTGTGCCAAAGTGTAATGTAACAGTGAGGCAGCTTGCTATCAAGGCTAAGAGCTGACCTTGTCTGGAACACAGAATGAGAGGCAGAGAGGCTTATCAGCGGATGAGGCATCGTCAGCTTGACGCAAAAAAACTGGTCTTGCTGAAGGCTTTGTTGAGTCAGCATGTGCATGTGTTTATGAGGGGGACAGGATACGGATCTTCCTTATATGGACTTGTAACCCATGACCCCCTTGCGTGCGCACATTTACAGAGGAGGGGGAAAGGAGCCCAAGAAGTGTATAAGAATCTTTGCAAATTTGTCCTTTTTACTCTTGTAGTGGAGCTGATCACCAAGAGTCTCTTAAATTTAAGAATTCAATTCTTTCTCTGGATTCAACCCTCAGTGTCGTTGTTGGCTGTCTCTGTCCCTGCCTGGGCGCAACTTAAGGACCCTTATGAGCTAATAAGGCTACACACTCACATACAAGGATTCTGAATATGAGGAGAGAGCCTTCTGTACATGAGTACATGGGAGCTTTTTCAGACCTTACACCCAGCATACTTTGTACATCTTCATGCGCACATTGTATGTGCTATCCAAGAAGGACTGTGGAATGAAGATGGAAGAGAGGCTTTTGCAATGTGAATTAGCCTTCTTACTAATATACCTTAGATCTTACATATGCAGTACAAACCTATGGATGCGAGAAATGATTGAAGCTCTTGAGTGTAACAATCCGCCGCCCGCCCGCCCCCGCCCCCCGCTTTCTGTAAACGATTCCCCTGATTATTGTTTTTTAAAAGGCAAGTGTCAAAATTTCACTTCCAGTGAAAACAATACTTACACAGGGATGCTAGTTTCCCACTTTTTACGTACAAAAAGATAAAATACCGGTATGTCTGTTTGTTAATGCATTCTTTGATTAGCATAATGGCTGTTTTTAATTAAAAAAATAAAATAAAACAAAATTCTTCCTTACTATAACCAAGCAAAAGCTTTTTGAGACATTCTGTTCAGGCACTTCCGGAGGAGCCATCTGCTATTTAAAAGAGTTTGGTTTACTGTATACTGAAATATAGGTCTAAGTCACATGCACACACATATTCAATGATGTGGGAGCTTTTGGGGGGGGGTGTTCCCACATTGCCAATGAGTGTGTATGAATTAAATAACCCTATGGGCCAGACAACTGCAAAGATCTTTCTCACTGTGTTCAGTGATTGTTCCACACACATTCCCCAGCAGTACTAACATTCCCAGGTCAACATTCTGAACTGTTTGCAGGGCCAAACTAGACATGCTAGTAGAGATGGGCAAATTGGTCCATTTCGGTTTCTCCTATTTCCTGATCAAATTCAGTTCTCCACATTTCCACCTCAGTTTGTGCTTTTGTTAATTTAAACTCATAAAAATTTATCAGCATTTTAGTGCAAATTTATCCCAGTCTACACATATTTGTATGTCTAACATACACAACTTTTCCGGAGCCATTTTCCCTAATGCAATGCATTGGAAAGTGGAAGTTGTCTTTACATGCAAATGGAAATGGAATTCTCCCCCAGGTGATAAGCATTTGTTTTATTTACACCCATTCTCCAGTGGTGCTAACACTCCCAAGTTCCCTTTTAAATTTATAACGGGGGAGGAGGAGGAGGAGGAGGAGGAGGAGGAGGAGGAGGAGGAGGAGGAGTTTGGATTTGATATCCTGCTTTTATCACTACCCTAAGGAGTCTCAAAACGGCTGACATTCTCCTTTCCCTTCCTCTCCCACAACAAACACTCTGTGAGGTGAGTGAGACTGAGAGACTTCAGAGAAGTGTGACTAGCCCAAGGTCACCCAGCAGCTGTATGTGGAGGAGCAGGGAAGCGAACCCGGTTCACCAGATTACGAGTCCACCGCTCTTTACCATTACACCACACTGGCTCCCGGTGTGCTGAGGAATCCTCATAATCCTCATAATCTCAGATTTGGATGTAGTGGGAGAACTGGGTCTCCTCATTATGTTTGACCCCAATTCCTAACAACTCTCCACCCCAGGCATCCCCAAACTTCGGCCCTCCAGATGTTTTGGCCTACAACTCCCATGATCCCTAGCTAACAGGACCAGTGGTCGGGGAAGATGGGAATTGTAGCCCAAAACATCTGGAGGGCCGACGTTTGGGGATGCCTGATCCACCCCCTTAACAAACTACAGTTCCCAAGATTTGTTGGTGGTGATGGGGAACCATGACTGCTTAAAGTGGTAAAACAATTATGAATTATGATGTAGAGATGGCTAAAAGCTAAGAGGTTATATCAGGCATCCCCAAACTTCGGCCCTCCAGATGTTTTGGACTACAATTCCCATCATCCCTTACCACTGGTCCTGTTAGCTAGGGATCATGGGAGTTGTAGGCCAAAACATCTGGAAGGCTGCAGTTTGGGGATGCCTGGGATATATATATATATATATATATATATATATATATATATATATATATATATATATCCTACTAGCTGGCCCAGCCACGCGTTGCTGTGGATCATCCGTGTGGGGTGGGTTTTAAGGGGATGGATCCATGTGGGTCTGTAAGGATGGGGAGTTTTGTTGAGGAGGTTAGTCCGTTGTGGATTGTTTTTGGTTCTGTTAGGGGCGGATGAGTGGAGGAAGTAGTTATTGTGGGGGGGGGAGTTTTTTGGATCGGATCTGCGTCGGCCCAATCTGTGACGGCCCGTTCCGCGTGGGACGGTGCTCTCCGGCGTCGCAACAGTCTCTGGAGCGGGTCAAGGGGCCCATTCAGGGCGGATGCGGGTCTCCGGTGTCATGGTGGACTTCGAAGCAGCTCGAGGGACCCGATCCGGGGCTGATGGGGCTCTCCGCCCTCGCGGTGTTCTCTGGAGGAGCTCGGGGGGGGGGGATCCAGTGTCATGGCGGTCTCTGGAGCGGCTCCTGTGAGTTGTTGGGGGGGCTCTCGGACGGCGACGAGGGTGGTGGATCTAGCAGCACCCGTGGGAGGCTTGTGTGTTGTATGGGGGTGAGTTACGTTTTGTGGCCTGTCTGTTTTGCGGTTCTCAGATGGGGGTGGGGGGGGTGGGGCCTTTGGGGGCGGGCACGGAGGTGGGGACATCGTGTAGGGCCTCGATTGTGGGGTCGGTGTGGCAGTGTCAGGGTCCGTCCTTGGGCTTTGGGGGTGGAATGGCCGTTTTGGCGGTTGTTGGTCGGTGGTTGGTGACATAACGATTTGGCCCCGCCCTTGGAGATCCGCCTTTCTATTGGATACTGCTGGAGTCTTCAGAGTTTCTGCTGGTGACGTGTAATAGGGGCGCCACTTTTTTGTATTTAATCATTATTTTAGGTGTGAAAGGTGTGGTTTTTTTGGGGGGGGAATTACGCCAGATCCCTCCCTGATGGGCAAGGTACACTTTGCCCTAATTTGATGCAATTCAATTCAGCGGTTACGGTGAAAGGCTGTTACATGCACGCGCGCAATGCCTACATTTTTATAGATAGATAGATAGATAGATAGATAGATAGATAGATAGATAGATGATTCTATGATAGATGAGATCATAGAATCATAGAAAGCATGCAGGTCTATTTCAGGATATCTATTGCAACAACTTTTCATTCAGCTGTAAAGAAGATGTAATTAGTTTTTTCTGCAGAAAAGTATTTATAATAGAAAGGATTTATCAGGCCTTTGTCAACTCTGCCCACAAAAAAAATGTTAGAATGCCATCTAAGCTATAAATAATCCATACAGTTTTTAAAGCAATTAAAGATCAGCCAAGCTAGAATATAGGGTGATGAGTCCCTCTGGAGAAGAGCACTTTTTCATTATGTATGTGGACACAGCGCCTACCACAGTAGGGGATCTTCACAGCTGACGGGCACCTCTAAGCACTATCAGGTTACAAATAATTTATCATCATTATCCTTTGTAATGGGAGCGCCAGCATTTTTTATTCTAAGCTCAATGAAGAAAGAATCGTAAAAGCAATGAAGTGCATGCTTTTTACACCGACCATGCAAACTTTACATTCATCCTCGGTAACAGCCAGCAAGAGTTTCTGAAAATGAACATATTTAGACAGGTAAACAAATAACTACGAGCTAAAACTGCAACATTTTAACAATTCTCACCTGCTTGATTTGAAATCTGCTATTTATTTGTGCTCATGTTATGCATTTATTGCATGTATATCCCAGCTTTTCTCCAAGGAGCTCAAAGTGGTGGGCAAGTTCCTTCTCCTCAATTAATCCCCAGAACAACCCTGTGAGGTGGGTTAGGTTGAGAGGCAGTAACTGCCCCAAGGTCACCCAGTGAGTTTCATGGCTGAGTGGGGATTTGAACCCTGGTCTACCAGGTCCTAGTCTAACACTCTAATCACTGCACCATACTGGCTTTTAAAGTTTCGCTAGCTTATCAATAAGAATAATCTATGTAAAACTTTTTTATTGCTTAACTTGTGGTCTCTTCCAACTCTATGATTCTATGATTCTATGGGCTTTGATTGTGTTCCATGCCCGAGAGGAAAAATCAGTCCAGCGAATATGATTGGTATCCCCTATTGCTGTGATGTTCACTGCACAAATGAGAGATAGCTGATTAGGCCCGCCCACCCATTTGCACTGTGTTTCCTTTGCACTTAAATGATTGGGGTGAAATAACATAACAGAAGTATAAGTTATGTATGTAAGTTGTGTAATTAATTACTTAAGTTACAGAATGTAGTTTGGGGTGGAAGATGAACTGCAGCAGAATGGAAACAGAGCTGTATGTGATGAATACAGGGTGGAACTTACATTCCTATTTTTGAGCACACATGCTTAGGATGGCGCTGTTAGGCATTTCCCTTAACAGCTTTCTGAGAACATAGTTAAAACCTTTACAAACACATCTTTAAAAATTAATAGATTATGGCACAACTCCATATCTGGATACCCTGTATTGGGTGAAAAAGCAATCATGGATGCTGTTGCAGCAACATCCTTGAGCAGGTTGCCATGGGATGCAAACATCCCTGCTCCCTTTGTTCCCATTGCATCTTCCATGCATCTTCTTCTCCTACATTCCTACATTGCACTGTTCACATAAATACAGCACTCATGTGTTTTATATATTGTAATTTTATTTTGTGAACTGTGCTGAGATCTACGAACGATGGGTGGTATACAAATTATTATTATTATTATTAATTTTATAACAACAACAATTTATTTATACTCCGCCCATCTGGCTGGGTTTCCCCAGCCACTCTGGGCGGCTTCCAACAAAATATTAAAATACAATAGTCCATCAAACATTAAAAGCTTCCCTAAACATATATAATGGAAGCTGTAATGTGCAAAATCAGGACCGATCCTCAGTGCTAACTCTAACAACCCCCAATGCCACCCTTTAATGATACTGGTGCATTTTGCTGCAAGGCAAAGGTATGCCATAAGGAGTCATAAGTGATGTAACATTAAGTTAATGGCCACTGCTTCTGTGTTTGTACTATGTAAGCACTGCCAACAGATTTGAATAAACCACCCTTTGCATCAAGGGTGTTCAAACCAATACGGATTGCTTCTCTTCTGCATAGCTTGCTTGCCATCTAGTGGTCCTTGCAGAGAACAGCGTTCTAGTCCAACGCTGTCTGCCAAAGCTCCCCTTAACAATCAAAGGGTCAGGCATGAGAAGAAATCACAAATCAGTCAATTTCTGGTCCAAATCAATTTTGCATTTGTTCATTCATAAGTCAGTTCTGACCTGTTTCAGCATTTATCTTGGGGGGGAAATCTGCACAAAAAGTATATAAATGAATGTTTTATTTTAAATATATATTGGTAGAGTGGTGGCAATGGTAGTTGCTTCTTTTTACTTCTCCAGCGGCAGTGGCAGGGCACCGTCCCTTGGGATTCTGCCACCAGAGGTGGCTGCCTCAGTCCACTTTATGGGCGGGCCGGCCATCCTTGTCTCTGAATGTTCTTCTGACTCAGCCATTTCACCAGAGGGTTTTTTGTTTTTGTTTTTTTCTGAAGAGGAAGAGAATCCCAACCTGTTTCCCCACATACTCATTATTTTGGGTAGTAACCTCAGATGAGCCAAGTCACACTGCTTTTGCCAGTATATCATTAATCCACCTTCCACCCACCCAATGTAAACAGAGTCAAGGACCAGATTATCCAGGTCCTTTTAACCCTCTTCAACTCAGATTGACCCCTTGGGCATGTCAAAAGCTAAAAGGTTACTGCATGAGGATAATTGCATACGCAAGTTCTCAGAGTTAATAGTCTTTTTTGCTGCAACTGCTGCCGGTTTGATGTGATCTGGAATAATACATTTACATGAAAAGTTTGACACATGTGTGTGCGCATGTGTGCAATCTAATGATCACAATGCAGCTATTCATACTTTAAAGAGTTCAAGTGAAAACTCAAGAACATTCACAAATACTTTCATTGATTTGTGATTTTGAGTTGTCTTGCTATGAAGTACAGTGGTACCTTGGGTTACATTTTTGTTGTTGTTGTTGTTTAGTCGTTTAGTCGTGTCCGACTCTTCGTGACCCCATGGACCATAGCACGCCAGGCACTCCTGTCTTGCACTGCCTCCCGTAGTTTGGTCAAACTCATGTTCGTAGCTTCGAGAACACTGTCCAACCATCTCATCCTCTGTCGTCCCCTTCTCCTTGTGCCCTCCATCTTTCCCAACATCAGGGTCTTTCCCAAGGATTCTTCTCTTCTCATGAGGTGGCCAAAGTATTGGAGCCTCAGCTTCACGATCTGTCCTTCCAGTGAGCACTCAGGGCTGATTTCCTTAAGAATGGATAGGTTTGATCTTCTTGCAGTCCATGGGACTCTCAAGAGTCTCCTCCAGCACCATAATTCAAAAGCATAAATTCTTCGGCGATCAGCCTTCTTTATGGTCAAGCTCTCACTTCCATACATCACTACTGGGAAAACCATAGCTTTAACTATACGGACCTTTGTAGGCAAGGTGATGTCTCTGCTTTTTAAGATTGATCCCCTTCATGGATCAATGCCTTGTCGTGGTGAAGGGGCTTGAATAACTCAGAGAAGCTATGAGCTATGCCATGCAGGGCCACCCAAGATGGACAGGTCATAGTGGAGAGTTTTGACTAAACGTGATCCACCTGGAGAAGGAACTGGCAAGCCACTCCAGTATCCCTGCCAAGAAAACTCCATGGACAAAGACAACCAGAGAATATTGAGAAGCAAAGAAACTAGTAAGCCTGATCTTTATTAAATTGTTGCAACAGGGTCCTCACTCACCACATGCAGGACGGAGGAGGAACCCAGAACAATGGTGCGCAAGCCCTTATATAGACTTTTGAAATTGCCCACCCTGTAGCTCAAGACCACCCCCCAAAACATCATACATACATCACAGAAGGATGCGGTCTACAGAAGAAATCCTGTCTGCCAGGATACCTGACAATTGCCAGTGATTGCTTACTTGGGCAGCCCGGCCATTCTTTTGTGATGGTAAATACTTTAATTCCTGAATCCAGGTCACAGGCTCACCCTATTCATACACAAAAATGCCCTAAAGACAGGTAAGCAAAAGACAATGGAGAAGCTTTTCCATTTCCTTCCTCCTTGCAGAGAAACATTTGAAGTCAATTTGGGAGAGTAAAAATGGTTTCAGTATTGTTCTCCTGTACCATTTCAGACACAGATACATAATTATGTATGTTACAGGTAGGTAGCCGTGTTGGTCTGACGTAGTCGAAACAAAATAAAAAAATTCCTTCCAGTAGCACCTTAGAGACCAACTAAGTTTGTCATTGGTATGAGCTTTCGTGCGCATGCACACTTCTTCAGGTACCTATGTATGTGTTTGCCTTGTAAATTTGTGAACATTATATATATATATATATATATATATATATATATATATATATATATATATATATATACATGAGACCTTAAATTCTTATAACACCACCCTTTATGCTTTCGAACTTTGTAAGATGCTTGGAGACATATTATGTGTCAAGCAACTAATAGAACAAGAACTACTACTGTTGTTATTTATTAGTATTAATGACATGTATAGGATTAAACCGTCAATCTAACAATTTGTTAGAGGGCTGCCTCAACCTCCTCTGTAACACTTTCCACCAATTGTTCCATCCAGTTCCTAGGCTTTATGTGCAATGATTTTTTATTTAAAAAATAGTAATTCTGAGCAGTTAGAATGTTCATATATTTCCATACCACTTCGACAGCTGAGACCATGACTCGGGAATATCTAGCTATAGATTTAAGTGAAATCTCTTTTGTAGCCAATAGCAACAAAGGCTGAAGCTTTTATTTACCTCGTATTGTTTTCCTTTCTCAAGTTTATCTGATTTTGGTAGCAATTAAGCAAACACACTGCTTTCCCACAAGCCTATGATTTTGTACTTTACTTTTAACTGTCATCTCTCTGTGATCACAGAAAGCGAGTGCCCTGCAGATTACCCAGCCGCTGCCTTTGATTTCACAGATAGATGTATACATAACCAAACACTTGTGTTCTGCTTCTTGCATCTTTTGTGTGAATTTGGTTCTCATGTTCAACAAAGCGTTAGACATTTTAAAATAAAATTAAAAGCCAAACTTTATTACTGCAGAAGCCATTAAACATAATCTGAGCAATACTATAAAATGATGAGGAAAAAGAGCCCTCAAATAATACAAGTATGGTTATAAATTGTTTCCATACTGCTCTACATAAAAGTTTTCCTAGATTTAACTTAATAGTCAACACTGCACACCCACACACGAAGCCACAAAATAAACATATTTTTTCCCTCTCGTGTCCAGACTGTATTTCAGCATATGAACACAAGCAATAAAACTCTTTTAACAGAACAACAGATTGTTTCGGTAAATTACTTCTGTGCCTTTAGCAAAGATTCCAAGACATGGGAGTAAACATTCCTTAGTGTTTCCATTTCTGAACTAAAGCCACTTGAAAGAAAACTCATTCTTAGTATTTTGTCAGTGTCTTGAGGGGAGTTTAACTCGGTACAATGGATTTATATTAATGTTGTTTACTCCCTTGCTGCATCATGGATTTTCCACTGCCAGCTACCCTTCTTGCAATGTTCTCACCGAGTTAAATTTATGTTAATGAAGAACTGGTCTGGTCATTTCTCAGATATGAATATTTACACTCTGCCTACCAAACATAGACATTTCAATTTTTTTCCTGATGAAAACTAACGGCCCTGTCCGTTCAGTAACTATGAGATCTCACTTCTCCCTATTCATCATGGTCACTTCATTCTTGCTTGCTGCTTTGCTTTTTGTGAGGATGGGTCAGGCCAGGCCAAGGCAAAGTGAAGCAGAAAACAGCAACCTTGAAAAGGAAGCAAAATTGTCCAGTTTACTGGTCCCTATGGGTTGTATGCAACTAAGCCCTACTCAGAGTAGAAATAAGTGGTCCTAAGTTACCCTTCTTGCTCTTCTTGATCTTCTTCTTGATCTTCTTGAAGAAGATCAAACCTATCCATTCTGAAGGAAATCAGCCCTGAGTGCTCACTGGAAGCACAGATTCTGAAGCTGAGGCTCATGGCCACCTCATAAGAGAAGACTCCCTGGAAAAGACCCTGATGTTGGGAAAGATTGAGGGCACAAGGAGAAGGGGACGACAGAGCACGAGATGGTTGGACAGTGTTCTCGAAGCTACGAACATGAGTTTGACCAAACTGCGGGAGGCAGTGCAAGACAGGAGTGCCTGGCGTGCTATGGTCCATGGGGTCACGAAGAGTCGGACACGACTAAACGACTAAACAACAAAACAACAACAAAGTTACCCTTCCAAGTTGGCACAATGGCTCCGTGTGTCTGGCTGTTAACCAGAAGGTTAGTGGTTCAAGCCCACCCAAGGACGGCTGCAGGTGTGATTCCTGCATTGCAGGGAGTTGGACCAGATTACTCTGGAGGTCCTTTCCAATTCTACAATTCTATGATCCTATGCATGTTTACCTGGGAGTAAGTATCAGTGAATTCAATGCTTTCTTTGGCGATCACTCATAACCGAGTAAGATTGTGTTCCATAAACATGGTTTTAACAATGAGTCTGTAAGTGACTGTGGAGGCCAATTCTGGATCCACACGTCCTTCCACAGTGGGGACATTGGTTTCCAGGCTCCCGGTGATCACGGTGTGGATTTGCCAAGTGTTCCTTCCTCTTAGCACGTTTCTCCCTTGCGTCCTGAGTTTGAGTGTCTTCAAAGCCCATGACACCTTTGGTAAAGGCTGTTCTCCAACTGGAGCGCTCGCAGGCCAGTGTTTCCCAGTTGTCAGTGTTTATACTCCCGAGTGGATATGAATATGATTGCAGCCTGAGTTTTTAAAACTAGACACGGAAAATCAGATCTGCGGGAAAGTGCATACCTAACAACCCACCACCACTTTTCTATTTAGCCATGGGACTCATTTGTGTGGAGTAAAAGATGCAACTGTTCCAATTGGAGTGGCATTGATCCAGCACCAAGACCAGATTCATTGCATTCACAGAACACGTCTTACCAACAACCCCCATTGTTATTGGGGAAACACGCTCTCTGTCCAACCACTAATCCCAGGTGGTGATAAAGGGTTAGTCACAGTTACTTAGTAATCTGCTATTAAGGACCTGCTTGCTTAGGGCGTGTGAGCACATGCATGTGATATCCTGTCCTGCCATCCCTCCTCATTTCCTTCAACTTTCTCCTTTTCCATCTCTTACCTGAAAGTGATGGCTACCAATCTAGCCTGTCTTCTGAACAAGGCCCTTGAGCTACTTTGTCCAGAAAAGGCAACGAGTAGTAATACGGCATAGCAATCTGCTTGCCAAAGTAAAAAACATCAAAAATCCCCCAGAGCGTGTCTAAATACCTGAGCATGCTTAATTTAGCTCTTTGGAGCCTGGCCAGTTCATTAACTAATTTACTGTTAATGCTTGCATTGTCTCACTTGCCTTGTTGTTCTCTAGTGCATTGCTTTATTCACTAAAGGTTGTTCCATCTATTTGGACATTTTATTAATGGGGAAACTACCGTAGTTAATTGAGTTTGACCAAACTGCGGGAGGCAGTGCAAGACAGGAGTGCCTGGCGTGCTATGGTCCATGGGGTCACGAAGAGTCGGACACGACTAAACGACTAAACAACAACAACAACACCGTAGTTAATAAATACACCCGTTTTTTAAGTGTTACTTTTTCTTAAAAAGTACCATTAATCTCCACCAAGAAAAGCTGCATTTTGAAGTACAGTGGTGCCTCGCTAGACGAATGCCCTGTAAGACTAATTTTTCGCTTAACGAAGAGATTTTTCGAGCGGAGGTTGCCTTGCTAGACGAATTAGTTTTACGAAAAATTCATCTAGCGAATCGCGGTTTCCAACAGGAATGCACTGAAATTCAATTAATGCGTTCCTATGGGCAAAAAATTAAATAAATTCAATGCATTCCTATGGGATTTGCTAGACGAATTTTTTGTTATATGAATTGACCCGTGGAATGAATTAAATTTGTCTAGCGAGGCACCACTGTATTGGAAAACTGTCAAGAGCCTCATTTGTGGAAGAGAAGAATATATAAAAAGGCCCCAAAGATGGGGGAAAGGGTTATTTACATTTGTTTCATTACCTGTGCCTCCTGGACCACCCATAGTGGATCAGCTGGCAATAATCAGACAGCAGTTTGCCTAAAGTGTTTTGCTTTTACCATAGTAATCTGCTCAGTTCTATGAAGTTATACTTGTAGGACTTTCAGCGGGAGAGATTTCATTCTGAATACAAATTGTGCTTCGATTGACAAGAGAACAATGAAAAAGCAGATGGTTGTCACTTGTCCCAAAAGGAGGAACATACATGATACAGATCTAGTGCAGATGCTGAACAAGTCTGGTTTTAAAAAGCATCCACGTAGAAAACTACCTGAGAACCATACTTAAACTGCTCTTAGCTCTTCAAAGGAAATACTGAATACAAATTCAGTTTTAAAAAGTTTGTAGTCCATGTGGCCTTACCTATACCGGATGCTGTGCTCTGTTTATCAGTTGTGGTGGCCTTGAGCTACAAGCTTTAAATGCATATACCCGCACCATATCGTGTTGTGTACGATCAGGGGAATGCTCACATAGCAAGATATAAACACCTTCTAATCTACTGAAACAATCAAGTTTTACAGTTCCTGAAACCCGATATCAACCTGAGCCTCCTCCCTGGTGTGAGAGTCTTAAGTCCACTTCTTGTTTGCGCCTTATGACTCACTGCAGGGACCAGGGAAACAAAAAAGCATTTTAGACGGTGAAGACGGAAGTTATTTTACCATATTAGTGTCTTGAAGCCAAACCATGCATAAATGGGTGCTGGTCACTTCCCACCGTGAATATTCCTGTTCTTCCACATGTGGGACAGTGAGCAAAAGGCCAATTCGCTACTACCACACTCCCCGAATGCTTCTCATGCTCTCAAGCGCATTGGTAAACAACATGGTTTTATATATTATGTTGTTAGCTGCCCTGAGAGCTCCATGGACTAATCTTCGGTGGCTTTTAAATGTTAAATTAAAATGAATAATAGAAACCTTGCATATAGTGCACAGGTCATAGTCACCTGCAGCCACGTGAGCATAGGCATTATGGCAGTAACCACACAAGCACATATATTACAACAAGGCATCTAGCTACTCCTGCACACAGGTCATTGAGCACCAGCCTGATACTTTTTCTTTCAACTCAGTGAGCCAGAAAGGGAAAGGAATGAGCTTCAGGACAGGAGCTGTAGTGTGAGCACCTTTCGGGCTTGTTCCAGCCGAGTAAAACATTCATCAATTATCTCCAGCGTGAAGATAGGCGGAATCAGCAGAATTCCTCCATCCATGACAAGGACTTAGTGGAACATTTCCACTTGCATGGGAAGGAGGAGGGTTGAGGGAAAGAGTGACAGAACTTGAAAGCCACAGCTCCTGGAAGACCCCATGGCAATGTTGTTGTACAAGGACCAGATGGCTGCAGTGCTGCAACCCCAGCATTAAGGTCTCATACATTTGAAGTGTGAGACAAAGTCAGAAAAGCTAAAGCACAGAATGAACTCAGGCTCGCCAGAGAGGTTAAAGGCAACAAAAAGGGCTTTTATGGGTATGTCCGTAGCAAAAGGAAGAACAAGGAAACAGTGGGGTCACTTAGAGGAGACCCCTCTAGTGGTGACTAGTGGGGTGCCACAGGGTTCTGTCTTGGGCCCAGTCTTATTCAACATCTTTATCAATGACTTGGATGATGGGCTTGAGGGCATCCTGAGCAAGTTTGCAGACGACACCAAATTGGGAGGGGTGGCTAATACCCCAGAGGACAGGATCACACTTCAAAATGACCTTAACAGATTAGACAACTGGGCCAAAGCAAACAAGATGAATTTTAACAAGGAGAAATGTAAGGGCAAAAACTTGGGCAAAAAAAATTGAAAGGCACAAATACAGGATGGGTGACACCTGGCTTGAGAGCAGTATGTGTGAAAAGGATCTAGGAGTCTTGGTAGACCACAGACTTGACATGAGTCAGCAGTGTGATGAAGCAGCTAAAAAAGCCAATGCAATTCCGGGCTGCATCAATAGGAGTATAGCATCTAGATCTAGGGAAGTAATAGTACCACTGTATTCTGCTCTGGTCAGACCTCACCTGAAGTACTGTGTCCAGTTCTGGGCACCACAGTTCAAGAAGGATACTGACCAGCTGGAACGTGTCCAGAAGAGGGCAACCAAAATGGTCAAAGGCCTGGAAACGATGCCTTATGAGGAACGACTTAGGGAGCTGGGTATATTTAGCCTGGAGAAGAGAAGGTTAAGCGGTGATATGATAGCCATGTTCAAATATATGAAAGGATGTCATATGGAGGAGGGAGAAAGATTGTTTTCTGCTGCTCCAGAGAAGCGGACACGGAGCAATGGATTCAAACTTCAAGAAAGAAGATTCCACCTAAACATTAGGAATAACTTCCTGACAGTAAGAGCTGTTCGGCAGTGGAATTTGCTACCAAGGAGTGTGGTGGAGTCTCCTTCTTTGGAGGTCTTTAAGGAGAGGCTTGACAGCCATATGTCAAGAATGCTTTGATGGTGTTTCCTGCTTGGCAGGGGGTTGGACTGGATGGCCCTTGTGGTCTCTTCCAACTCTATGATTCTATGATTTGCTCAATCAATCAATCAATCAATCAATGTGTTGTATGGCAAACATCCAACATACTGCTTAATCAGAATGCTGGAGAAATGGAGTGATTGGGTCAGTCTTTACTGGTGTAATGCAGCAACACTATTTATTTTTTACTTCAGCTGCACACATTAACCACAGAGCGTACGGTAAGTTATAAGGAGGTACTATTATTCTACACATTCATCCTCTGCCTGTGTTAGATCACTAGCAAAGTTAGGTCATTTTAGACTCTGGACTGAATCTACATATATATATATAAATGTAAACTGCCCGTGTGGGTGTGTCTCCACTTTTCTCCGAAACCACTTGACCGATTGCGTTCTAATTTGGACACAACGTCCCAAGCGAATATGCTAGTGACCATATATAGTTTGAGTAGATAGATGTCACACCTATAGCAGGTAAAGCAGGTAAAACCCACTGTTCCCGAACACAAAACTCAGACAGCCGGGGATGCTGGGAGCACGGGAGATGTTGCAAAACAGCGCCCTCTAGCGACGGCTACACTGGTACTGCAGCTAGGAAAGCTTCCCTCTCCACAGCATCTCGGCTTGGCTTTGCAGACTGGGCCAAAGGGGCAGGATAGGTCATGGGTGGGGACAAGGTGGGGCCAATCACAGGGATGAGCCGGGGTGGGGGGAGGAGGGGGAGGAATAGGTCATGGGGCGGGACAGGGTGGGGGCAGTCATAGGGATGGGCCACAGCAATGTGTGGCCAGGCCAGCTAGTAGTGATATAAGTATATGTATATATATATATATATATATATATATATATATATATATATATATATATATATATATATATATATGTGTGTGTGTGTGTGTGTGTGTGTGTGTGTGTGTGTGTGTATCTGTTCCTTTTCCCTTATGGAGTACCCAAGAGCCCATATAGAGTCCTTTTGTAGGTTCTCTATTGGTAGGAGAAAATAACAGAGACCAACCAGAGAATATTAAGAAGCAAAGCAGCTAGTAAACCTGATCTTTATTGACTGTTGCAACAGGGTGCTCCCCCACACGCAGGAGAGAGGAGGACCTCGAACAATGGTGCGCAAGGCCTTATATCCATTTTGCAATTCCCTGCCCTGGAGCTCCAGACCACCCCTCCAAACATACATCACAGAAGGGGTGTAGCCAAACACCACCCCCCACAAACATCATACCAACATCACAGAAAAGGTGGTCTACAACAGAAATTTGAGTGTTGTTGTTTTTCCTGTCTGCCAGGTTATCTCATAATGCCTTATCTGGTTGCCTGGCCATTCCTTTTGAGATTGTAATTACTTAATTCCTGAGACAATGGGAAGGTGGTTTTTTTTCATTTTCTCCCTCCTTGCAGAGAAACATCTGGTCAGTTTGGGAGTTAAAATGGTTTCAGGACTGCCCTCCTGTGCTGCCTCAGACATGTGGTCCATATATCTATGTACGTGTTTGCTTGGTACAGCCATAAACATTTATTATATATCTAAGACCTTAAAATTCTTATAACAATTGCCTTATGGAAAGATTCTTCAGATAGTCACTTACATCATTTCATTTGCTTCAAAATGTGATAAGCCAGTCTCTCCTACCATTGTAGCCCATTCTGCTCATTCTGCTGAGTGGGGCCCTGGACTTTTGTCTGAATGTTTGGCCCTGAGGGCACCACTGTGTTAGACTACAAACATTTAAAACTTTTGACCAGCTTTAGAGCTAAACTAGGGAACATGCATTCACTGCCATGCCCACCTTTACAGAAGAAACAGGAATATAAAGGTACTTGCAGTGGAGGAATAATTGGAGAGTTTGGTACTTCACCGCTCCCTCACTCAGAGGTTCTCCCTTGCTCACTTTCTGAATTCTAGCTGGAGGGGGAAATCAATTAAAATGTAGTCTGGGGGATTTGAAGGAGAGAATTTTGTCCCTGCAAAGGCATGCCTATCACCACTTTAGCAATGTTGGGTCCTCCATGTCCCGTGTAATGCCAAGTTTTGTCCACCACACACACACAAAATAATGCTGATATGTTAAATAAAAACTATTGCAGGTGATACTGCTCCCCCCCCCCAATATAATTTTATATAACACAGGAGACGGACTATGAGCAACATCATGGGAGGGTGTTTCTACTAAGATGAAAATGTGGTGCCCCCTTGTTATTCTTGCTATTGGATACTGCACATTGTTTAAGTAATCTTGTTATATGTATAGAATTAGGACGTGGGTCTTTTTTGGTATGTTATTATATTCACTATTGTTTTGCTATATTATAAAATTGATATTGTTATCATTTTGCTATGTTATTATGAAATTGTTTTTGTAGTGCTTGTTTGAAATGCATCCGTTTTTTTGTTGTGAGCTGCTTTGAGCACGATTTTCTTTTTGTGGAATAGCAGCATACTGATACAATGAATGAATAAATCTCTGAAACTCTGTTAGAAAGAAAAACACCACAATGCCATAACTTGCCCTCTCTTCAGATCTATATATTTTACCTTGTTGGTAAAGTTTCAACGTCCAACGTAACTAAGCTGACAGCCGAGACTTAAAATTGATCTGGACTTCTTTAAGTTCCACGTTTCTGGCCCTCCTGCTGCTGGTATGTTGGTGACAGAGCACAGAGGTGAAGATAAAGAGTCACAGCTATGGTAAACCATAGCTTAATATAACACAAATGAGTTTAGGTAAGCCTTGGGCTGACTATGTTCCCTTTCCTACACAGCCAGGAGAAGTTGGGAAACTTTTGTTTCCACTTTTGCTTAGCTGCAGCTTGTAATGACATAACTTGAAGAAATAGGTTTTGGAACTGGTTTGTATAAACAAACCATAAGTCAACATTCATCATTGTTTAGGGTTCAGACAAAATGCTGAACTGTAGTTAAGTAAAAGCAGAAGTATCCCAGCTCCAGGTTCAACAGTGACTAGGACATCAAGTCAGAGGTTACAAGGGCATTGAAGGGCTCGATGAGCTTCTTGGCCCCGAACCTAATACTGGTGATCAAGGGCTCACTGAGCTTGAGGCTGATAGAAAGCAATATAATCCACATGAGCTACAGGTGAGCAGGGATCAGGACCAGTTAGTAGTGCAGCTTGAGGAGGGGCAGGGGTTTGGACAGAGTCCTGAGGGCCAGATAGAGATGACAGAAGGGCTACATTCTCACTCAGGCTGTAATGGCTCATCCACACCTATGATGCACCCATTGACAGGTGATTTTCCTTACCAAGGAGCATATACAAATGAAGCAACCACCCATTTCCAACCTGGAGGCAAATTCAAGTTGCCATGTAGAGTACAACATGAATCTGCCTTCAGCAGCAGTAATAGTTGCTTTCCCCCTCACTTTTGGCAGCACACCATAAAGCAAGTCTGAGCAGGACCCAAGATTCTGCAACCACCTTTTCTGAGGGATGCTTTCAGTTCATAAGATTATCTCAAACACAAGAAGTGTATTGTGGCATTTTGAAGACTTTCAGCAGAACCCTATGCACATTGACTACGGAGGAAAGTGTGCATTAATGCAGTGCTGAACAGGGGCGTAGCGAGGTGCCGCGACACCTGGGGCGGCAAATTGCCATGCACCTGGGGGCGGCGGCACCGCTACGTAACGCCGCATGCGTTGCTACGTAACGCCGCATGCAATTTTACGTGGCAGGGTATTGCAGGCCCCCCCCCCCCCGCCTCCAAAGCCGCGCACCTCCAGCTACAAACTCCAGGTAAAAAGCCCACTTGGCGCAAACTTTTTACTGGGAGGCTGGAGGCTCGGCTTGGGAGTTGCAGGGGTGGAGGGTGCCACTTGGCGGCGGTGGGGGTGCCAGAGTGGAACCCGGGGCGAACCACCCCCATTGTGACGCCCCTGGTGCTGAATATGTTTACCCAGAAATAAACTCCATTGAACTTAGTGGGATTAACTTCTGAGCAAATGAGTACAGAATTGCCCTGCAACTGATTTGTCGTGGCATAAATGCCCAGGGACTTTTAAAGCAAACTCTAGTCTAGCCCCTAAAAACTTCCGCAGGCACAAAATTGCTGTCCTTTAATGCGGTTTTTGTGTTTGCTGTTATAAACGTTTGCAGTGGTCACCACTCTGGAATCTGTATTTTCATTGTAAGCATTTGAACTTTGTATAGAAATGTCAACAGACTTGATCGCCTTTTGCACTATGATTGACCATGTTATAAATTACGGTAAGTGCTAATAGTACTTTATGTACCTGCATAACTGAGCTCTAACCCATGAAAGTGCCTGCCAAAATAAATCTGTTACAGAGGAATCTGATGCTTGTTGACTCACCCACCATACATTTAAAGAACTCTAATGGTTGTGGCTCCCCCCACCCCAAGAATCCTGGAAAATGTAGTTTGTTAAGCGTGCTGAATTTCACAAAAGCTACAATTCCTGGCACACTTAGCAAACTACACTCCCCAGGATTGCGTGTGACTGTTCAGGTGGCATAAGAGTGCTTTAAATGCATCTTGTGTATACTGCAGCCTTACAGAGGAAGCCATACGCGTTTACTCAGAAGTAAGTCCCACTGAGTTCAATAGGGCTTACTCCCAGACAAGTGTACACAGGATTGCAGAATGCAGATGGCAAACAGGGGATGGGGAGGAAAAGGCTGGCTAATGGTGAATCATGCAGTCTGTATCTGGTTCATCTTCAGCCAACTTATTCCCTCCCTCCCCTTTCCCACCCAACTTGATAAAGAGCTCAGCAAAAACCAGCCGAGATTGTTGTGCGACATTTTTGTTTGGTCTAATAAAGGTATTGGCCTAATAGGAGATTTCGGATGTATTTGTTTCCACAGGCCAACATGGCTACCTTTATTTTCCTGTACCTTGGGTAATAAGTTGCCATGATGCCACTTTTAGGTTTTAAAAGCAAAAGTTGTACAAAGTTATTTATATTGGGGGTGGGGGTGGGGTGGAGAGTAGGATTGCAACCAAATCATACATAATGAAATCCAAACAATTACACTTATACCCCCCCCCAAAAAAGTGGCATGAGACAAGAAAAAATATTACAAGAGAATATACGGTAAAAGGAGAGGGGAGCAAGAAAAAGTGGTGGTGGGGAGACTAGAGAAGAAAACAATAAACAAGTTTGCAATCTTATATCATCAGTGGTTAATAAATAAATAAATAAATAAATCCACAAACCACCACTTTTTTTTTCTTCCTGCAACAGACTAACCGAATCGCGTTGTAGGGGCTGCTACTACAACCCCGTCAGGGACTTTTACCTGAGAGTAAGCGCAACGGAACGCAATGGGGTTTAATTCTAAGTAGACCTTACTAAGCCCTCCATTCTCTCTCTTCTCTCTTTTTAGGGGGGCGCGTGTTGCGGTAGAATAAAACGGCCGCCCTTCTCCCTCTTCACCTCAAAACTTTCTCCCTTTATAATAATAACGAAGATTTTCTCGGTGAGGGGAAGGAGGCGGAGGCGGCCTGAAGCAGCTTAAAGGCCTCCTGCTCCCCCCCCCCCCAAGCTCAGGTAAAGAGGCGGCGGAGCTAGAAGCGGCCGGGCAACCTCGGCGACCTTCCTCCGCCTCGCCGCTCGGCCGGGCCCGCCTTGCGGCTGCCGCGTCAGGCCCAGAGGGCCCTACCTCGCCCGACTCCGCCCCGCCGCCGCCGCCGCCGCCGGGGCCGCCTCCCGAAAGGGCTGAGCCGCTGAGCTGGCCGGTTCCACGAGTTTGACAGTTTGAGAGGAGGAGGACGAGGGCGCCACGGCAGCCAGCGCCGCCGTCCTCGCCGGTTCACCTCATCTGCGTGGAAGGGGAAGGAGGCTCCGAGGGGAGTTTTGTTTCTCTCTTTCTCCGAGGGAGTTCTTGTCTCTTCCCGGCTGGAAAAAAAAGGCGCCTCAGGGGAAAGGGGAAAAAAGCGCCGGTCGCCGTCCTGAGGGAAAGTTGTCTCGGCCGCCTCAGCCGCAGTTGCGCCTTCTTCTTCCCTCTCCTCCCTTCCCGCTCCAAGTAGTTCCACCACCACCATGTCTCGGGACCCAGAAGAGGTGAATAAGTTGACGGAAAGCACCTATAAAGTAAGTTGAGGCGAGGGAAAGTCAAGCGGCTCCTTTCTCCGCGCTGGGAGCGGGAGGGCGGCAAACCCAGGGGGTGTGGGTGGGGGGGGGGGAAGAGAGAGAAATACTCATTATCATGAGGGGAAATAAATATGATCATGATTAATGATCATGAATCGAACTTCTTCGTCTTATTTACTTATGGCAGTTTGGGGCGCAATGGTCATAGCTGCCAAGTTATCCCTTTTTTTAAGGGATTTTCCCTTATGCTGAATAGGCTTCCTCGCGAGAAAAGGGAAAGCTTGGCAGCTATGGCAATGGTTCCCCTCCTCCCCGTGTTATCCCCACAACAACCCAGCGAGGTAGGTAAGGCTGACAGGCTGCGACTGCCACCCCCCATGCCTCTGTGAGCTCCATGGCTAAGCGGGGGGGGGGGATTTGAACCCAGGTCTCCCAAGTTTTGGTCTGGCACCCTTAACCACGAATGCCACACTGTCTCTTCTTGAATTTTTATTTCCTTCAGTGTTCAGGGCCGTTCCTCCTCCTCATAATAATAATAATAATAATAATAATAATAATTTATTTATACCCCTCCCGTCTGGCTGGGTTTCCCCAGCCACTCTGGGCGGCTTCCAACAAGAACCCTGTGAGGTAGACCAAGCTTGACAACGTGTGTGTGTGTGTGTGTGTGTGTGTGTGACCGACCCAGGGTTACTCAAGTAGCTTTAGGAGTGGGAATTTGGAGACAGGTTCGTTCCTGTGCAAACTTAACCTGGGAGTAAAGCCCAGTGAACACGGTCGAGTGTCATTGCACAGCTATGTGCTGTTGTAATGGGGCAGCTGGAGGGGGTTTGATGTTTCAGGGTGGGAGCGGATGTGAGGTTTGCCTTGGCAGCTACGCAGGTGAGGTTCGCCACTCCTTTATGAGTGTTCCACACCTGCCCTATTGCCTATAAACACACAGGAGAGCACACAAAGCCTTTCATGATGCCTTTCTGGTTCTCCAAGGTCAGGTACATACTCCTGAGTGCTTAATGGAGGGAGGGGGTGCTCCCCAGCAACACTCTTGAAGAATACATGTCATTTCCATACCCACCTGAGCTTTCCATGTGTACAAATGGCAGGTACAAAGTGGACGTTTGGTGTCCTATTCTGACCGACAGCAGCTCTTCCAGGGTTTCAGCCAGGCATCTCCCCCATCCTTGCTGGAAGATGCCAGGGACTGAACCAGGGGGAAAGCAGATGCGAGGTCACTGAGCTAAGGCCCTCCTTCCCCATGCTTTTTCCTAACACCCATCAGATTCATTTAAATGGAGATGCCACCGGTGGAACCTGGGACCGTTCCCTTGCAAGACACTACAACCTGAAAAAAAGAGACAGGGCGTGTGCTTTTGTAAACAAATAAAATCTTTAATAAATACTAATATAATAATATAAACACTACAGTTAATAATAATATAAACACTACAGTTCCTCTCCCAAAGGCATTATTGCCCTTCTTTTTCCAGCGATAGCAGCTTGCTTGAGAATTGAAACCACTTCTTCAGAGTGAAGATCAAGCCTTATATGAACTATTCCTTTCTGTCTAGTCTGACTGACCTTGGCTGTCTAAGGTCTCAGACAGTGACTCTTGCCCTAGGATCTTTTTAGGTAGTTTCGCCAAGGATTGAACTTCAGCCCCTCCTGTGCTATGCAAGTTGATTCCTTTCAAATACATTGCTTAACATGTTTTCATGTAGAAAGGGC
This sequence comes from Zootoca vivipara, assembly GCF_965207765.1. Lineage (NCBI taxonomy): Eukaryota > Metazoa > Chordata > Lepidosauria > Squamata > Lacertidae > Zootoca > Zootoca vivipara. The sequence continues at coordinate 43,085,365 of NC_142596.1, forward strand.
TGGCAATTGATGGCAGGTGTGCTTATATGTGACAGGGCTTGTGTGGGCTTTCCCACTGAAGCAAATGTCTGTTATGATCTTGAAACCCTGTAACAAACTTGTAAAAGGTGGATTTGATCTATGTTTGTAGAGATAGGGGTGGGGTTTTTCTAATCCATGGTAGTGATTATATGTAGACCTTCGAGAGTGGAAATTATTGCAGATTCGGGCTGAGAAGAAAAGCATATACTCAAGATCACATAATGCAAGTTAGGTACTCATTAATGTAATCCAGGAGTAGCCCAGTAGCCCCCAGATATTGTTGGACGCACAGCAGCTCCCATCAACCCTAGCTAGTAGCATAGCCATTTGTTAGTGATGATAATAGTTGTAGTCCAACAACATCTGGCACCATATTGGCTAGCCCTTGTGTATAGTAAGGATTAAATGCTTGGTGTTAATGCTGCCTTTGGGGTGAAGGTGGCTTCCAATCCATTAATTGATTGCTGTGTGCCCAATAAGGTTTGGCAGTTTTACTGGATTGTTTAAAGAAGGATACAAAGAATTTCCCTCGTGGGTTTGAAGGCATCTATATTCCCAATCTGTTCAGGATAGCAACCAAAGTTGGGGTACTTTCTGGAGTAATGTATCTGAGAGGGCAAAGATATTGAGCAGGCATCCCCAAATGGCGGCCCTCCAGATGTTTTCGCCTACAACTCCCATGATCCCTAGCTAACAGGACCAGTGGTCGGGGAAGATGGGAATTGTAGTCCAAAACATCTGGAGGGCCAAAGTTTGGGGATGCCTGATATTGAGGCTAATGTGCTCTCACTGGCAATTTCACCTCAATATAGCAGAGGGAAAGGGGGAAATTACCACAGATGTTCCTGTTAGACGTATGAGAGTATGGGCTACAGCTCTCAGAACGGTTGACCATCTGTAGGTAACTTTCCACATTAGAGTACCTTCCAATAGAATGGGTGCTATTCTGTCAGGTACCTGTTTGGTGTAAGGCATTGCAGGTGCTTACAATTCAAGGCCCGGTGGATATTGTACCTTCAAGTTCAAATTGCAGTGTTGTAGGTAGATGCGTGATGTAATTCTGTGGAGGACCCTGAGGTATAAGACAATGAGAAGACCATCAATATGTGTATCAATGGCTTCCAGACAGGGAAGTATTGCACAGATAAATTTGTTTGGGAATCCAAGCTGTCCAGCAGACTGAATAACCCGTAAATGAGGAAAACATGAATGCAGGTACAGTGGTACTTCAGTTTAAGAACAGTCCGGTTTAAGAACGATTTGGTTTACAAACTCCGCAAAATCGGAAATAGTGTCTTGGTTTGAGAACTTTACCTCGGTCTAAGAACGGAATCCGAACGGTGGAAGGGCACCGGCAGCGGGAGGCCTCATTAGGGAAAGCGCACCTTGGTTTAAGAATGGTTTTGGTTTAATAACAGACTTTTGGAACGGATTAAATTCGTAAACCAAGGTACCACTGGATATTAGAGTGATAACCTTGTCATTTAGTATGGACCCCTTCGTGGACTTGGAAGGTTAATCCAGTTTTTAAATGAAAGGTGGTGCTGAGGCTTCACATGCAGAACTGCCTCTTGAAATAATAATAATAATAATAATAATAATAATAATAATAATAATAATATGTACTATAATGAGTTGTTGTGCCAACACGCTAAAGGCCTGATTCCAACATTGTGTGAAACAGACATCCTGATTGGATACTATATGCAGGATAATAAATACTGCCTTTTCTATTGATGTTGTATCCAACTTTTCAGAACTTTTCTTTTCTTTTCTGAGAAATACATTAGGTAGGGATCACCCACCTCTGCATTCCCTCAATATAAAGAGCATTGAAACAGCCCTGAAAAATGCTATTTGAAAGCTCTTGAAATGATGCGTAGCATGAGTAATCTATTATACAAATTTTCTGTATGATTTTAAAGTGTCTGATCAGTTTGGAAAGTTAGTTGCATGCATTAGTTGTATACCTCTTACGTTTGTAAAATACTTTAACCACCCAATGATTTCTAATCCTGTCCTGGTTTAGAAAAAATCTAAAATATTTTGGTATGTGCTATTTTAAACCTATAGTTGGGGTTTTTGCATATCTGCCATTGTAAAGTCGTTTCTTTTTCCATGATAAAAGCTTTTAATAATGCTGAGGTATGTCTGAATTGTTAACCTACTGTGGAATGCATGCTTATGTGAGCATATGGCCACATCAAAAAATTGTAGGGTAATCCACAAGTAGGTAATGTTGACTTACTAAAAAGAAATCTTTAAATTTGATTTTAATAGAGGCAATTGTTTTATATAACCAGATTTCATGCACCTTGTTCCAACACTGGTATATTTCATTGCTGGTTTTAATAAACTTCAGCATTCTTTTAAAGTCCATGCTGCACCTTCTAGCTTGTTCCCAAAATAAACTTGAATGACTGATTCTGCTAAATATTATTTTTAAGGTTTTGAGTTACAGCATACATTTCAGTGTGAATCGTGTCACTACTCTAGTCCCAGCAATTTCCTCTCCTTGTGTCTTGTGCACCCCAGTTATTCCCTCTTACGGTTCTAATTAAAACCTCATCACCTCCCGACTGTCATAATCACAGTCAGAAACCTCCTAACTCCTTCCACCCATCTTGCCTGCTTCACCTCACTGAGTGGATAGGCTGGCTCTGTATATAAGAATTTTTTTATAGGTGCCTTCTTGGGCTCCTTGATCACTGCAGATGGTGACAGCAGTCACAAAATTAAAAGACACCTGCTTTTTGGGAGAAAAGCGATGACAACACTGTCCAACCATCTCGTCCTCTGTCGTCCCCTTCTCCTTGTGCCCTCCATCTTTCCCAACATCAGGGTCTTTTCCAGGGAGTCTTCTCTTCTCATGAGGTGGCCATGAGCCTCAGCTTCAGGATCTGTCCTTCCAGTGAGCACTCAGGGCTGATTTCCTTAAGAATGGATAGGTTTGATCTTCTTGCAGTCCATGGGACTCTCAAGAGTCTCATCCAGCACCATAATTCAAAAGCATCAATTCTTCAGCGATCAGCCTTCTTTATGGTCCAGCTCTCACATCCATACATCGCTACTGGGAAAACCAGAGCTTTAACTATACGGACCTTTGTCGGCAAGGTGATGTCTCTGCTTTTTAAGATGCTGTCTAGGTTTCTCGAAGCTACTAACATGAGTTCGACCAAACTGCAGGAGGCAGTGGAAGACAGGAGTGCCTGGCGTGCTCTCGTCCATGGGGTCAACAAAGAGTCATCTAAACAAACAAACAAACAAAAACATCAGCTACCGTACCTAATCCTTTTTGCAAAGTTTTCATATCTTGCATCTGCCGTTTGAGAAGAAGATTCTTTAATATCCACCCACACTTATTGTATAGTAGTATTTGCAAAAAAGCAACTTCTAGGACCCTGATGTTGGGAAAGATTGAGGGCACAAGGAGAAGAGGACGACAGAGGACGAGATGGTTGTACAGTGTTCTCGAAGCTACCAACATGAGTTTGGCCATACTGCGGGAGGCAGTGGAAGACAAGAGTGCCTGGCGTGCTCTGGTCCATGGGGTCACAAAGAGTCGGACATGACTAAACAACTAAACAGCAGCAGCAACAACTTCTAGGAAGGACGTAATCTCAGACTAACCCATCACAGGGAAGATGTCTCCTGGTTGCTAGGGGAAAGTGAAAAGAAAACTACAGTATAGAGATTCCAGGGACTACTGGAAAATAAGACAGAAGCAGGAAAAGTACACTTTCCGGGAATTTTTATTGTCTGCTGTCCAAACAACTCACTTCATCAAGCACAGCTCTGATTTCATTCATTGATAAAAACACTGATAGGAGAAGCTAGACCTATTCACTTAACAGAAATCACTTAGGAGGGGACCCACACATTTTGCTTCATACATTTCTTTCTAGGAGGGCCTTCCATGGTGCCTACAGGCATCAGACTGGCAACCCCCATTTTGGCTGTCTCTTAGTGTAGATCCAGGTTAACAAGCCTGACCACGAGCTAGATAATACTGTTGCAAGACTTCACTTGTGCATTTGGTTATCCACTGTGAGACCAAATGCTGGACTAAATAAACCATTGGTCTGATCCAGGCAGCAAATGGTCCTTATGCAAATTTAGCCTAACAACCCCCAAGTTGCTTAATAAGACTCAGATTTCTTGAGTACACATAACAACTGCAGTAATTGCAGTAGTCAGAAATTGTGTTGTTTCTGAGGCAATCACATCTTGGACTATGCATTTTACTTAACTAATCCAGGCTTCAGACCTCCTGTGATATATTTACATAAGATTACAACTTTTCTTGGATAACATGCTAAAATTCTGAGAAGATAAATAGTTTGAGGTGGATTTTGAGGCTCATAGAATATCACAATCAAATTTCTGACACAGACTATACTTTGCCCAAAATATCTGAGTGGCAATATATACAATGTATTAAGCCCATTGCAAATGTGCAGAAAAGTAAAACTTATCATCAATGCCATCTATTTGTGCTGAAGTCAAAATTCCACACCCAGACCATTCCCCCCCCCATATCTTCCACTATAGGTTATGCAAATTCCAGTTTTTCCACAAAGTTAGATCCGAATGCAAATAAGAGCTGAGTGGAAAGATGAGATGCAGTAACCCAGGCCTTTCTAGTTGTTATTATAATAGGACTGTACAAATCTAGAAAAGTCAAGTAGCATGAAACTAAAGCTGCCCACTGAAAGAATGGGGAAATTGCTGTAGTTCCAAGTCTATCCACTGAGGAGAATAAGAGCAGTGCAACAGCCCACTCTGTACATTGCATGTATTCATTGGTCACATGTCAGTGAGGTTTTCAAACTGGGATAAAATGTCCTGGGATAAAAGAGTGGAGTAATAAATGCCTTCGGTAATATTAAATAAAAATGTAGCTTTTCGGTTTCTTTGCACGTAGAGCTTCTCATCATATATCCATGGATCTTTTAGTCTTGTGATGGGGGCAGGGCACCCAAAACTCCTACAGAAAAGAAGTTTTAGAGGACAGAATTATTTGGCACAGTGTTGATTTCATGGCAATAAAGCATGCAAGATGATACCATCTATTGGACCAACTTCTGTTGATTCAGTGTTTGTTACATTAGCTACTATGCACGTCTACAGTACTTCTCTAGCATCAGCATAAAACCAGCTCTCTAAAAACTAAATACAGTATAGTGTGGCTAAATGGGAAGGCAAAGAGTTGTAAGGGGCAACTAAGTAGTTAAAGTTAACAGTGGGTTAATAGAGCAATTGATTTGGCAAAAATGGATATGCCATGTGACATGTAAAGTAAATTATGTATCTCAAATACATAAATTATGTATCTCAAATACATAAACATGTAATCTACCTACTGTGTATGCCATTATGAAACATTTGAAGCACTTTTCCAAGGAGGAAATGTTTATTTTCCACACAAAAAAAGGTTCATAAGGGAGCATGACAGAACATGATAACCAGGGTGGATAAAAATCAATGATTTTTTAAAAAAAATCAAAAAAATCGGATTTTTTTGATTTAAATCGGATTTTTTTGATTTAAATCGATTTTTTTGCTTTAAATTGGATTTTTTTAAATAAAATGCTTTTTGAGGAAAGCATATTACCATCCAAAGGTTATTCCATCATGAAATAAAGATTAGTTTTTTTAATTATGTAGTATAAGGTTGTATATGTTTAATTTTGGGGGTAAATAAATTCCATTAATCCATTCACCTCTTCCAGAGGTTTTTGTAAGATTATTGGGCAGTTTCTCTGCCTACAAGATATTATCACAGGTGCTTGGTTTACTTTTGCAGTTCTCAAAACTGAATTTGACTCAACAGAGATCACATGCCTCTTCTTCACAGCAAAAATGTTATAACATGAACAGAGTTGAGCAAAAGACCTTAATCCTATTGTTCTACAAACCTATGAATACAGAAGCAACCCCTTCAGTGCTAAGTTTCAAGAAGTTCAGTGAATAGAATAGAAACAATATTTTTCTGATTGTTTGGACAGTATTTAAGTTTTTCATGTGTAGGCTGGGCTGACAGTCTAAGTTTCTTAAAATATATATATTTTGTTTTTGTTTAACCAAATTAGTTAACAAACATGGATGTTTGTTTAAGCAAATAACATTTGCTGAAATGTTATTGTTTCAGTTGAATAAATCTATTTAAATTGTTATTATTAAGGTAATGATTATTTTTCTCCTTCCTAAGTACAACAGTAAAGTTGTCCAAATATGAATGATTAACCTATTAAACTGGGGATAAAAAACTAATATGAAAAGTTGTTATTCTAAAAATCTTCATCTACTTGCATAATAAAGTTATACCAGCAAGAATTAGTCTTTATGATTTAAATCAACTATGATTTAAATCAAGCCTTACTGACTAGTGATTTAAATCGTGATTTAAATCAGTTTGATTTAAATCAAATCCACCCTGATGATAACATAGGTTTCCCCTCAAATTACTATTACCCAACTATTTCTTGAAATGCCTGTTTTGGTATCATCATACCAAGAGGCCATTTTGGTATTGACATTTCTAGTGGAATTGGCATTTAATATTAGCATTAACAGAAAGACATAGCCTTTGTCTCCACTTTAGCTCCCAGGTTGTATAAGGAAATTAGCATACTGATTAAACTTGCCAAGGTTCGTGAACCTTGTCAGCAGCACCTGCTAGAACTGATGCCTTTCCTGTGCCCGCAGTGCCAGCCTTACCCTTGCAAGCAGGCATCCCTGGAGACTGTGCTATAATGGGTACAGTGTTTCTGGTGCTGTGTATGCTGGCAGTGATGGCAGTGGGGTGATGGCAGTGTGCACTGAGGGGCAGTTGGGGTCCAGAGGGGCCCACTAAGGGCAATCTGCCCTCCAGTCCTTGAGCTGGGTCTGATAATAAGTCAAGGACAAATAGCATTGAATTATTTTCTGCAGAAGGCTTACTATGAAGTTACCAGTATTTTTCATTAGCATGGGGGGTGCCCAGTGGAAACAGCTGGTGTGAGTGAGGCATAGGTCAGAGGCTCAGAGCAAAGATGGAGCTATATGCTCTTCCATTTGTTCGGGGCGCTAATCATGTGGCTTGCAAAATCAATAAATAAGCCCCTTAAATCCCAGGTATAAAATGGATTTGGAATAACTCTAAAAGAAAATAAGCTATGTTTGTTCTAGGCCTCATGATTCCTTTTCCACATACAGCACACGGCCTGTTTGGCTAACATAGTATCCATTTATTGGATTCCCATCAAAATATATTTATACAAATTGCATAACATCCTTAAATATACTTAACACAAATCTCAGAACACCCGATGGAAGAGTTTAAATCCTACCAGCAGAGTTTCTTGAGGTGTCATGGGCACGTTTTTAAAATATTATGAAATGAACACCCCAAGTATTTTCAAGTGATTCCATTATTATAAGAATAAGACACAAATTTATGCAGGAAAGAAAACAACTTGAAAATTATATTTAAAGCTAGTTTTCAAAGCTAGCTTTATAAATTAGTTATTAACATAATTTTGTTCATGGGCTTATACAGTATTAATGTACCAGGTAAACCACATACAGTTAACATACATGGTATTACAGCTTGCGTGTGTTGTAGAATGTACAGTATATTTTCCCCCATGGATGATGTACCAAATGCAACTAGTTTCTCTTCTGGAACAGTTATGGGCCATTGTCATTCCACACACCCATTTAAGGCTATACCGGTAGTAATGCGAGTGATCCATGAATGCTGCTTTCTGGTAATCATATGGTTAGCTATGTCAGCAAATAAGTGTTTAAATGGTATACATTGAAGTACATCAGCATAAAGGAATGGTAAAGCATAATTGTATGCAGCTTCTTCAGGCAGACACTCCACCACATATGTTTATGGTTTGACTGCTAGTTGGATATTATTTAATGATATTACCAAGATGGAGATTTATATGATTAAATACCTTTTATATATATATAAAAAAAACTAATGACATTGCTGTGAATTTCTTTGCAAACCAACGATTGGCAAGTTTGTTTAAAGTGTCATTGTTAGCTTGATTATATCGGCAGGATATAAGCCTCAACTTTATAAGCTGCAGGGTTTTTATGCATTGTTGATCTGTGACATGCTGAGCTATTGTGTTCTTGGAAGGTGTGTCCTGCATAAGAGCAAAGCTGAACATGTATAGGAAATTACAAAAGCTTTCATTTGATTGGAAAGTGAAAATGTTTTTGTAGTACTTATAGAGCAGTGTTTTTCAACCACTGTTCCGCGACACACTAGTGTGCCGCGAGATGTTGCCTGGTGTGCCGTGGGAAAAATTGAAAAATTACTTTATATATAGTCAATATAGGCACAGAGTTAAATTTTTTTAACATTTTCTAATGGTGGTGTGCCTCGTGATTTTTTTCATGAAACAAGTGTGCCTTTGCCCAAAAAAGGTTCAAAAACACTGTTATAGAGGACAGTGTATCTAGCATATGCCGTAACTAAACTTTGACATTCTTTTCACATGTGTGTTTATAAAATCCACAGCAGGAGTGAAAGCAGGTCAGTTTCTATCAGCCTGGTTTTTGCACAGTACTTGCTACTTGTGCTCTGATTAGGAGTACAAGGTGCTTAATAAGATAAATCTTTTCAAGTGATTCTCTTGTGTTTGCCATGAGTCTTACTCTTAGTCTTAAAAAGACTAGTGGAGAATATCCAGTGCTGCCCAGGAATTTTTAGAAACTAAAAAATACTGTGATTTATTGACAAAGATCTTTGCCTCAGGAAACCTTGTACCAAGTTTGGCTCTGTTGCTTTGCACAGTGCAGGGGGTTAGACTAGATGACTCTCATGGTTCCTTTCAACTCTACAATTCTATAATTCTATGATCTCAAGAGGCAGCCAAACCTATAGAGAACAGACTGACGGACAGGCAAAGCACTTTCCAAAATATATAGTAGATGAGGGTCTATTTATTACATTTTTATTTCACTCTTCTAAAAAATGAAGCATCCACTGTCATTTCTTTACCTCAGTGTACCCTGACAACAGCCCTGTGAAATATATTTGGCTGAGAGGGAATAACTATCCCAAGCATCATTTAAGCATTATGCTTAAGTGGGGATTTGATTCTACAACTTCCCATAGCCCAACATTCTAATAATTACACCGCATCAAACTCCAGCTTTCAATCGTGGCTTTTAAGGCAAGCAAAAACTGTAGTTTGCTTGTTTGAGTCAAACAGTGCTGTGGTTTGCTATAAATTAGGGACAGAGGGGCTCATGGTGCATGAGGGGAGGACATAGGTGAAGCAGAATGCACACAACCCCAGGACTATTCTCACAATGTCAAAAACCATGGCTTGGCCCAACATATGGCTTGAGCCATTAAATCTATATGACCACGTCTCTACTTATTTATGTCTCTAGTTTCTTAAAAATATCTATTTAGCTTCCTTATTGATTGTGTTGCTATTGTGTAAGATATCAGTTACCTTTTTAAACAGATCATTGAGTGATCACAAATGATTGTTTGCTGTTGTTTCAGTTCTTTCAATTTAAGGAAGGAAATCTGAAATGATGTGATTGTTTTAAAAAGGAATGCACTGAGTGTTTTTCTTTTGGTGCTGTCTGGGAGTATTTATTCTGCAGAAGGCTATAAAAAACAGTTATTAATCTGAAATCTTGGCAATGCAACTTCCAACTGATGGAAAATATTCTAATAGTATTCATATTGGGCTGGTGCAGGCATAATGTTGACTTCCTGCTAACTGTGGTTAGCAAGTTAGGAGCAAACCTGGAGAATGCTTGCTCACCAGCTCAATCCTCCCTCCCTCTTTGTGGTCTTTCTTTTGCCTGATGTAAATATTCCCAATTGCTGTTAACCAGTTTGTCAGCACCAGTGTTAACTGTGGTGTACACTTGCTTGGGTAAGCCTCAACTACAGTTAATACAGACAAATTGCTTAACATGAAATGATATATATGGAGGGAGGATCTGTTTCAGGAAGAAGGGTTGCGGAAAAGCAGCATAATGTTATATAAGATAAATCATTCATTATTATTATTATTTTGTATTGCTTTATGGTATCTTATGTTTTACTGAGTTTGGCTATATTGTTGTTAGGGGTGTTAAGGGAGGGGTAGTACTTCTGGTGAGGGACACTTCCTTCTCTTTCCATCCCGCACTCAACTCTCCCCTGTGTCAGCATGTGACAGTGGCCACAGCCCATGAAATGGCTTCAACTGTCTGGTTAAATCAGGTGAGGTGTAGCTGATGGGTCTCAAACTCTTGGGGAGTTAGGGACTTCCCCTGCATGTGAAGACAAACTCTGGTGGGTTGAGCAGATGAGACCAATAGTGGGTCCGAAGGTAATGAAGGAGGTTACTACATGTGCTGTAGAGGGAAGTGAGGGGTAGATGGGGCTCGTCAACCTGGGAAGGTAGCCCATCTAGGAGAAAGACAATAATCTTAAACCTCTGCTGCCTTGTGGCTATGCTCATTTGTGAGAAAGGTTTTGGGAGTAAACCCCGAGGAAAAATCCATATCCACTGCCTTGCGGGACATCTTCAGGAGAAGAAAAGACTAAGTAGTAAGCCCTACACAAATCTGGAGTCCCTAATGTGGTTGGATGGTATCTTGTACATCTCCTTCTGGCAATGTCTGCAGCCAAGCTGGTGCCAAACATATTGCTCTGCTTTCCTTTGGACCACATCAGTTAGGCTGGGAGGGGAGTTTTGTCATATGGGGAGCTCAGGACCTCCATACACACTGCCCAGGCTTGCACTAGTGAGGCCACTTTGGTGCAGCTAACACAGCAAAAACAGTGCGGGAGGCAGCAGTTACGTGTTACTGGTCTCTGTGCATGCTGTGATTCTCCAGCAGTTTGGCTTCACCCCAGAAGGTGGACTCCATTGCATTTCTTACATGCCATGCATTCTAACACTGTAACAAACTGGCCCAGTGAGTTCTTAGAACTATCTGGGATGAAGCACTGATCTGGTAATAAAAGAAATTTCACAAAGTGATTCGACACCTTTGATTCACCCTAGTCACAGATATAAAGCTTATATCTAAACATTCCTCCAGAAGAGGAGGATTGGATTCTGTTGCTTTTCAAACTGAGCACCATAGCATTTCACCAACTTAACTTGTCTGCGCTTGTTATAAATGACTGAGATGCTATTAAAGCACTGTAATCATGGAAACTCAATGCTGGCTAAAGAAATCAACATGAAAGGAGGAAGGTCAGAAGTATGTGACCATTCAAAATCACTACATAGCAAAGATAAGTAAATATGGAGCATTCTAGAGACAAATATTGTCTCTACTTATTTTGGCTTTTCCCCACGGGAAATCTTTAAATAATACAGCAGAACAAATTGCAGCAAATTAGATTAGTTGAAGATGCCCATGGGTGTATATCTGAAAGATGTGGTTGAAGAAGTGGATTGGAACAAGAAGCTTAGAAAATGTAGTTGACAGCAGTACAGTAAATTTATTTAAATTATCAGAAAATCAATTGCTGTAGGTAAGAGTTCAGCATGCTGATAATATATAAAAATAGCTATCAGAAGATATATCCCAGTCAAGGATAATACAACCAGAGTCTTCCACCACATACATTCTAAAAACCCAGTGAGTCATAAGGGGGAAACTCTTTTCTAATGTGAGCTATGATAAACAATCAGTTGGAAAGCATGTGTGATGAGCTTTATGTATTGTATTTCTATCACGTGCACCTTCAAAGCATCTAGCCAACTAAAACAATTTAAAAGAGATGCAACTCATTTCAATTTATGCAACAATATAACCTAAATTTATAGAAATTGTCCAACCAAAAGAAAACACAAAATTATTCAAGTAAAAGAAAAGCACATCTTCATAAGTAGAAAGTAAGGTAAAGGTAAAGGGACCCCTGACCATTAGGTCCAGTCGTGACCGACCCTGGGATTGCGGCACTCATCTCGTGTTATTGGCTGAGGGAGCCAGCGTACAGCTTCCAGATCATGTGGCCAGCATGACAAAGCTGCTTCTGGTGAACCAGAGCAGCACATGGAAATGCTGTTTACCTTCCCGTTTACCTTCGAACTGCTAGGTTGGCAGGAGCAGGGACCGAACAACAGGAGCTCACCCCGTCGCGGGGGGATTCAAACCTACAACCTTCTGATCGGCAAGCCCTAGGCTCTGTGGTTTAACCCACAGCACCACCCGTGTCTCTAAGTAGAAAGTACAGTGGTACCTCGGTTTGCGAACGCAATCCATTCCGCGGAGACGTTCGCTCGCCGAGGTATTCGCTTGCCGAAGGCATGCTTCTGCGCGAAGCGCCGTTAGAGCACTTCTGCGCGCACACACGCTGCGCAGGTCGCTTCTGTGCATGCACGAGCTGCGCAGGTCACTTCTGCGCATCCGACGCCGCGGAACCCAGATGTAAACACTTCCGGGTCTGCGGCATTCATAAACGGAGGTTTTCGTAAACGGAGGTTCCACTGTAGTGTAAAACAATTTCAAGCTATTTTCAGTGAGTGAAAAAGTTACTTTGTTTTAGACAGCGTAAGCCTTCCTAGACAGGCACTGAAACCCAATACGGCAGATCATTCACCACCTAGAACTGCTACTGTTGCCACCACTGCATAGTTACTCAGATAAGATCAGTGTCATGATGCATCAGACTTGGCATAAATTGACTGATTATTATTCTGCTGGCCTCAGAACTGGATGCATTCAAAAGTAGGTACAGTATCTGCAAAAGATAAAACCTATTGAGGTGGGCAATTTTCACAGCATCCTATTCTTCAATCCTAGTCTAATGTTGGTCCCAGTCAAATTATGTCCTCACCATCACATAGTCAGGTCTCCCAGGCACAAATGAGGTTGGCTGTGTTGTATGGAATTAAATTACAGATTATGGATGTTTTTATTAGAAGTTCTACTGCAACATTTAATACATGGAGTGAGCCGAGTTTACTCGAGTAGGCCCACTGAAATGAATGAACACGACTAAGTTAAATCTTTTAATTTCAATAGACTTTGAGTGTACTTTGAGTAAAATTTAGTAGAATATCACACATGGATTTTAGCATTCAGAGTCCTTGGATGAATTCCTGTGCCATTTGTGTTACTTGGTCAGTTGATGTTCCAGCCAATCATTTAAGAACCTAAGAAGGTCCTGCTAGATCAGTCCAAATGCTCATCTAGACCAATATCCTGTTCTCACAGTGGTCAGCCAGATGCCTGTGGGAAATCTGCCAGCAGGACCCGAGCGCAAGAGCTCTCTTCTCCTCCCATGGTTTCTGGCAACTGGTATTCAGAAGTATTAATGCCTACAACCTTTGGAAGCTATCCAGGTTGGTGGTCATCACTGCCTCCTGTGGGAGTGAGATGCATTTGATCTCAGTTCATGTCTGAATAATGATCATTTAAATAATTATTGCCCCGCTCTTTAGTAAAAAAGGGGGGGGCTCCCAGAGCATCTTACAAATATAAATAATAACAATATGCTGTAACACAAAACAATATGCTATAACACAAAAACTATTCCATCTCACAGGGTTATGTGGAAGGGACTATAAGAAAGGAATAAAAAAAATGTTTTGACTCCAGTTCAAATCACTCACCTTACATAATCACTCACCTTACATACAGATCTGAGCCCAGACGACAGTAAATGTTTAGTACATACTGGTTCTGAGGTTATTATATTCTATGGAGAAGGTGTATAGAAGAAAGCAATTTCGAGTCATTTTGTTTTTAATGGTGATCAAAGTCCTGATTCCTAAACTAATACATCTAAATGTCTGTGTGACCATGAAGAAAAGTTAAAGGGAAAGATCAAGTGCACTGCAAGATAGCTGAGAGACACTGGAAAACCCCTGCTGTTCTTTCCCTCTGACAGACTTAAGGTTGTAAACTATTACTGTATGTAGAGAGGGAGAGCTGTGACAGGGCAAAGGCATTGTCTGGACATTATTATCTTGTATCAACAGGGCGTGTGTGGTATGAAGCAGTATTCCTAGAATAGTTAACTGTTTCAAATGTAGACAAGAGGTCAGTTTACAACCTGCACTTACTGTAAATAGTTTTTACCTATTATGATGTGAACTGCTCAGGTAATCTAACTAAATACATTTATTTTATATCATTCTGTGTGTATTCTCATTGGTTATTTTTAAACATGCATACATAATTTTATTTGTATGCTGCTTTCCCATAGTTAAAACCATGCTCAAGGCGGCTTACTACAGAAAAAAATACATAATTATAAACAACAAAAGCAGTCATAAACAATAAATAAAACATTAAATAGTTCACAACCACATTGAAACAATTTCTACATAAATAAATCATAATAAGATCTAAAATAAAGATACAAAAAAATAATATCAATAAAAACTACAACTCTGTCCCACCACCCCAAGCAGCGGTGTAGCTAGCTGCTCGGGCACCTGGAGTGGCGAACATGCCGTGCACCCGGGGGTGGAGCGGGGCAGGGCGCCCACGGAGGCAGTTGGTACAGCAATCCCCGCCCAGGGGGGCAATCAGCGCAGCGATCCCCGCCCGGGGGGGATTTTGTCACACACACCCTCAGAGATGACACCGCGGGCAGACTGCACCCACCGCCACCCCTTTCTACGCCCCTGACTCCAAGACCCCCTATACAATAAAAGGTAAAGGGACACCTGACCATTAGGTCCAGTCGTGACCGACTCCGGGGTTGCGCGCTCATCTCGCATTATTGGCCGAGGGAGCCGGCGTATAGCTTCCAGGTCATGTGGCCAGCATGACAAAGCCGCTTCTGACGAACCAGAGCAGCGCACGGAAACGCCGTTTACCTTCCCGCTATAGCGGTTCCTATTTATCTACTTGCATTTTGATGTGCTTTCGAACTGCTAGGTTGGCAGGAGCTGGGACCAAGCAACGGAAGCTCACCCCGTCACAGGGATTCGAACCGCTGACCTTCTGATCAGCAAGCCCTAGGCTCAGTGGTTTAGCCCACAGTGCCACCTGGGTCCCCCCCCTAAACGGCCCAAAAGTCTGTCCAGCAGCTTCAGCTGAAGTCGTCAGGGTCCTGTCCTCCCAGGCTAGATGGAAAAGGAGCAGGTCTTCCAGGACTCACAGCCTTGATAGTCTCATTTTTAATGTTTTATCAATTGTTCAGATAATAGGAACAACCTATAGTATATTGCCATTGTTAATGTTTCTCCTGCCTAATTAGTTTCACATTTTTGGCCTTTGACATAGGTGAAGAAAAGCTATGTTTAGAACATGAACTTATAATAACAGCCTTGTCCATAACTTTGGCACGTTTAATATTTGAATTTAAAAGCTGGGTTCAAGTAAGTTGGGTCCAGTTGATCTTATTAATATTTCATTAGGCCCATAAAATCACACACACACACACACACACAACACACAAACACACACATAGTATTTGAAATCTACTGTTGCCTTCATTCATTTTATTTTTTTAAGTGAGTGCTTTAGAGTTTTAATCCCAGTGTTCCAGTCTGATACAATGGTTAGTTTTTCAGCACACAAATATTTGGACTTTCAGCACTTTCATATTTGGAAGAAGTGAATTGTTTCGGTCAAAGAGTTAGTAGATAAAAAGAATACTGTACTTCAAAATTCTGGTCAGGATCCAAAGAACTGTGAAACTATTTCTGTAAGATGTACTTTTCTCAGAGCAGTCCTGCCCCCATGCTGCAAGGCAAACTGCTTTTCAGTCTGAGGAAAGATATTGCATAGGGAGGTTGGCTGTTAGAGGAGGAACGCCAAGTTACATTCTACCTGCCACTACATACCCCTTGCATAAGACTGAGCTGGCTTTCAGATGCTGTTTTTTAAACCTTATTTTGGTGTTATTGAGGGTTTCAATTTCTCTCTGTAAGCTTTTGAGTTCAGGAAGAGAAATCTTTTCCGTGCAGAGTGTATTAGGAAATTGTATGGCTAAAATAGGATAGATTTTCCTTATTAGGAATAGAATGCTTTTTGCAACAATGAAACATCTTATTAAAATAAATGACATTGGGTGACACTTAACAGCTGCAGAGTATTTTCACTACATAAGCCAAAACTCAGCAGTGAAAATCAATTTGGCTTCTTTTACTCAGGCAATCAAGGTTAACGTCAACATCTCAGAGCTCCAGAGAGGGTGGGAAGTATGAAATACCTGGTGTTATATAGTTTTCATGAGAAAATTCATCATTAAGATTATGGTGCTATTGAGTTACAGTACACTGTACAGACCTAGCCAACATCCTCTTCCCCAGCAGCCCCCATCAGTACCTACCTGAGCCACAACACCCTACAACATGCTTGAGACAAGGTCTGTTGTTAGATCTTTGTTTCAGATAAGGAACAGCACTGGCTTCCTTTATTTTTCTTTATTTGCTCATTGCAGGTCACTGGTCACTTCTGAAAAGTGTGGTTTGCAGAAACTGACTTTGGTTTCATTGGCTGTTGCCTGGATGATGGGATTTTTGTGATCAAACATATCATGGTAGACCACAGTTTAATTCCATTTGTGATCAGTCCCATTTTCTGTCTTGCAACATTGGTTTCAAAAACCATAAAAACTTGAAATAGGTTTTTATTCTAGGTACTGACACCAGAGTTCTAGCATCAAACTTGCAGAAGCCAGAAGAAATGAGGCATAAATATCAACACAAATAATCGGGAATGTGGGTATAAGATATATGTCCCCTATTTGGTTATGGGTTTGTTACTACTGTCATTGTTTTTCTTGTAAGAAGATATTTGAGGAAATGATGGTTTCATTTTGGCTTATAAATATGTGAAGCCTTACAGAATCAGTGAACATTGCACTGCTCTGATCTTAGGTCAGACCTTCTCTCAGACATACTGAAACACATGTTCAAGGTGTGAAGCAATTTTTCCCCCTGACTCTGAAGTCATTATTATAAATTGCTTAGAAGTTTTATTGTAACCAAGCAGGATATACATTTTGTTAAATAAATAAAAATGTCAGGCCACCTCAAAGGCCTGTAGATGGAAAAGCAGTGTATATTTTAAAATGATTTCCATGCAGTTGAGCTAGAAATGTGACTCAATTTAAGTGACATGCATTGCTAAAAAAATGTTCTAGACACTTTAAACTACATTTTATGCCAGTTTAATGATATCTCTGATTTTGTTGTTCACCAGAATGTTATGGAACAGTTCAATCCAGGACTGCGGAATTTAATAAACCTGGGGAAAAACTATGAAAAAGCTGTTAATGGTAAGCCTCCTCACTTTTAAATTAATGCACTAATTTAACATAATATCCAGTGTTTTAATTCTACAGTATTAAAGTCTAATTAAAGTCTCACAACAAAGTGCTCTCCAAAAGTTATTAGCCCTTACACAGATTACTTGCAAGCAAGAAAGCAAGATCAAGGTTATACCCTGCATAGTCTTAAAGGAGCTCAAACCCACTAATTTCAGAGGGGCTAAGCACATCATTCACTGTTTTTGGGTTGTTGTAAATCAAAACTACCTGCCTAGCTTATCCCAATTATTTAGGTAAGAGAAAAAAATTCTGATTTTGTTTTTCACTGTCTGTTTTGACCCTTCATCTCATTTCCCTAAGTATCTGTCATGAACCTGGGATTGGATCAAACAGATGGGAGCATGAAGGGGACTTGCATACATGACCAGAAGCACATCCACAAGATGAGCACCTGGTACTAGTGGCCCTTTAGCCTCAGGGTGCCCTATTGCTATCCTCTGACTCAGAGAACTTCGTCACAGAAGCCCCGATACAATCAGCATTTTCCTACACTTTGTCAGAGTAGAAGACTTGCTGGAACGGGCTGAGTGAAGGCATCTTTCAGGAAAGGTGGAACTTGGAATTGGGACAGAATGGTGCTCATATAGGAGGCTCAGTCTAAGGCTAACTTTTTACTGAAACAACTGTTCTCTTATAGCATTTATTCTGAGCCATCCACAAGGTCTTGCCTCTGCTAAGATCAGCACTTTCATCATAACAGTATCTCAGGTCATAGCTTAAGTTGGAACAGTTCCCTGGCTGATAAATTTCTAACCCAGGAATTTCTAACCCATGGATCTGACAGAAAATCAGACTGAAGTGAGCCTTTGACCAATGGTGATTGGGAATTAACATTATTTCACCCAAGGATTTCTCCTTCCCAGTTTTCCTCCCAAAGGATGTAATGGTGGTGATATCACATTTAAAGTGAAGGTCAGATTAGGCAAGAACAATCAAAGAAAGAAAGTCTAAATCTTCCACGATTTCCCATTTTGTTTTATTGTATAAAAATATTATAACATTGATCCTAATAACCTTGCATTCCATAGGAACTTAGGTCAGAAGGAGCTTGTTTCTGTGACTCTTATTTAGAATAGCGATCTTGTACATGTTCTAAAGTGCTCTTAAAGATAATAATCTCCTGAGTACTTTTTCTGACTAAGTATTGCACAATATTTATCTGCATGTGAATTGTTGTTGTTTTTTAATTGAGTTCGGTTGAGCTTTGGGGATTAAGCTTTGCAATCCTTGCAGGTACTTCTTCATCTGCACTACCTGGTTGTTTTTTTACCATAACCTTTGCCCTGACATATTAGCCTGTAGTGCCACAATAGCATCCTGCCATGCTGATAAACAACTTTAGGGTGCTGTAGAAGCTAAATCAGGTTTGTAAGTAAATGCTCAATGATAATAACTTTCTCTCGGTGGCCAGGCCTGAAAGCTTTGCAAAACCTGGTTCCTTAGTATTTTTTTATTTAAAAGAAATAATAAGTATGTGCAGGCAGCTACTTAAATACTTGATGGATTATTAAAGTATGCCCTTATTTACAAGCCTGGATAAACCCATTCTCAAGAGTGGTTTGCTGGTGCAGCAAGCATTGGGATGTAACAGTGCTGATTTTAGTGGAGCTAATTATGAAATATTTTTGGAAGATGAAATTGTGCATTGGCGATTTTCTCAGAAGGTCTTACACTCATACCACACAATTAACTAGCACAAACTGCACTTCAGTAGGACTGGTGCTAGAGTGATAACTTTGATTAAGCCATTCACTTCCCTTTGACTTGCCTCAGTACCATATTTCCACTTCATTTATGCAAATCAATTTGGCACCATCTCAAGGGGATGTTCCTCCGTAGAGATGATTGCCTTGTTTGGTGTATCTGTGACTTTGGATCACATTTCTTTTCCCATGGTTACAATCCAGAGTGTTGAGAAGACTTGTCAGAAGTAATACATGCGGCTTCCTTCCAGTAAGCCTGTGGAACATATTTTTCTGCTAAAACCGCTTTTTGGAAACTAATAAATTAAAACATGATGGAAACAGAAGAGAGAATCCTGTTTGTCTGTGAAATGTCCAATTATATTCCATTAGTTTCAAATTGTTGTGTTTGTTTTTTAAATGAAAGCTATGCTCTTTAAAAATGACAAAACTATACTGAGAGACATCTTTAAAATCTTTTCAGTAATCATGATATGAATCATTTCTGTGCTGTCCTTTAATGGGTTGTTTAGTATGAGATGTCCACTGTAAGTTTAGCATAGCCATCAGCATTTCACTGATTTGTGTGTAGCACTAAGTGCGCATGGCACTAAGCCAAATAATGGCTTCATGAGCAAACATGTGGGTTCATGGAGTGAGGGGACATGGGTGGCGCTGTGGCCTAAACCACTGAGCTAGTTGGGCTTGCTGATCAGAAGGTCAGCAGTTTGAATCAGCGCAATGGGATGAGTTCCCATTGCTCTATCCCAGCTTCTGCCAACCTAGCAGTTCAAAAGCATATCAGTGCAAGTAGATAAATAGGTACCACTGCGACAGGAAGGTAAACAGCATTTCTGTGTGCTCTGGCTTCTGTCATGGTGTTCTGTTGCGCCAGAAGTGGTGGTTTAGTCATGCTGGCCACATAACCCAGAAAGCTGTCTGTGGACAAACGCCGGCTTCAACCTGAAGCAGGATGAGCGCCATAGTCGCCTTTGCCTGGACTTAACTGTCAAGGGATCATTTACCATTGACCTTTACCTCATGAAGTGAAGATTGCAGCTGCTGCACTACCAAGGGCTAAGCCTTGGTTTGACTTAGTATTAGGTTTGAACCTGGGCTTGTGGTTGATTACAGTCCATCTTTTGTTTGGAGTAACAGAAACCACAAGATTGGATTTGTACATAACACTGGACAATTCATGACTCAGCAGATGCAGGACTAGGGGAAGAGTGCAGTGGCTATAACCATAGCTCCTGGAAGCCAGCCTTCTGCATTAAACCATGTGTAAACCATGGCTTGCTTAGATGCAAAGCAGGTCATAAGGAATAAATGTCTGATTTGTATAGTATTCACCTTAATAATAGCACTGTAGCAATAGACTGTTGCTTTGTACTGTATTACATGAAACAGATTCTCTTAAATGAAGCTTCATGCATTATATTTGTTTGTCTGTTTTTTGAAATTGAAAAAGTGTAAAGCACTGCTTATACCTGCATGTTTCAGGCAACTTCAAGCAATGGGTTTGGGAAGCCTCCTGCCTGGAAAGAATTTGTTTTACACCCCAAATTGAAAATTATTCCTTAGTGAGTGAGATACCTCAGGATTGTATCTAACTAAACTTTACTCAAAATAGATCCAATGAATTGCATTCAGCTAAGTTTTACTCAGAGCTGACCCATTGAAATTAATGAAACTTAGATAGTCATGCCCATTCATTTCAATGGGTTTACTTGTGAGTAGGACTAGCATCGGATACAACTCACTGTGTGTAATTATCTCAGTACACATTACAGCTGACTAAATGAAACCACTGTTTGCTCTGCTACCCACCCACTGTTCATCATTTGAGATGAGTAATATTTTTCCATGTGCCACCTTTCCTTGTGCTTTCTTTCAGCATAAAGGAAAACCCATGAGACCAGTGACAGCATACCTTGGATTTCCATGACATTACTTCAATCTGAGGGCCAATATTTGGTCACATGAACCAGACACTAGCTTCTTGCTTACTTGTTCAGACTTTGAAGGTGTATCCCCGCAAAGCACTGCAAAATCTCCGTGCCCCCGAGCAAGCTAATCTAGAGATAGAAGGCATCTAAGGCATGCAGTATGTTCCTAGGTATAGTGACTCAGAAATAAGTTCCATTGTGATCAGTGGAACTTATAGGTAATCATACATACAGCCTTAAGCTTTTTAGAACATACTGATTTTTTTTCCATTTTGCCTGGGTCATAGGCTATTTTCTATACTGTACTGGTTTCCTTAAAGCAAAATTGAATCTAGATTTTCTGACTCAATAGTAGTGGCAAGCATTTGATCCTCTCACTGAGGCTGGTTTGCTGGATTGTTTTAGTCCATATCAGTGACTTCATGATGACAAACATTGTTCAGAAACATATTACCATGGAATAAGAGACATGAAAATGACAGCGGTGGCTTTTCTTGACTTGGTACAAAGCTACTTATATTCTAAGGTTGTTTTTAATAAAACAAGGAGTGACATTACCAATGGCACTTAAGAACTGTAGTAATTAAAAGGTTTGTAGGCTTAATCTTGTTGCCTTTTATAATACTCTTCCTTCTAAAGCTTGCTATGTCGCTTGTCTCTGATTTGTTCCTTTTCTCCTCCCCCAATTCCACTTTGCTTGAGCTTATACTAGTTATGCAGCACCTTAAAGTGATTCCCTCTTAAAATTGTCTGAAATAACTTATCCAAGCTCATTAACAATATATATACATAATCATCTTAATGAACCAGTTAACATTTGTAACATTTCCTTCATTACATTTCCTTCATTACAAAGTTCACTGGTGTAGAACAAGCACCAGTTTATATAATAGTATTTATTATGCAACCAGTACTTTCATGATTTAAAAGGAGAAACTCTCCTAGTTCAGAAACATCCTGTTCTCATAGAACCAGGCAGGGAGAGGAAGGCAAGTTCACTTTTTTTACTTCCATAACAATGTGGTCCACCAAATTAGTTCATCTTTCCTAAATTAAACAATAACATACAACAGTATCATTGGGCTTGATTATTCTCTGCTAATGATTTTCATGTTATTTATATACTGTATCTATAATTTGAATATTAAGGCCTGTTCTGCCGGATGGGTCACAGAAGCAACATTCATGCTGGAGAGCAACCAGCAGTCAGAAGGCGATTACACATGTTAAAGTAGCTTTATATACAGCACTGTACAGTATATGAAAATCTGGTTTCCCAGAAAAGATACATGTATCATGAGCATGAAGAGCAACTGCAAGATGTAGCAAGTTACTTTGCAAGGAACAAAATACGTAGTTGCCTCATTTTACTTTTTCAAGATAAGAGTGATCCAAGGCACATGCATTTGAAGATGTATGAACTCTGTCTTTGGAAAAGTAATACATAATTGTGGTTTTTTAAAAATTGTTTTTATGTATTTAGCTGCTTCATATATGTTTTTGTAAATCACTTTGGGATGGGAGGTGATTCATAAGTGAAATTATTTATTCAGTTATTTTCTTACATTTATGTCCCACTTTCCTTCTGGCATTGAACTCTAGACAGTGTAGCCTCTGGCCGTGCTGCACCCTCCATTTGGTGTGGGCCTCGCCTGTCAGGCCAAACGGGGGCAGTGGCAGGGGGTTCTGCCCTGCCTGCCCCTGGCATATTTAAGGGGGCACCCAGGTGCAGGCCACCCTCTTTGCTCACCCCTCTGCAATTCTTACACATAATTGAAGATCTTTTACTATTCAAAGGCCTCCTCTGACTTCTGAAGCAGCTATGTGTGTTAATTGACAACAAGCTTCCTATTATATACAAAATGAAAGACTCCTTAGCCTCATAACTGATTTATTTGTAATTATTATAGTATAGCTACAACTTGAAACACAGATTCCCCATGCTTGGGGTAAGGGAAAGAGTTTTTAAGTTTTTTGCCTTGCATGCATTTAATTTGTATGAGTGCAGCTGACCAGCCACCCAGAATGTAAAGCTGTAATTTTGCAAGTTGTGAGTTGACTATATACACTTTGTACCACTGTTATTAACACTCTCCTCCTTGGGGCGGCAGAGAATGAGACCATAAAACACAGAATCATAGAATTATAGAGCTGGAAGGCATCCTGAGGGTCATCTGGTCCAACATATATAAATCTGCTCATTTAGATTACAACACATAATATATTTGCTTTACTCCTTTTGTCTCTTTAGGTATGATTCTTGCTGGAAGAGCGTACTATGATGGAGTTGCTAAGATAGGAGACATTGCAATTGCATCACCTGTTTCTAAAGAATTGGGTAAGTATACTAGATTATTCAGATGCACATTCTTCTTGATTCATAGCAGTAATGTGGGAGCTTATAAGTTTTTTGGGGGGGGGGCAAACCTAGGTTCTCGGTTGATTATGGAGCCTATGAGAATCTTTGTGAATGCCTTTACATTTCATATATAGTTCTCCTTCTACATTCTGTGAGGGCTGGATTGAATGGTGTTCCCTTCCCATCACCCTGGGCCATCCAACCCCATTAGGTGGAGGGGAATGGGAACCCACCTATCTGCCCTGGCTGCCTAGTGCATCTGCCCTGCCTAAGATTTCCACATTTTTTTCTTGGGAACTGGCCACAATATTTCTGCACACATTTTTAAGTGTCCCGCGTAGACGTGCAGGGGTGTCTAAGAGTTGGGGAAGACGAGTTGAGTGGAGTGGGTGGTGAGAAGAGCAGTCATCCTCTCCATGTGATGGGCCAGATCTCGGAAATTGTCTAATCCGTCCCTCAGCTAATTAATTCAAACAATGAATTCCCTAATGTACTTTAAG
This sequence comes from Zootoca vivipara, assembly GCF_965207765.1. Classification (NCBI taxonomy): domain Eukaryota; kingdom Metazoa; phylum Chordata; class Lepidosauria; order Squamata; family Lacertidae; genus Zootoca; species Zootoca vivipara. The sequence continues at coordinate 43,109,145 of NC_142596.1, forward strand.
ACTGAAATGTGTGCTTCTTGTCAGTTAGACCAAATAGTGCTGCAGCATTGGGTACATCCTGTATTTTCTTTCTTGTGAAGTTTGAAATGAAGCATGCAACTTGTTGGCAGAAAAAATAGCAGAAAAACAACATTTGCTTTTCATCATGCCTTTCCTGCCACCTTTTCTATTGATAGTACTTTAAATGGGATAATTCAAGATAGTGTTCTCCATATTCTTTCTTCCCCTGGTCTACCAACTAATCTGTTCAAAATTCCTTGCACAGAATAAATTTGAGGAAGAGAGATTTGCCTAATGTAAAAGAGAAAAACAACAGCTCATGTAGAATACAGAGAGCTGTTGAAAAGGGGATTGCAGCTGTACAATCTATGGATATTTTTTTCTAATTTACAAAAGAAACCAGGGCTTAGGGACTCCTCATATTCTCTTCCCATTCTTTGATTCTCAAAGGTGAGTTCAAGAATATATGGATATCATCTTCAACTGGCTAGATTAAAGTTTGCTCCTGAGTAATGCTGACTCCTTTGCAATTGCTTATCTTTTTTTATTTCTTTCTGAAAGCCATCATTGTGTGGTTTGACATTCTGAATTCAGTCAAAGGGAGTGGCAGAACAGCAAACAGTAAAAGGCAAATAATTCATAATGTAGTCACCTTATTTGCTTTGCAAGTTAATTTAGCAAGACCTGGATAAATATGACTATAGAAAAACCCACAGGTACTTGAATTCACTTGTGTCTGAGATGTATCAAGCCTTCTAAGTTACAAGAATAACAATGCAATGAATGACAACCACATAAGCAGGAAAAGGAACCTGCAACTGGCAAAGCAACAAAAGTAGATGAAGGGTAGACAAGGGAAGGAGGAGAATAACTAAAGTTATTTCTCTTCTGTTCTTTCCACAAAGACTTTGTGAGCATAGAAATCTTGCTTCCATGGCATACTGTGGGACCAGAAGAGTCAGACAAATGATTACTTGAGATGTATAATGTCTAGCTAGCTACCTATATTTTTGTTGGTGATTGTACTTCTTTTGTAGGTAATAAGTACAAAAAATAAAGGTCTTCAGTATGAATATTGAACAGTTTCTAACTGAATCTCATGAGGCCCATCGGTGGGCATGTGTACTGTGAAACAAATGGCACTGTGTTCAGTGGGATATGCTACTAAGTAAGTGTGCACAGGACTGTAACCTTACATTAAATTTGCACATGCCTTCAACATGCTAAGGTCCTGCCACTTTTAAAATGCATACTGTCCCCAATACAGATGAATGTGAACAGAAGAAATTTCCATATTTTTGAGTAACATAGTTGGGGGGGGGTAAATGGTATGGTATATCTGTGCATGTTGTGAAAAGGTTATTTAGCTTATGCACTTGTATTTTGGAAAAAGGAGGGGAACCATGCATATGAAATCCTGTAAACTATAGCATGTTAAGCACGAGTCATTTACAATTTTAATGTGTCACTTATGCACATATATACCACCTGAGACTATGATGGGGGCAGGGGCTCACAGCATTAGCACTCAAGAAGATCTTGATTATCTCACAGCCACAGCCTTGGGTTCAAACAAAAATCTAGCATGTCTCTCCCTCTCGGGCTTCTGCCTGTTTCTAGGCCAGCTCTCTCTCTCACCCAACTCTGGCTTTTTCCTTCTCACTACCAGCCAGGTGAAGGAGGAGGGTCCACATCATTGCCCTCTGGCATACAGAGCAGGTTCTTTTCTTATTCTTAGGGTTGTTACCAAGAAGCTGTAGGCTCTTCCAACAGCTGAATCCTCCATTAGATTTTAACCCTTGCTGGATTGAGGAATTAGAAGGGACTCAGGCATACAGCCTAACACCCCGCCTCCGCCCTCCGCCCCCCAAAAGCTCATAACACTATGAATTATGCTGCATCTAAGTTTGGCTCTAATCCACATCAGTCTCCACTACTTTCCTAAAATGTACAACTTATGTTTTGGATGCTCATGTATGATTTTCTAACTGAGAACTTAAAAACCATCCCATAGGAGTTCCTGTGCACCATTTTTATGTTAGTTGAAAATATGGTTTTGGACTACCTCCAGTTTCATCTCAAAGTGCTTACTGTAGAAATACAAAAGGTCAGAGAACTCTGGACAAAGCACTGTAATATTTTTAGGCATGTGTAAGTAAGCCCTTGAAACATCAGTGGTGCAGCAAGCAAAATTCAGCACTTCCAAAGCAAGGAATAGATTCAATATTTAAAGTAGAGATGCTTGAAGAATTCACCCTCTGCAAATTCCTGTAGTAAATGACCTGATCCAAACCTCTCAAATGACCATAGCTGTCCAACAGATTTTCCACTTTTCTGAGTGTTGTGCTGCAATTTAAAAGTGTAAAAATACATATTGTGATACATGTTTTGAGGTGGTTGTTTTTTTAATCACTGCTTAATGTGGAAAGAATGGAAGTATGGGAAAAACATATGACAGTGACACCAACCATCTCTATTTTAAAGCAGTCTTGAAAAGGATGGAGTGCTTCTATGCACACAGCATAGAAATTTGGTTCTCAGTCATTTCTCTGCCAGCACCCAGCATATAATATATATTTTTTCTTTTACAGGCTATTAATTTTGGGGGCTGTATTAGCCTTACTTTTAATCTCTAAACTAAGTCACTGCAAGATATGCTGCAATAAGGGAGACTTTTCTATGTAAATGATAATTTCTCAAAAATGAATATTTGCACTTCCACCTACCAAAAATAAACTGTCCTAGTCAACCCAGTAGCAATCAACCCCACTTTGCCCTAACAGTCATGAGCACCTCATTTTTGTTTTCTCTCTTTTTTGTAAAGGTGAATCAAGGGCAGCAAAAAGGAGTGGCTCAGGATTGGAAGACAAACTTGTGCAGTGCATAGTTTTCTATATTCTCCTACTTAGGCGGCAATCTTATAAGCACCTCCTTGGTAGAAAGCCACATTAAATCCAAAAGGGTTCACTTATGAGTTGACAAGGTTGTTCTGTTCACCTTGCAAGCTGCTATGGATTCTGGCCCTATGTGGGAATATTTTTAGATATTGCCTATATACGTAAAAAAGGGAAAGACTTAAAATGTGTACAGTGCAACTAAGAAATGCAAGGCTTAATTGTAAGAATGAAGCAAAGTTTAGTTGTAAACGAACATAAGAGGTTTGATTTAAATCAGTGATCGAAACCTGCCTTTTTTTTCTTGCTGAATTAAAGGACTTATTTGAACTAGGTATGAGGAACCTCAGGCCTGGGGGCTGAATGTGGCCCTGCAGGTATCTCTTATTGGCCCTGCTCCCTGAGTGCTTTTGTCTGCATAGGGAGGGGTGTGGGTGGGTAGAATCTTCTGACTTTTGCATGGATGGAATGTAGCCTACTCTGCGAAGTTGAGTCACACCTGATGCTGCACCTGCTTTCACCTCTTGCCCGTACCACTTTGGGCATGCGGCCCCTGGAAGATTTTCCATGAGGCAAAGCGGCCCTTGGACTGAAAAAGTTCTGCATCCCTGATTTAAACCCTGACTTGAAGAGTCACAATAAATTTCTACTTGATTCATAGTACATGTTTTCTTTCTGACCAGGCTGACCCTTGAGATCCCTAGAAATGGAAAAAACCATTCTCTGCTAATTACATGGAAGCTGTGTCATGTGCACACTGTCTGCTTAAGAATCTCAGAATTTGTTACAAATGGGATCAAAGGTCAATTGTTGTGTACTGAAAACCTTAAAAACTAAGTAAAAACTTGGACCTGACCGTATGGGAAACTAAATTGATTGTTTGTAATTTAAACTCTGATCCAAAAGGAAACTTATTTTATGTGATTAGCTCAGTACATGGTGGTAGCTTGAAATGAAAGGTCAAAAGATTGAAGTGAATGTTACATTTGCTACGTAGTGCTGCTTGGTACAGGATGATTCAGTGCTGAAACTGCACTGCAATTTACTTGCAGTCATATAACATTTGGGTCCTATGACTTGTCTATACATCTGACCATAGCCAATGCTTACTCTACCAGTGGTGCATTAAAGGCTGAATCAACTAATGGTTCAGCTTAGACTTGGAGTCCTGGGGACTTGTGCCAGGAGAGACATGCCACAGTTAAATAGGAATTGTATACTGTATTGTACTACCAAACAGGTGTGGCAGCATTTTCCACACTCAAATGAGTATGGGACATGAGTGAGGAGGCAAAATCAGATTTTGATGATGTTTTTGGTAATAACCCTATGAATAGACAAAGCCTGGGTTTTTCTGAAAAGAATGGAATTAAAGTCTCTGACTGCTGCATCCCCAGTTATCTCAGTAAAGTTGCAAAGATGGAAGAAAAGGTGAGGTATGGGAAGTTGGATGTAGGAGTTGCTTTGTGGAGGCAGGGGATATTAAAAAAATGGAGAAGTTGCCAGGTTGGTGTACCCAGTGGGGGCAAGTGAAGTACAGTGGTGCCTCAACTTACGAATTTAATCCGTTCCAAAGGCACCTTCGTAGGTTGAAAAATTTGTAATTCGAAAAGCGCCATTGGAAACGCGATTTCCCATAGCAATGCATTGGAAATGGAAAAATTCGTAAGCCGAAGCAACCCCATCTAAAAATTCGTAAGTCGAAAAAACCCTTTCTAAAACCGCCACAGTTTCCGTTCGGATGTTGAGGAATTCGTAAGCGTGCGGCCATTTGCCCCATTTGTAAGTCGAAAAATTTGGTTGTCGAGTCGTTCGTAAGTCGAGGTACCACTGTACCTAATTTTTTTAGAAGTGGAGAGCAATTTAGTAAAGGCTGAGAACTACTGAATTTTAAGATGACAGCACATAACGACTTACCTTCAAACAAAAAGTATACTACTAGTTTGTATTGGATTTAGTTAAGCATTCATAGAATGTTGATGTATAGGATAGGCCTGAAAAGATAATGGGTATCCCAGAAAGGGAAGTATTAAATAAACTCAGTTATAAAATAGGAAGCTAAACTTAAGACAGAGTACTAGTGAAAAGAGAGAATGGAATGTATTTTGTATGGAACTATGTTTCTGAACTGAATATTAGCATTTTTTCAAATAGAGAAAATAACTGAGGGTGTGACCAGTTTATATGAGTAAGCAACACCCTACTTTAGTCTATTGCGTGCATACAATGAAGCTTACCTCAGGGGTGGACTTTGGTTATCTTCCTTATCTTACTGTCAGGGGACCACCAGGGGTCAGGGGAGAGTCCAGGAAGTTGGGACCAGGGCTCTCCGATGGAGACGGAGCCTGGGATGCGAGCAGCTCCTGACATCCTTCGGAAGGTGGTGGTGAGGCTCAGGAAGTGGTGCAGAGCCTTGAGGATGTTGAGAGGGCAAGGTTCCCAGAGGGAAGGTTTGAAGGGAAGGTGCCAGAGGAGAAAGCACTGGCTCCTCAGCTGAGCAGTTCGAGTGGAGAGGGTGCTCCCCCAGCCCCATCACCCCAGCAGCGGGGGGGGGGGGGGAGAGGCGCGAGGAGATTCAAGATGCCAAGGGTGTTCTGTTGGCGAAAGTCCCGACGGGCGGTGCTTCCGGATTCTGATTCGGACTAGGACAGTCATGGATTTTGATGCCCTGTCTTGTACATATGTACCTGTATATAATAAACTCTGTAAAAAGCAGGCAGAGAGTTTGGAGCGTCTTACTCGTGAGAAAGCAACCAGCAGCATTACACTTAACTATATTCACCACTTAATATTTATTTATTTAAAAGCATTTATAAATGACTTAATATTTCAGAAACCACTGAGCAGTGATGAATATGGTAGCCAACAATAGCACAAGATGTATTTTAATGTAACACAACAGATTAGTATTTCAAGCTTCCTATTCCTAATGTAACGATCCAGTCTCCATTCTCCCAGTGGCTTATACAGAATTTCTTGTTTAACCAGTTGACAGACTTAAGATTTAAGTTCCAACCCTGTAGCATTTTGAAAAATAGTATGTATAGCCCTGAGCATATGTACTTGGTGTGTGATACTGCTCTTGAAAAACTAAAATTGTGTGTAAGTGGTTGGCAACATCCAGTAAGAATGCAGTACCTTGAACTTGCTGTCCAAGTACATTTGCACTGAATGCCTTCTCTGAATAAATATTTTCCAAACAACATGAGCTGTTTCCCTTCCAGGTATGAAATATGATAAAAACTTCCTGGTTGCCTGTCCTCTGAGTACTGTGAGAAAGCTAACACTTCTAGTACATTAATACCAAGTTACATAATTGCTTGCATTTGCATTTTAAATAAAGTTCCTCATAGTCTTTTGGGATGGTAGATTATGCTTTTGGCCACAACATTATGCTGGTTATACTAGTCAGTAAAAATTTGAGGTCTATAAAACATGATTGCCAAGACATGAACCTTTTCTGCTCAGGACTTGTCTATGGAGTTGTTTTGCTTTGTTTGTATACTTTTGATGGAACTTATGCAGGCCACCCATGTTACTCTATCCATAGATTTCGCATGATCGTAACAGCTGATATTCTTCATGTGAATTAATTTTGCAGCAAGGATTTATTTACACATACAAACAATCTGTATCTTTATCAAGGGGCAGTACTACAGGGCAGAGAAATATTTGAAATTATATTAGAAAACATGACCATTTGTTTTTCAAAATAACTTTGAAAACGGCTTTCTCCATATTTCTCTATTAATTCCCCCATATATAGTGCAAAATGTAATCTCCCTGTGACAAACTATAACCCTGCGCTAAAGATCTTACTATGTGTGTTGATCAAGTACACATGTATACAAGGCATATTGGCATGCATGTGTGATCAAAGACAAATACTGTATATTCCTGCGTATAAGACTACTTTTTAACCCAGGAAAATCTTCTCAAAAGTCGGGGGTCGTCTTATATGCCGGGTCATATTTCTTATACAGCGAGTATATCCCAAACTCTATATTTTAGCTGGAAAAGTTGGGGGTCGTCTTATACGCCCAGTCATCTTATACGCCGGAACATACGGTAATCATGGAGATAAATAACCCATACCTGTCAAGTTCTCCCTTTTTTAAAGGGAAATTCCCTTATGCTGAATAGGCTTCCTCGCGAGAAAAGGGAAAACTTGACAGCTATGAAATAACCATGGGGCAAATACAGTACTGCAGAACTATTTAAATTATTCAGACATCTTACTTTCTTCTATAACAGGGATGTGTTATCCTCAAACCAGGGCCAGCCTCCCATGAGACACAGTGAGGCACTGAGGGTCACCCCGGGCAGCAAATCCGGGCCTGGGGAGCATGCCTTCACCACCTCTTCCACTGCCAGCACCATGCTAGGGCTTCCCAGGGCTACTGCCAGACAGCTGGAGGGAGGGAGGGGCAGGGTGGCAGGGGTTTGCTTCAAACAGCAAAATATCTTAGGACTACCCTGCCTGAAGCCCTTCAAAGTGTACAGGCAAGCTTTGGAAAACAGTTGAGAGAGACGGTGTTCTACATAACACTTGGGTGCACTGTCCTCTTGACTTTGCAAGCACAGGAAGAACAGTCTCGCCATAGAATTCACATTCTGAGGGCTGGAACAATTTCAGGGACCTGACACCTGTGAGCCTCTAGTCCAATTGAGCATTATATCTGATTTCTTCCATCATCCAGATTAGGACTTTAAATCTAAAATAGTTTCCCTAGGGCTGTTTATGAGCTTTCAGAATAATCTGCAGCTGAAAGAAGACATTTAACATCTGTCAAAAAGAAAAAGCAGTGAGAAAACTTTTTCAGTTTTCCATGAAGCCAGAATTAAGGTTTATTTTGAAAAATACTCCTTTTTATCACTTTTTAATCAATCCACAGTAGGTATTGATGTTTTTGGATAATACACATCAGCATTACAAGAGAATCCTATTTGCAGATCATACAATATTTTGCAATGACCACTTTACATAGGACTACCATGAAGACCGTTTGGAAGCTGCAGCTGGTACAAAATGTGACCACTCAGTCATTGGGTGGGGGGCAATAAAGAAAATGTCCTCATTTTGTATTGGTTGTACTGGCTATGGGTAAATTTCTGGGTCCAATGCAAAGTGTTGGTTAATATTTTTAAAGCCCTGAACAGCTTGGGGCCAAGTTACTTAATGGACAGCCTACGCCCAATATCTTAAGAACTGGCTCAGCCCTGCTTCACTACTTAGATTGATGAATGTGTGTAATGGGGCCTTATCAAAGGTGGCTCTGCAATTATGAAATGCAATTCCTGCAGAGATTAAGAAGGCTAAATTTCTTGAGCTCTTCAAGATGGCTTGAAAAACCTTTTTTCCCTTCAAATTTTTTTGATGCTGGAGATATGAGTGAATGTAGGGATTCACTGGGATGTGGCTAAATTACAATTGTGCTATGCTTGTGATTGCAATATTATTTTGTTGCTGACTGTGTTTTAAAACTTCATGAAATTTCTATTTTAAAATATAGTAAGCCATTTTATGGAGGATTTTCTCAAAGCAGAATATAAATCTCTTAAAGTGAGCAGCTGTGCTCAGCACTGAACGTTCAAAAAATGATGACTCTCATGAGGGAAATGCCCACCCATTGCAACCCATCCTTAGAACTGCAATTGCAATGGGCTATGCAGAGTTCATTCCCTGACATTGTGTTGGATGCCTTGGTGGCAGAGGATGAGAATGCTGTTCTGTTTCTTTTTTACTTGGAAAGGATGCATCTCTGATTTATTACCATGCTCCTATGCTGATCATTACCTTCTCTTGACAAGTCCATGGTGTGTGACAGGAACAAAATAATATTTTTAGTCCCTGCATTTTAGAGCCTTGTCATTGGGGGCCCTAGTGAAAGAAGGAATGTGGCAGAACAACCTATTGGAGACCCAGGAGACATGTTCCTCCCCTCTCACCACTGCCTGTGGGAATTATTCTATAGGGCTCACTTTCCTAGGGCTTAATTTCATCACCAAGTTTCAGAGCTTATCTTAAGTTTCTTATCATGAAGTTCACGAACAAGGAATTCCAAATTTCTAACCACATCCTGTTGCTGATTATCTCTGATCATTGAAACAAACGTCACTGTCTTTTTAGGATTTAGAATTCTACTAACAACCATCCTTGTATCTTCTATCTCGTTTCTTAAGAAACAACCAGCACTTCTGGAAAAGTGGTGCACTGGTTCTTTTAACTCACTCCAAAATCATTTTCACTTCTTAAACATATATATAAACCAGAGCTATGTCTTTGTGAATAAAGAGGAAGTTTTCCTCTTTATGCGGGGACACGGGTGGCGCTGTGGGTTAAACCACAGAGCCTAGGGCTTGCTGATCAGAAGGTCAGTTTGAATCCCCGCGACAGGGTGAGCTCCCGTTGTTCGGTCCCTGCTCGCAGTTCGAAAGCACACCAAAGTGCAAGTAGATAAATAGGTACCACTCCGGCGGGAAGGTAAACAGCGTTTCCGTGCGCTGCTGTGGTTCGCCAGAAGCGGCTTTGTCATGCTGGCCACATGACTTGGAAGCTGTACGCCGACTCCCTCAGCCAATAAAGCGAGATGAGTGCCGCAACCCCAGAGTCGGTCACAACTAGACCTAATGGTCAAGGGTTCCTTTACCTTTACCTTTACCTTTCCTGTATTAATAGATCTTCTAGATAATGCAGTGAATAACGCACATTAATATATCTTTGCTTGGAGATCTGTATTCCAGTCCAACCTCAAATTAGCGCTTAATCTAGGGTCAAAGTGGGTGCACATGACATTAAACTCTCCTTTGTATCCCACGCTTGAAACCGACCTCTTTTTTGGAAGAAAAAAAAGCAGATATTGTGAACAATGTCCTTGCACCAACTTTTTTCCACCCACCCACCCCTGTCTTGTAATATGTAGACGTCAAAGGCACCACATTAAGATGGGGTGGAGTCTTTGCTTAATGCAAGCCTAAATATGATACCCATGAAGCTATATTAGGAAGACAACAGAGCTGAAATGTCTCAATCAACATGAGAAATGGTTATAGCATAGCTGTTTACCGACATTAAAAATTGCACAGTGTATCTTGCTATGTTTGGCAGAAGGGCGGAGGCATTGTGCAAAGTAATGTTGGCAATACGCAAATTCAGGCTTTACTGTCAAATACACTCTGACCCTTCTGGTTTTCTTTCTGCAGCCACACCCACACATCCGGCACAGGCAGCTGCTTATAAACACAAAACACACACACCACTGTAGAATGCATCTGCAGTCATATGTGCAATGATGCACCCTCTGGGGACAAAGAGTTGACATTATCTGCCATAGGTGTGTTCTAACTTAATATTTACATCTCTTAACCTCGTAGGTGTTTCCTCTCGTTGACATTTCTGTTGAGTGCTAATGTGGCCCTGTTGAGTAAAATTCATAGTTTGAAAACTATTGCAGTTCTTTATTTTTACCTAGCATTTCTTAATTTTTCTTCTTCCTCAGTGGAGGGTTTCTATATTATTAGAATTTTCTATAAATGTCTTTCTAAGTATTACTATAAGTTTTTTATATTTGAATGTGCCTAACCACCATCTGAATAGTGGTTGAATTTAATGTAAAGGGGTCAGGTGTGATTTGCCTGCAGGGCCGTCTTAAGTGTACCGGGCGCCGTGGCACGACGATCCCTCCGGCACCCCTCGCGCTCCGCCGGGCAGGGCCAGGCACAGGGGGCAGCCAGAGGGCACGGTGCGACAGGCAGGGAAGTTGCCAGCCGAAGTGGCGGAGCGGCGCTGCAGTCCAGTGAGCCCTAGCTGCCACCCCAGCAGAAGGTTTGCCGACAGCAGAGCATTGTGGGACAGCCCCTGCCTACACTCCTTCAATTTACAGCGAGCACAGACAGCGCTGCCCCACAATGCTCCGTGGTACCTCATGTGCATGCCTGCCCACACTCCTTCAAGTCACAGCGAGCACAGACAGAGCTTCCCCACAATGCTCCATGGCACCTCATTTGCATGCAAGGGTCCAGGTCCCTGTGGGTATCAGGTCCAGGTCTCTGTGGAAAGGCGGATGAGGATCAGCCCATGGGGCAGAGCAAGCAGTGGGGGGGCTGCTCTCGCGTCAGATCTGTTGTCCGCAGACCGTATTTCTCGGCTATTTTGGGGGCACCGCCCTTCTCTTTTGTTAAATACAGGCAGCCCTGTTCCTCTTCCTTGCCGCCCCTCGATGGAGGCAGCTCCGCCGCTACTGCTGCCGCCTCACTTCAGCCACCGCTGCTGGGAAAGGAGCGAAGCGGGTGAGGCGGAGGCGCAGGCGGCTCCATGTGCCTCAATGTACCCTCTGCTGAACGGGCACCCTAGCGCACCACGCCAATCAGCCCAGTGGGAAGGACGGCCCTGTTTGCCTGTGCTGACTATTATTGCACAAACAGACACCCATCTACTCTGGAGATCCTCTCTTACCTACTTGCTTAAACAATGTCAGACTCTTGGGCATGTTCAGACCTGTGGCTGAGCAGTATTAGATTTTCTTTTGTACTTGCAGTCCTTGCAGTTTTGAAGTCCACACAAGCAGTCTATTCATTCAGGCTTTGAAAAGATAAGACTGCCCTCTGTAGTTGGGTAGTAGATGTTATTCTATATAGTGGTTTGTTGAAATGTCACAAGAGTAAGCAAAAGCCACTTCCTCATTCATATGGGAGTTGTCATCAATTGCCCCACCCCCAGCTGCAGTCCCCTGTGTAACATGCCATGTTGTTTCGTAGGATGATCTCAGGATTGGGGGGGGGGGCTCGAAGAGTTGCAGCGTATATGCAGTTCTTTGGATCAAAGCTTATATATCAGTCTTCTTTAATTAGAAATATGCATCAATTAGTATAAAACCATGCCTTGAACAAAAAAAGGCCCAGAGAACAGATATTGCAACTACCTTGCCAAGTAGAAAAACAAATGCTGTGTTTTATTCATACATTATTTAACAATGCACCTGCTTGGTTTTTATTGTTTTTTAATACCAAAATTACTCGCAGTAATGTGCCTATCAATTTTAAATGAGGCAAGATGGATATGTTATTTATATTTACTTGTATTTGCATCAATCATAAGCTTTTAATATCCATGGATATAAATATGTTAAATCCTGGGGGAAATATTAAGTGAATAGGTTTATTTGAAATTATTTGAATGTTTTTTGCTGATAGATGTGCAAATGATAATGGGCGTTATAAGCTGCATATCTGACATGCACATATGACTGATATTAAAGTCTGATTTTTAGAGAGGACTGGGTTGTTGTTGTTTTAAAAAGCATATTCTGACATACATAAAGAAGGGGTATGTTTTCTGTTGTCTATTGTGGTGTGGAATTTTTTTTAAAAAAACACATTAATTCTCCTTACTCTAGTATGAAGGGCAGTCTGAATCTGGAATGAATTTTCGGTTATGCTAATGAAATGTGGAAAGGGTATTAAGAGAGAAAGCTTTCCACCAGATGCGCTACATTCAGAAGACACAACCTAACTTAACCAGTACTTTTATATTTTCCCATCTGCCATACTTGAGAGACAGATTTCCTGCTTGCAGTTCTGCACACCTGTTATAAACAGACTTCACATGCTTCACAATGCTTTGTTGTGTCACATTATAAAGCACAGCTGAGGCTTAATAATATGACTTTAAAATCTGCTAACTGTGGGCATTTACATAAAGGAGCACAACTTGTCCTACCATTTGCGCCTTACTAAGCTCTCTGAGATTACTATGGTTTCACTGTAAAAATATTGACTCATGACACAAGGGAAAATAGGTTAACCAGTGCATACGTCTGCATGTTGACAACAAGGCTCTTAGAAGGATGTTGTAGAAGAAGAAATGAGTCAGGTGTCTAAAATGAGAGGCTTAAACACTTGCTTTAATTTCCCAGTTATATTAGTCCTTCAAAATGTTGAAGTGTAAAAAAAAAAAAGTTTTCAGGAATAGCAATGTAACACACTGTTTCTCTGAGATGTTCAGTCAGGCTGAGTGCTACTGAGACTAGAATAACAACATCTGAAAGTCAGGTTTTCCAGTCTTGACCTGCCAGGTAAATGAGTTGTTTTATTGAACATTTACATGATGGTGGCAGGAAAAGCCAGAGGAAGGGAGTGTACAGGGGTGGGGAGGGTTGAGCCAGCACACAACCTTGTTGGATTACTGTCAGTACTTTAAGTTCCAGGTTCTACTGCATTAATCTTTGCAAAAGTGCCAGCCTTTGGTTAGCTGTGTTGCTGTGGCAGCAAATTCTCAAAAGCATGTACTGTATGAGCGAAGCTGAAAAAAGCAGGCCCTGAACTTTATTCATTAAATGTAGTTGAAATTAACCAGTCTGTTTTACATTGTAAATTAGATTCCTTTATTATTTCATTATGTCTACAAATATGCATTCTTATGGCCATGTAGTCTAATGTCCTCCTCTGCAGTCCTGCCTATACCGGTAGTACTTAAATCCCATTTAAGTAGGTGGGGCTTGCCCATCCATAGCTAAGGACAGAATTATGCTCAGCCTTATCCTTAATGTCATTTGCAAAACAGGTTATAAGTATTCTTAATTTTTCAGGTGGAGGAGCTGAGGCAGAGACAGTGTGCTACTAATATGGCAGAAGAGGAAGGGCATGTATAAATTAGACATCCCAACACTTTGCTGTTGTAATAGTTAATGTGGAAGGTGGATAAATAAGGACGAGGATTCAATAACCTCCTGAACCCTTATTCCTGTTGCCATAAGCAGAAGGAAGTGGTTTTGACAGACTGTGTTGCTCTTTAGCCATAGTTGCACTGCCACCCAGCTGTGGTCCATTCAGGATCTCTGTGGCACGATGCAAAAAACAACAACAACAAAGATCATAGGTAGATGTTGGGCTGCTGAAGAAATACAACCTGTGCTGTTAATAATGATTGTGCAGCAGAGGTTGGGCAGCAGAACACTAGCAGGGGGACAGGTTAATAGCAAAAGAGTTTGTAGATCTTCTTGCATATGTGTTTAGGCTGAACACATGAATGGGCAACAGCATCACACCTGCTGTCCCTGCCCTCCATTGCAGAAAGAACCCCTTATTGAGAGAACCAGCACTAGTGGTGGAGCAATCTTTTCTCTGATGAACAGCTACCAGATTTTTAGAAGACATCTGAAGACAGCCCTGTTTAGGGAGGCTTTTAATGTTTAATAGATTACTGTATTTTCTTTTTCTGTTGGAAGCCGCCCAGAGTGGCTGGGGAAACCCAGCCAGATGGGCGGCGTATAAATAATAAATTATTATTATTATTATTATTATTATTGTTGTTGTTGTTGTTGTTATTATAGCATATAAAATCATAGAATTGTAGAGTCGGAATGGACCCTAAGGGCTATCTAGTCCAACCCCTTGCAATGCAGGAATCTCAACTAAAGTACCCATGAGAGATGGCTATCCAGCCTCTACTTAAAAACCTCCAAGGAAGGAGACTCCACCATCTTCCAAGGGAGTCTGTTCCACTCTCAAACAGCTCTTACTGTCAGAAAGTTCTTTCTGATGTTTAGTCAAAATCTCCTTTCTTGTAACTTGAAACCATTGGTTTAGGTCCTAGCCTCCTGAGCAGAGAAAACAAGCTTGCTCCATCCCTCAAACGTTCCTCATAAGGCTTGGCTTCCAGACCCTGGATCATCTTGGTTGCCCTCCTCCACACATTTCGTCTTCTCAATATCCTTCATAAATTGTGGCACCCAGAACTGGATACACTACTCCAAGTGTAGTCTGTGATCTGTACACTATACTTCTGTACAGATTTTCCTCTTCTCCTCCTTCTGCACAAATTTTATATTTGTGCAGCTGGTTATTCCTGCCTTAGTGAGAAGCTTACATTTGTCCCTGTTGAAATTTATTTTGTTAGTTTTGGCCCAATTCTCCAATCTGTTAAGGTAATATTGAATCCCGATTCTGTATTCTGCAGCATTAGCTAGCCTTCCCAGTTTCATGTCATCTGCAAATTTGATGAGAATCCCCTCAATTCCTTCATGCAAGTTGTTTATAAATATGAACAACCACTAGCCCAGGACAGAACCTTGCAGCACCCCACTTGTCCTTTTTCTCCAGGATGTTGAGCAACTATTAGTGAGCACTCTTTGGGTTCGGTCAGACAACCAGCTACAAATCCACCTAAGTTACCTCGTTCAACCCACATTTTACCAGCTTCTCTATAAGAATATTATACGGGACTTTGTCAAAAGTCTTACTGAAATCAAGATACATTACGTCCATAACATTACCCTGATCCACCAAGCTTAAAGGTAAAGGGTAAAGGGACCCCTGACCATTAGGTCCAGTCGTGACCGACTCTGGGGTTGCGCGCTCATCTCGCATTATTGGCCGAGGGAGCCGGCGTATAGCTTCCAGGTCATGTGGCCAGCATGACAAAGCCGCCTCTGGCAAACCAGAGCAGCACATGGAAACGCCGTTTACCTTCCCGCTGTAGCGGTTCCTATTTATCTACTTGCATTTTGACGTGCTTTCGAACTGCTAGGTTGGCAGGAGCTGGGACCAAGCAACGGGAGCTCACCCCGTCACAGGGATTCGAACCGCCGACCTTCTGATCAGCAAGCCCTAGGCTCAGTGGTTTAACCCACAGCGCCACCTGGGTCCCCACCAAGCTTATAGCTCAATAAAAGAAAGAAAGAAATGCAATGTAATGTAATGTTTATAAGGTTGTTGTTGTTTAGTCGTTTAGTCGTGTCCGACTCTTCGTGACCCCATGGACCATAGCACGCCAGGCACTCCTGTCTTGCACTGCCTCCCGCAGTTTGGTCAAACTCATGTTCGTAGCTTCGAGAACACTGTCCAACCATCTCGTCCTCTGTCGTCCCCTTCTCCTAGTGCCCTCAATCTTTCCCAACATCAGGGTCTTTTCCAAGGATTCTTCTCTTCTCATGAGGTGGCCAAAGTATTGGAGCCTCAGCTTCACGATCTGTCCTTCCAGGGAGCACTCAGGGCTGATTTCCTTAAGAATAGATAGGTTTGATCTTCTAGCAGTCCATGGGACTCTCAAGAGTCTCCTCCAGCACCATAATTCAAAAGCATCAATTCTTCGACGATCAGCCTTCTTTATGGTCCAGCTCTCACTTCCATACATCACTACTGGGAAAACCATAGCTTTAACTATACGGACCTTTGTCGGCAAAGTGATGTCTCTGCTTTTTAAGATGCTGTCTAGGTTTGTCATTGCTTTTCTCCCAAGAAGCAGGCGTCTTTTAATTTCGTGACTGCTGTCACCATCTGCAGTGATCAAGGAGCCCAAGAAAGTAAAATCTCTCACTGCCTCCATTTCTTCCCCTTCTATTTGCCAGGAGGTGATGGGACCAGTGGCCATGATCTTGGTTTTTTTGATGTTGAGCTTCAGACCATATTTTGCGCTCTCCTCTTTCACCCTCATTAAAAGGTTCTTTAATTCCTCCTCGCTTTCTGCCATCAAGGTTGTGTCATCTGCATATCTGAGGTTGTTGATATTTCTTCCGGCAATCTTAATTCCGGCTTGGGATTCATCTAGTCCAGCCTTTCGCATGATGAATTCTGCATATAAGTTAAATAAGCAGGGAGACAATATACAACCTTGTCGTACTCCTTTCCCAATTTTGAACCAATCAGTTGTTCCATATCCAGTTCTAACTGTAGCTTCTTGTCCCACATAGAGATTTCTCAGGAGACAGATGAGGTGATCAGGCACTCCCATTTCTTTAAGAACTTGCCATAGTTTGCTGTGGTCGACACAGTCAAAGGCTTTTGCATAGTCAATGAAGCAGAAGTAGACGTTTTTCTGGAACTCTCTAGCTTTCTCCATAATCCAGCGTATGTTTGCTATTTGGTCTCTGGTTCCTCTGCCCTTTCGAAATCCAGCTTGCACTTCTGGGAGTTCTCGGTCCACATACTGCCTAAGCCTGCCTTGTAGAATTTTAAGCATAACCTTGCTAGCGTGTGAAATGAGCGCAATTGTGCGGTAGTTGGAGCATTCTTTGGCACTGCCCTTCTTTGGAATTGGGATGTAGACTGATCTTCTCCAATCCTCTGGCCATTGCTGAGTTTTCCAAACTTGCTGGCATATTGGGTGTAGCACCTTAACAGCACTGTTTATAAGGTAGTATTGTAAAATATATTGGTGTCAATTAGCGTCGTGAGTAACAGTGGCCATGTATAATTTTACTCTAAAATTTGTTTTGCTGTTTGTGGCAAGGGATCGAGAAAGAATAACCAGATATACTATGTACTGTTAAATGCTTCTATTTACTGTCTTTCATCATAAAAGTTTCCAGAACAGGAAAAAAAATGTTAACTGCACTCCCCTTGAAGGAGCAGCATGTAGTCTGAGCTAGTTCTTGATCCAGCTAAGTGGATGCTCAGAAGGTACCTTTTTCCAGCTATGGCTGCTGCACCAGCTGTCACCCTATCTGGATCAAGATAGTCTTACCAAAGTAACCCATGCACTAGTAAGTTCCTGATTAGATTATTATAATGCATTCTACATGGGCCTGATTTTGAAGATGTTAGAGAAGCTGCAACAAGTACAGAACACAGCCACCAATGTTGAGCAGAGCAGTTAATTGAACTATTATAATCCTGACTTTACAAGCACTGGTTGCCAATACTCCACTGAGTCCACTTCAACTGAACACCTACCTCTTCACCTGGTATTTTGGTGGTGGCTGGTTTGTTTTGGCCCACTGTAATTGGGAAATGACCATCTGTTGTATGTTTTGATGTGATTTGATTCAGTTTTATCTAGTTTAATTTGTCATACCATGCTTTAATCTATAAATAGCCACGTTTGTAACATAGGGATCACAAATGATGAACAGTATAAAAATTAATTAATTGTGTTTGTCAACAGGGCATGTTCTCATAGAAATTTCTATTGCACAGAAGAAACTGAATGACAGCTTAGAAGAAAGTGTAAGTAAATACCCATGCAATATGTTAATATTTTTTTTTTAAACCTATTTTTTTGGGGGGGGGACCTTTGTGTGTAAACTAACTCTTTGACTACACGGTTATCCATTTACTCTTGCAGTTCAAGAAATTCCATAAAGAGATTATATCTGAGCTGGAGAAGAAGACTGAACTAGATGTAAAATACATGAATGTAAGTATATTGTTTTTCAGTGCCAGAGAAGATTAATCATTTATATGATTATCTTATCGTATGTGCTACTTAGTGTTGGCAAATATCACAAGAAATTACTTCCTCGAAGCAGGTTGGGAAGGTTTTACACATGTGGAGCAGAGCCCCTGTGCTTACAGCAATTTTCATGATTTAGGGCACAAAGTTCAGTCCTTAATATCTCTGTTGATGTTTATAGTATAGAAACTTTGCCAGTCTACACGTGTTGTCTTCAAGGCTGAAACGTTAAGAATTCCAACAATCCTAAATTACATTTATCCTGATTTGTACATATAGCTATAATTAAGGTGTTTTGGGTTACTAGATGTTATATATTCAGATTTTACCTATTTTTATATCTCATGAAGATATTTTAAAAAATAAAACAAGTATTAAAGCTAAGATATTAACCAGTCAAAGGAAGGCTAATAATGGCATATTTATTGTTGTATTATGCAGTGGCTCAGTTATTAAATTTTTGTAGTGGAGAATAGCTGACGGTCAGACACTATGAGTTAAGTCAAACAGTCAAGGGCCTGATCATGCATCTCAAGCAGCAGCTTTGTGGACCTACAGTACAGGTTAAACTTTAAAAAATTATTTCAGTAATGCAACTTTTTATTTTTTATTTTTATTTTAATTTTTACAAATGCTTTCTTTTGGTAATTCCACAGTCAATAATACAAAAATAAACATCACTATTACATTTCATTAATTACATTCCATTTATAATTGACCTGCCTAACGACAAATAATTACAATTACAACAAATAAAGGCTTGACATATCTTGCTTTGCATGTCATACATCTATCTCATACTGTATATTGGTTTCACCTTTTAAGTTGCGTTACTGAAATAAATGCACTTTTCAATGATATTCTACTTTTCCAAGTTCTACATGTATATGAAAGTGATGCAATATTCAGAATCCTGATGTTAGGCTTTCATCTTTTGAATACTTTCACATTGGTAATTGCCTTACCAAAACCAACTTGATCAAAGTAAAATAAAGCCCACCTTCACAGAAATAGTCTTAGATATCCTGCGGACCTATGGAAGGCATTTAAGATGCAAAAATACATGAGAGCAAAAACTTGATCAGCCAATTTTATTTATTTTATTAAACATATTTGTAATCTTGTCCTTCACTTAAAGGTCCCAGTATGGAATTACATACCCTGAAATCCAAAAGATTAAACAAAAGCATTAAAGCACATAAAACCAAATGCAAATATCCAGTTACAAGTTAAAACAGAAACAGAAATTCTATTAGCGCATATATCCCTATCCCAAATCTTGGCAAAGAGTTGCTTCTTCACCTGACAGTGAAAAGGCAGCAATGTCATAGTGAGATACAACACAAAGGGAAGGTTGTTCCAAAGGCATGGGGCTACTGCAGGAAAAAAAACCCCACTCATGGGTCTCCACCCCGCAAATCTCATTTAGCATGAGGACCACAAGCAAGGTTCCCCCTGCAGATCTCAAAGCCCTGGTTTCTCAGTATGGGAATATAATCTCTCAATTTTTTGAATACATACACCAGCTAGTTCCTATGTTTTTTTTAAAAAAAAAACTAATTAAAATAGTAGCATTTGGACATCTGCTGGGATAAAAACAGTGGTGTCGGCCTATGAAAGGGTTTGATGAACAGGAACTTTACTACATTTGTCTTGTCTGAAAGTTCAGCAGGTATGAGCACAGATACTGGGTAGAACAAAACCCAGAACGAAACAAAAAATCACTGGCTATCAACTTAATTCACATATTCTTAATAGTTTTGCTTGTGCTTATCAACAATGATAGAATTACAAGTATGAAACATTCTCATAGCTGGATTACTTTAGCATATTGCTAGAAAAATAAAAATCTGCCACAAACTGAGGACTGAATGTATAAACTGTGTGATATCTTGATGAATTTTCCCAAGAAACCCATACTGAGTATGGCAGATAAGGTAGTTTTGTGGCTAATGGTGGCCTGTTACAGAACTCTTGTGAATTGGCTTAAGGGCTGGATATGAGTCTCTGACTTAAACAGAATATTGTAGGATAATAGTCAACTTTTATGACATAGCTGAATGACACAGGAAATTAAGTAGAGAGAAGTTTCCATTAGGAAAATCTGTTGGGGAGGATTTCATGTATTTATATTTTGAATACTGTACTGTATAAACATTTTTAATGAACCATGTCAATAGGCATGTATCATGTGTAACTTGTGAAATGATTAGATACCTGCTTTAAATGTCATTTTGAGGAAGACGTTCTGTGCCAGTCAGTCAGATATTCCATTGCATCAACCCAAGGTCACCGGAGTTTCTGAGAGCACAGGCAGATATTTGCATACATAAGTGAGAGGCATTTTTAAAAGACCAGGATTATATTCATTTTGCTCTAAAGCAAGAAACATCAATCCCCTTCTTTTTAGTTCTAAGATCCTTGGCAGATTTAGCAACTGTTCCGTGTGTTGTCTATAAGATGACAGCAATACTGTACATACAAAATCTTGAACAAATACAGCTCAGAATGTTTTCATTCTCAAGTTTCTTTTGAAAAACTATTTATTTATGTTTGGCTGCTCTAATGTTTTCCACGTGAAAGTTGCTGATGCTAGATTGAGGAAACAAACTGCAGCACATTCTTATTCTTATTTATTTAATTTGCATACCACCCTTCATCCGTAGATCTCAGGGCGGTCTACAGCATAAAAAAACAATATAAAAACACCAAATCCATGATAAAAACAAGAACAAAAAACAAACCAATAAACCTCCCTTCCTCCTCCCACAAACACATTTAAAAGGGGTATAAGATGCTAATACGCCAAAGGTCTGGTTGAAGAACATTTTTGCCTGGTACCTAAAAGTATATAATGAAGGCACCAGCGGAACCTCCCTGGGCAGAACATTTCACAGACGGAGCCACTGCAGAAAAAGCCCGTTCTCATGTTGCCACCCTCCAGACCTCTTGTGAGGGAGGCACACAGTCATTGTATTGCTTTTTTTGCTACTACTGTATAGCAGAATGATACTTGTTTTATATTATTATGCTGGCATTGGTTGCATATGTACATCCTAAATAATTTGCTTGCTGTAACAGGGAGCTGAGCTTCCAACGTCATCAGCTAATTATTATATTCTAATATAAGATTTCTGAATGCTTTGATTGCAGGCTACTTTGAAGAGATACCAGAATGAACATAGAAGCAAATTGGATTCTTTGGAAAAATCTCAGGCTGAACTGAAGAAAATCCGAAGGAAAAGTCAAGGAGGAAGGAATGCAACAAAATATGAGCATAAAGAAACTGAGGTTAGTGCACTCCCCTGGTGCCTTCCCATTGCAACCCCTTGTACCACATCTAACTGTGATGGGAAGGAGGAGAATGGGAAAGCCCGATGAGCGAGTGGCTTCAGCTCATGAAATTCTAGATCCAAGCCCTTCCATCTCTAATTCAAATACAGTCGTACCTCAGAAGTCGAACTGAATTCATTCCAGAAGTCTGTTTGACTTCCAAAACATTTGGAAACCAAAGTGCAGCTTCGGATTGGCTGCAGGAAGCTCCTGCAGCAATCGGAAGCTGTGGAAGCCCCGTTGAACGTTCGGCTTCCAAAATAGTTCGCAAATTCAGAACACTCACTTCCGGGTTTGTGGCATTCGGGAGCCAAAATGTTCAAGAACTAAGCTGTTTGAAAACCAAGGTACGACCGTATCTTAGATTTGATTAAGTTCAAAGGGTGTGATGTTGTGTATCTCTTGGAAGGAAAAAATAATTAAGTGTTGTGTAGATTTGCAGATGTAGCATTTAGATAAATGCATTTATAGGTGATAAATTTATTGCTAGATCAGAGAAGGGCAACCACTGTTGTGTATTGAGTCAAAGGATTTTATATCTGTATTATTATTGTCTGTATTTGCATTAGGATAAAGTAACTGCCTTTTGGTCCCAGAGGGTACAGCTACTATTGGTTCATTTAAGCTGCTGTATTTGGATCCTCTGTCTTATTGGTTTCCTCCAAAAGGCAGCACTGTGATTGCGTGATATTGTTCCCTCCAAAATGTATCCCTTCCTAGCTAGTCCCCTGTCCCTATAAATGTAGCTTTCCTCTCCTCAGTCTTCAGTCTTGTTCACTTTAATAAAGAGCTGTTACTAGAGAACTGTCTCCAGCATGTTTTGTCAAGAGAGCTGAAATCACAAACCCCACGTCACAACAACTGGCGACGAAGGTGGGATCCGGAATGCTGAGGAGCGGTTAAACACAACCCTGCCTCAGAGTCCGGATTGCAGCTGAGAACAAGACTCACTGGCCAGCTGAGAAGACGACCCTGCCCGCTAGGACAATGGAGAGTCCAAGGGTATTGGAGCCCTTCCAGCCATCAGAGCCCCACACCTGGGAAGACTACGTCGAACGCTTCGAGTTCTTCGCAGTGGCTCAAGGGATCACCGATGCCAGCAAAAGAAGGGCCACATTCCTGAGCTACTGTGGGCCCGAGACCTTCAAGCTAGCCAAGGCATTACTTGCTCCAGCTAAGCTGAGTGAGACATCTCTCCAAGATATTCTTGCCTGCCTAACAAGCCACTTGGCGCCTACTGAGACCAAGATGGCCCGGCGGATGGAGTTCCATAAGAGGCAGCAGCGTGCTGGGGAGTCTGTATCCACATTTCTGGCTGAACTCCGGAAGCTCGCTCAGCACTGCGGCTTCCAAAATCTGGAAGAGACTCTCCTGGATCGGTTTATTGGGGGTCTGAGCAGCAAGAAAGCCAGAAGACGCATCGTGGCTAAAGAAGAGGTTACCCTTGCTTCAGCCTTGAAGGAGGCCACCGCCACGGAGAATTATGAAAGAGAGGAGCTTGATGCCAGTCGCAAGGCCACTAAGCCACAGATAGAAGTTGCGCATGCCATGGACGAGCTAGAGGCTACTCCAAGCCAGAGCCCAGTCCGTGGGGTTGAGTCGGTGCGTCAGGCCTGCACAGTGCACAGAGATCGCCGAGGCAGTTGCCCAGGTTGTGGCGGAAACCATGAAAGGAAGAGTTGTCGTTTCAGGGATGCTATCTGCCGGACGTGCGGAAAGACGGGTCACATCGCCAGGGTCTGTAGATCGGCGGCGTCGGGAGCGACAGGAGCACCTAGACTGGAGCATCGCAGACCGCCCACAGCAACTCGTTTTCTAAAGGACTGCCACTACGTAACGGAGATCAATGGGAGGGCCGTGCAGTTTCCAGCGCAAGGCAAGGCACACGTCAAGGTGAAGATTGAGGGTCAGCAGTGTGACATGGAGGTGGACTCCGGATCTGCATTCACCATCGTGTCAGACCAGACCGCGAAGACATTCTTCCCCAGGGGTAAGTTGCCCCCTCTGGAGCCCTTTCCGGCAACCTTGCAGTCGTACTCAGCAGGCCGCATCCATGTTATGGGAATGTGTGCCGTGAGAGTACAGTTCCGGGACAAACAGGCTGTACTCAAACTGGTGATTGCGAAGGGCAGTCGCCCCAGTCTCCTGGGCACTGACTGGTTCCCTGCCCTGGGACTGAGTATCTCAGGGCTTAATTCAATCCAAACCTGCCCTGAGATGAGCGAGGTATTATGCAAGGAATTTGCTGGTCTCTTTAATGGAAAACTGGGTTGTTATAAAGGGCCCCCAGTTGACTTCGAGTTGGACCCCGGGGTGGCTCCAATCCGACTCAAACCAAGGCGAGTGCCATTTGCACTGCAACCCAAGATCGAGGCAGAGCTGGATAAATTGGTCAAGCAGGGAGTTCTCGCACCCGTGGACTCTGCTAAGTGGGAGACTCCAATCGTCACGCCCCTTAAAGCAAATGGGGAAGTCAGGATATGTGCAGATTACAAATGTACTATCAATAAGGCACTCAGGGGAAACTCATACCCCATTCCAGTTGTATCACATCTGTTGGCTAAACTGGCTGGGGGCAAGGTGTTCGCCAAAATTGACCTGGCACAAGCTTACCAACAGCTGCCAGTAACCCCACAATCAGCGGAAGCACAGACTATTGTCACACATAAAGGGGCGTTCAGAGTTAACAGATTACAGTTCGGAGTTTGTGTGGCCCCAGGGATTTTTCAAGGGCTCATGGAACGCCTGTTAAGAGGTCTGCCGGGGGTCTTGCCATTTTTTGATGACGTTTTGATTGCTGGAAAAGACCCACAGGAACTGGTTGCGCGTGTCCGTGCAGTGTTGCTCAAGTTCAAGGAGGTGGGGTTGCAACTGAAAAAGGAAAAATGCAGTTTTGGGGTGCCAACGGTGGATTTCTTGGGGTTTAAAATTGATGCATCAGGCATCCACCCCACAGATGCTAAGATTAAGGCCATCATCGAGGCACCACGACCACAGAACAAGACGGAGTTGCAGTCATTCCTGGGACTTATTAACTTTTATCATTCGTTCTTACCCCAGAAAGCTTCGGTAGCTGAACCATTACATAGACTATTGCAGAAAAAGAATGTGTGGCGATGGGGGCGGGAGCAGCAGAAGGCTTTTGACTCCTTGCGAGGAATGCTGAGTAGCAGGAGCGTCCTTGCTCATTATGATGAGTCAAAGCCGCTGGTCCTGGCATGTGATGCCTCTCAATACGGTCTGGGGGCTGTGCTGAGTCATAGGGAACCGGATGGGTCGGAAAAGCCCATCTCTTTCTATTCCCGTACGTTGTCGCCCACGGAGCGCAACTATGCTCAAATTGATAAAGAGGCACTGGCTATTGTGTCTGGAATCAAAAGGTTCTATGATTATTTGTACGGTCGCCAATTCTCCATTGAAACGGACCACAAACCACTGTTAGGGTTGTTCAACCCAAACAAACAAACGCCACAAATTCTCTCCCCCAGAATGTTGCGTTGGTCAATATTCCTGAATGGGTTCCAGTACTCCTTGACCCATGTGCCGGGGAAACAATTGTGCCATGCTGATGCGCTGAGTCGCTTGCCCCTTCCTGGCGGGAGCAATGAGGATCCTGCTCCGGCGGAGCACATTATGATGCTAGAAACACTTCCGGGGGCTCCTGTAACAGCTACGGATATAGCTGAGAAAACGAGGAAAGATGCTGTTCTCTCCCGTGTGCTCACTTGGGTGGGGAGGGGGTGGCCAGGTGGTCCGCATGAAGAAAAATTCAGGCCTTATGCGACAAGGCAGCACGAATTGTCCATGCATAAGGGTTGTCTCCTATGGGGAGATAGGGTGATCATCCCAGCACCACTGAGAAACAGGGTTCTTGAGACGCTTCACATGGGACACCCGGGAATGGTCAGGATGAAGTCGCTAGCCCGATGTTATGTGTGGTGGCCTGGAATGGACCAGAACATAGAACAATGGGTACGAACATGCAAGGCATGCCAAGAGGTGCGGCCAGAAGTGGCCAGAGCACCAGTCCACTGGTGGGAGCAGTCCAGGACTCCCTGGAGCCGGCTGCACATAGATTTTGCGGGGCCATTCCA
This sequence comes from Zootoca vivipara, assembly GCF_965207765.1. Taxonomy (NCBI): domain Eukaryota; kingdom Metazoa; phylum Chordata; class Lepidosauria; order Squamata; family Lacertidae; genus Zootoca; species Zootoca vivipara. The sequence goes on from NC_142596.1 coordinate 43,134,635, forward strand.
AGGGAAGGTCTTTTTGGTTATCGTTGATGCATATTCCAAATGGTTAGAAGTGGCGATGGTCCCTAGCATGGCATCAGCTGCCGTAATCAAGGTGTTGAGGCAGCTGTTTGCTACCCACGGGTTACCTGAGACCATTGTATCAGATAATGGGGCAGCTTTTGTATCCCAAGAATTCAGGGCATTCTTGGCTGATAACTTCATAAGAGGGGTCACATCCGCGCCCTTTCACCCATCCTCCAATGGGCAGGCTGAGCGCATGGTAAGAACAGCCAAAGAATCCATTGCGCGCTTAATGGAGGGTAACTGGTCGGCTCGCATTGCGCGAATGTTATTTTTGCAGCATGCGACGCCGTGTACTGCGACGGGCAAGTCGCCAGCCGAGCTGCTCTTAGGTAGAAGACTGGTAACGGTGCTGGATTATGTCCACCCAGATAAAATGCCAAACCGTAATTCAAGAGCAACCCCCCAGGCTGAGACTGACACAACAAGGTATCTCGCCCCTGAAGATCTGGTCTGGGTGAGGAACTATTCACGAGGTCCGCGGTGGGTGGCTGGTGTGATCACCCGGGCTAGTGGACCTGTGTCCTATTATGTGACCTTGGAAAATGGGCAAGTTTGGAAGAGACATATAGATCAGCTGAGGCGCCGGGCGCTCAGCAGGGAGGAGTCAGATAATTCATCCCTGGCTAATGACGCACAGCTGCGAGACCAGAGTGAAAATGGTCCAGAGGTGCAGTCACCAGGGGCTTCAGCAAATGAACCAGGGTCTGCTAGTCCTCATGATGACGAGGTACAGGTCGGGGACCCTGAGATGTCTGGGACTCCCTCTGTTCCTGATGAAACCCCTATAGCAGCTCCTCCACCACAGGTAACACCCAATCCAGAACCTGCAACACCTGTTGTCAGGAGATCAGGTAGAAGTTGTAGGACCCCACAGTACCTGAGGGATTACGTCTGCTGTGCTCACTAGGGGGGGAGGGGTGTTGTGTATTGAGTCAAAGGATTTTATATCTGTATTATTATTGTCTGTATTTGCATTAGGATAAAGTAACTGCCTTTTGGTCCCAGAGGGTACAGCTACTATTGGTTCATTTAAGCTGCTGTATTTGGATCCTCTGTCTTATTGGTTTCCTCCAAAAGGCAGCACTGTGATTGCGTGATATTGTTCCCTCCAAAATGTATCCCTTCCTAGCTAGTCCCCTGTCCCTATAAATGTAGCTTTCCTCTCCTCAGTCTTCAGTCTTGTTCACTTTAATAAAGAGCTGTTACTAGAGAACTGTCTCCAGCATGTTTTGTCAAGAGAGCTGAAATCACAAACCCCACGTCACAACAACCACATTGTTTATTTCTGTTTGAGAATGGATTAAGACATTAAGGTTGCTATTGGATCCGAGTTGTGTAAGAAGAATGTGTCAAGTTTTCTCTGTTGTGATCTATTATTTATTATTTTATTTAGTATTTGGAAACGGTGACTTCTCGACAGAGTGATATTCAAAGATTTATTGCTGAAGGTTGCAGAGAAGCTCTACTCGAAGAGAAAAAAAGATTCTGTTTTCTGGTTGACAAGCACTGCAGTTTTGCTCAACACATGAACTATTACCATGTAGAGGTTAGTATGAGAGGAGACGCTAAGTAGTCAGAAAAAAATTGTTTTGTGGGGATGCTGAGGTTTTCCACAACACAGATTACACTCTAAAGGCATTCATTTTAGGCTCCATTTTCTTTGATTGTGACACAAAACATTTAAATTATTGGAAAAACTTTACCTGTAAATGAAAATTTCAAGCCACAACATGGAGCCTGCGGTGGTTTATTGTTTGTGACTATGACCCTATAAAGTAAGCATGTTTCATACAGAATTTTATTTTTATTTTCTATAGGAAATCATACATAAAGCACTGCATTTCTGTGATGGGGAAGTATATTTTTTCCAAACAAGCTATATGCAGGTGCTACAGTATGTTATAGTTCACATTGCCAATAGAATTTAGCAGGAACCTTGAACTAAAGATATCTGTACACACAGATAAAATTTTAATCTGAAAAGCATATAATCTTATTTTTAACTCACTCATATTTTTTGTAGTGCGCAGAGTTGCTTAACGCCAAGTTGCCTAACTGGCTAGAAACTTGCAGTGATGCTACCAAAGTGCCAGAGAAAATCATAACCATGATAGAAGAGATTAAGACGCCTGGCTCCACTCCAATATCAGGAACTCCTTTGCCTTCGCCAATGATAGAAAGAAGCAGTATGGTGAGGAATTCTCTGTTGATTACAAGCTCCTTCCTGAGGGCAACAGCAGGGTAGGGAAAAGGAGAAATGTGTTAAAATGATTCCAGGTTCCAGACATGGGGCAGTATTCAACTAAATAGTTGCGAGAACCACAGAACAGACTTAGGACTCAGCTATACAGCTCCAAATAAAACGTTTTAAGTGTGTTTTAAGTGCAATATACAATGTGACTCTAGATGGCAGCGGTGAGCCTCATGGAAAATTCAATATATATTTTTAAATGCTTAAAAACAAAGCATTTTCAGAACGGTTTTTATATGTGTGTAGATTCTACCCTAGTGGATACAGAGGGAGAACCAAGAGAGATTTCTCCTTGCACAAGAAAATAATCAGTTAGTTGAATGCTGTGCTGAATACAACCTATGACTTCTAAAGCAGCAACTAAGTCACATTATCAAAGCTTTATGTTCATGCTGATGGGGGCAAATGGCATTAGAGCTCTGGTCTTCAACTGGTGGGCCATATGGAAGGGTAGAGATCTAGATCTCCCCCCTCCACGTGCTTTTTATCATGCCTTATACTGGATGCTATAAAGTTTTTAAACCCAGCTGCTGAAATATTCAAAGAAAAATGACAGGTTGTCTCTAACAGAGTTCTGTTCAGAATAGACCCATAGACCTATATTAGTTGTGCCAATTAATTAAAATGGATCTACACTGAGTTGATCCCCAGTGTTTTTTAACCTTCTACTCCTGTTTGCATATGTGGACAAAATTGTTGATATAAGACATTATTTCGTTGTACTGATGCTTAATGTTAATTTTGTGTCAATAGCTTGGAAACAATTATGATTCGCTTCATAGAAGTTCCCCCAGAGTACCCCCTGCACCCACAGGCAGAGCCTATACCAGTCCTTTAGTTGACATGTTTAACAACCCGTCAATGGCTCCAAAGACACCTTCAGAGAGATTAAATCATTCAACAGGTAAGCTGTGTGTGTGTGTGTGTGTGTGTGTGTGTGTGTGTGTGTTGAAAAGGCATATTCTTGTGAAAATGACTATTTTAGTTAATGTATTTGTTTCATAAAATTTATACACCACTTGATTGTAAAAAAAAACCCACCTCGAAGCGGTTTATGAAAGCTAAAACAATAAAATAATTAAAATAAATACAACCATACTTAAAAACATACAAAAGTTAAAATACGAAAACTTAACTTAATTCTTGCACTTAATCCCATAGTTAATTGGAAGTTTGAGTGAGGATAGGAAAAGTGTTCACTGTTGTTAATCAATTCCATTTTAACTTGTTTTTGTTTGATCCAGTTCTGTGTTGCTGTTTTTTGTTAATCAGATCACGCAGATGATTCCAGTTTATTACGATCAACCTCTGTTGCTACAGGACTAAATATAATGAAACGGCCAAAAGTTAAAACAATATTTCCCCACACCGCTGAGAGTAACAAGACTCTACTTAGTTTTGCACAGGGAGATATCATCACACTACTTATATCTGAAGAAAGAGATGGCTGGCTGTATGGAGAACATGATGTGACTAAAGCGTAAGTTAATCCACATGTCTCCTGATTCCAAGATGAGAAGAGAGTTTTAAAGCAATGGAGCTCTCTCCCCCCCCCTTTTTTATATTGTTAATGATGCTTTAACGTTCTGGATGCTGTCAGCTGTAGGAATGCCAGATGGACCTACAGGGAAATTTTGATGCTGGAGCAGTTTTGTAATTTTAAAATCAGAATTAAGAACCCCAAGCATATTTGAAGGACCACCTGACTGTATACATACCTGCCCTTATTTTATGATCTTCAATAGAAGGTGTACTGTCGGTCTTCAGAGTATCTGAGATGAAGATAGTAAGAGATACCAGAGCCCAGTTGCGTATTTCTGTCCCCACGCAGGTTTGCCTGGCACTTACAGCATTGCCCTTTTGGCACCAGGCAAGGTCCATTTTTATTGTCCAGAGCTTTTTAGCTACAGCTTCAATCCCACTGACTGCATTATGCTGCTTTTTATGCCCTTTTCATTTAAGTTTTTGCATTTACGTTTTAATGTCATTGCCTTTTTTAAATAAATCATCCTGGGAATATGTTGGAAGCATCCTGTGTCTCACAGTGGCACAACAGATGCTTCCAGAAAGCCCACACTCAGGACATGAGCTCCCTTCCCCTGCTGTTCTCCAGCAACTGGAATTCAACTGCATCCTGCCTCTGAACCTAGAGGGAGCACAAAGCAATCCTGGCGTGTCTACTGCTATTCCATACAGTGCAGTTGCTTTAAAGGATACGAATTGGAGCTTCCATAAGGTGGTAATTTATTGTTACATTCCATTCTAGAAAAGGATGGTTTCCCTCATCATACACAAAGCCTCTGGAAGAACCAGTGGAGGAGGCAATTCGTGTGCCAGTGCCAAGGTAATACTGTTTCCCCTGGAATTTATATAACACATTTTAACACTTTCAAGGGATGTGCTTGAACAAAAGATAAAAGCAGTCTCCCTAAATATAACTATAGACTCAGCTGTACAGCTGCAAATAAAACGTTTTAAATGTGTTGTAAGGTGCAATGTACAAATGTGACACTAGGTGGCAACAGTGAGCTATGCCAAATTCAATGTATTTTTCAAAACATTTTTTAAAAAGCATTTTCACAGCATTTTTATATGTGTGTAGATTCCATCTATGATCTTGCTTAAACATTATTACTTACTTTTATACCTTTCTTTATGCCCCATCTTGTTATACTTGGACCACTCTAACCAACCCCAAATAAGTAGCCCCGTTGAAATTAATGGAACTACCCCATGCTACATTAGTTATATCTTTATCCCATCCTTTCTCCCATGAATTCATAGTGGCAGACATGGTTCTTCCCCCATGCTTCAAACTTACATTCACAGCAACCCTGTGGGTGGAGTCAGGTTGAGAGACAGCAATTAGCCCAACGCCACTCAGTAAAGTTCATGGTTGAGCGGGCAATAGAATTAAACCCACCCCAGTTTAGTCCAACACTACCATACCAGGCCTCACATAGTGCTAAGCAAACGCAATCTAAATTCAGTTCAAGTTTACACCTGCTGTACTGGGCATAGCTGCCAAGTCTCCCGTTTCCCCCGGGAAAACCCCTTTTTTCTTACCTTTTCCCGGTGGTCCCCTGTATCACTTCGTCTCCCGTTTTTCTCCATTATTTTCTCCTGTTGGCGGCCATTTTTATTCTTTCCGATTTGCCCTTCTATGGGCACCAAAAATGGCCGCCGCCAGCTTCAAAAGTCGCATCTACACATGTCCGGAAGTGCATAGACGTGACATCCGGTGTTGGCGGCGCCCATTTTGGTGCCCATAGATGGGTGAAGCGACACCGGAAGTTGCGTCGGCACACTTCCTGACATGCGTACAAGTGACTTTTGGGCGGCGGCCATTTTGGGTGCCCATAGAAGGGCAAAGCAACACCGGAAGTTACATCGATGCAACTTCCGGTGTAAAATGGCTGCCTGTCCCGGATTCTGCAGTCCGGAACTTGGAAGGTAAGGTACTGGGTGCACAGTAGCTTGTCACACAGGGCAACATAAACTGCATGTCAGACCCAATGGGTAATTTCCCACTTGTAGGCTCTGTTTAATCTATCTGTAAGTGTGTGCAAGCATTAACAGACACAGTGGATTTTGGCAAACACGGGCTTCTTTCTTGGAAGGCACAGGTAAGTCTGTAATAGTACACTCATCTCTTTCCGCCCATTGCAGTTTTCTGAGCATAAACAAAGTTTTAAGGACCACAAATGCACAGTAGTTTTGACCCTTGGACACATTCTTCTGCCTGTCATTCTTCTTGAGTTGGCTATATGTGTTGCTAAATTAGCTATACTTCACATTCCTAATTCCAAATGGGAAGACACTGTTTCTTCCCCTCAGAAAAATATAATCCCTGAAGGCTCTATCTATAAAAATCAACTGCTCTAACCCCAAGGAGCAAAAAGGAAATTCACAGTGAGCTGGAACTGCCCTGCTCATTGTTTCTATTAATTTTAATGGTTGGTTTTCTTCCCTTTAGTTCTGCACCTATCCGAAGCATCAGCTCAGTAAACTTAGCAGAGAGAGGTACGGTTATCCTTCCCCCACCAGATTACTTGGTACCTGGACAAACAAGAGCAACTTCAGAAGCAAGGCTGGAATCTTCGAAAAGTTCTACTCTAAAAACACCAGTAGCCAAACCAGAAAGTACCGCTCTTGTGAGTATAGCTGTGAATTTGCATGCTGCCTTTTGAAGCATTGTTTAGTTTTGTGCAAATCTCAATGGACATGGAAATATCCTCATGAAATATGAGATTATATCCACCTCTCTTTCATATATTTGACTCCATAATAGCAACCAGTAAGTAGCATTTCTCTGGAACATAGTCTTCAAAAATATTTGGGGGGAATGCATATTGCATATTTATTTTTAATCTTCCTTGAAAGGTTTCATGTGCTTTCCTATAACAGGTTTTAGAGCTAAAGCACACACAATGAGACAGATTACTTACTAGTCCTAAATGTATGTAATTCCATAGCAAATTTTCTCTTGATTCCAGATGTACATCTTTCCATCAAATTAATTGCTAGACAGGGTTCTCAGCTAGTTACTGTACCTGAATTAAATGGAGAGCCAGTAGGACAGAATTAAATATTTAATAGCTACAGTAACTTTAATTAGCATTTCAGGTGTCAGGTGTTTGAACTGGATAAGAGATCAAGTGGAATGCATCCTACCTTCTTATTGATCAAATCGCATGCCACTAAAATCCTGGTATAAAATTGGAATCTGCAGCATAGTCTGAGTACTCTTGTCAATATGTAGCTTTTTAAAATTAGTGACAAAAGTGTGCAATCAAAAATGTGGAAGGTATTTAAAGGCAAATGCATATACAGGCATTTTCAAGTCACTTTTCAAAATAGATTAATCATCTATAAAACATTATTAGATTATATTCAATATTAGTCCTACGCAGAGAAGACCCACTAAAATTAATGTAAATGACTGACTTAGATCCGTTAATTTAAATGGGTTTACTCTGAGTAAAGCTTAGTTGGATGCAACCTATTATTAATTTCATTTTTGTATCCCTCCTTTTCTCCTGAGGGAGCCCAGGATAGCTAAGAATAACCATACAGAGTAAATCAATACAATGATTAAAACCAAAATCAGAAAATAAAGCAAAATGTAGCAGGCAGCAGGTTTTTTTTAACTAGGCTCCAGCTATGCACCAAAGGCATATGTTTTCAGTTGTCATCTGAAAGATGGCAATGTAAGGGTGAACTGAATCTCCACCACAAATGGGGTACTGTCACTGAGCAGGCCCTTCTTCACCATTCCTTCGGGCTTACAGCATCCAAAAACCAGATAATTATATAATGCTTTTCTCTCAATCTTATATGCTGCTTTCCCTGCACACACACCCCAAAAAGTGCTAGATTGCTACCAAATTATAAATACACAGAAAATATCAGAAAATGCGGAAGACATCAAATGTATCTGCATTCCAGTTACAAGCATAATGACTTGTGACTAGAAACAGTTCAAATAAGTACCCTGAAAACATCAGCAAATCTCTGAAGGCTTTCTTAAAAGAGGGAGACCTTGCAGGTTGAAGAAAGTTATTCTGGATCATCAAATTTCAGACTTTCATAGGGAGCTAGTGTGGTGTAGTGGTTAAGAACGGTAGACTCATAATCTGGGGACCCGGGTTTGCTTCTCCCCTCCTCCACATGCAGCTGCTGGGTGACCTTGGGCTAGTCACACTTCTCTGAAGTCTCTCAGCCCCACTCACCTTGCAAAGTGTTTGTTGTGGGGAAGGATGGGAAAGGAGAATGTTAGCAGCTTTGAGACTCCTTCGGGTAGTGATAAAGCAGGATATCAAATCCAAACTCTTCTTCTCAAAACAGGGTGATCAGTTTTTGTATACAGAGAGTCACACTTGCGGGAAGAAATACAAACACCTTGAGTTGTTTCATTCCAATTGTTAGGCATTATGTGAAAGGACATTCTCCAGAACACATCCCATTAGAAGCAACGAGAGCCATGCAGATCTGGAGCAGTCAGGGCCGTCTCAAGCATGTCGGCCGCCGTGGTGCGGAGATCGCTCCGGTGCCCCCGCCCTGGTGGGCAGGCACAGTGCGCAGCATGGCTTCCGCACGGCTTTGAGCCACCCAGCTTACCCCTGGGAGCAGTGCTCTTACTGATGTCCCATTTACTCCAGAAAGCTTGTTCAAGAGAACATCCTTGTGGATTGTGCCTACTGTTTTATTTAACCCAGGAGGAAAGAGAGGTTGGCTTTTTTCATCCCAGTCAGTGCGTTTAAAGTACAGTACTTAACATTGGCTTAGTCTCTGATACAGTATAAGATAGTGGTCATTCACTTTTTTTGGATCACATTCTCCCATGGTCAACCCTCCAGGGGGCAAACTGTAAATGCGGGTGTTACTAATTAAAAAAAAGATTGTTTTATCTTATTTTGGGGGTTCTTGGCAAGGTCATATTAGCCCTTTCACATTACAGAATCATAGCAGGGAACTCACAGGAATGGTCAGTAATAAGAATAATTTTTTTAATGGCATATGGGTGAGCAAGGGGCTTGGATGGCCACAAAAAGACCTTTTGGCATCACAGTATCTAACTGGGATGCCTATAGGAGTATCAATAAAATATTTTTTTAATTTAAAAAAAAGATAAATTTGAGTTATAAAGTGCTTGAAGGGTCACAAAAAACCCTTTGGCAGCAGTGAGACAATGATGTGATTCCTACTCTTTGTTGGCATCTGGGGGTCGATAGGCCAGCTGGCTCAGCCCCAGCTGGATCGTCTCCCTCTCAGCCTTGCCGCTGCGGAGATACATCAACCTCTGGTTCCGACGTGAATCAGTGACTCAAGCTTGCTTGCTTGAGCACACTTTACTTAGCAGAGTAAACTGCCCAACAGAAGAGGCTTGTGGCTGTGGATACATACTAAAACTACGGATTTATTTTTAATAAATCAGAACAAAGAAACATGCCGTCTCTCCTTGCCGTCTTCTCAGAGAGAGACTCAGGACAAAAGCAATACACAGAGCGGAAGTTCCGCTCACGGGACCCAGCAGTCTGTGCTGGAATGTAAACAGATATGTGACACGCAACAATCCCATGACTGCAACAAAAGGTGGACTGGAATCTCCCAACACTCTTGCCCGGTCAGCAAGAGTTTTCACATGGCAGAAGAACAGTTAAATGCCCACTTATACTATGCTTTAGTATTATAAGAATAAGCCTCACTGCATCTAAGGCATGTATGTTCCACACACACTCTTTCCTCTCCTCTGGTGCAGCAGCAAAATCAAAGCTTCTGTCTTAGTTAAGCCACAGTTTGGCATGAAGCATAAACCATCACCATTCTTAATTCTGCTTAGTTGAAACAATACATTTTTGAACCAAAGTTCATGAAGCTTGTTTGTTTCAATTAGCCACCATTAAGATTAATCACACTTTTTTCCAGATTTGGATGATACAGCAAGCTGCAGTTAATGTAAAACAGAAACAAGCACTTCCAAACTCCTCCTTGTGGCCGTGCTGGAAGAGGGGGAGTGTCTGAGGCTCACTCCAGCTCATTCTCCCAACACTAAACTATGGGATACTGTTAAGTCTCGGCTGGCCCATATTTTGTCATGCTTTGCAGTCTTAGCTTCTTTTGGATAAAAGAAAAAGTCTTAACCATCGTACAGTGTCAGAATTATATATTGACTCACTTAAGCCTGGGGTCAGCTGGTGAGACCAATATGATCAACAAACAGTCCTTTAACAGCAATTATGAGAGTTTTAGAGGGATCCAGGTGGCGCTGTGGTTAAACCACTGAGCCTAGGGCTTGCTGATCAGAAGGTTGGCTGTTCGAATCCCTGTGACGGGGTGAGCTCCCGTTGCTTGGTCCCAGCTCCTGCCAACCTAGCAGTTCGAAAGCATGTCAAAATGCAAGTAGATAAATAGGAACCGCTACAGCGGGAAGGTAAACAGCGTTTCCATGTGCTGCTCTGGTTCTCCAGAAGCAGCTTTGTCATGCTGGCCACATGACCTGGAAGCTATACGCCGGCTCCCTTGGCCAATAATGCGACTGGACCTAATGGTCAGGGGTCCTTTTACCTTTACTGATGAGAGTTTTGCAGATTTATTAGACTGGAGAAAGTTGCTAAGCAAGCAGTACAGGGAGTTCTTTGTGATTTGACAAGCATAGGGGTGACTAGAGCCCAGCTAAATTACTGTATGAATTGAGCATCATTGGATTGTATTTCTTGCCATTAATTTACCCCAGTAAATTCTGGAGGGACTCAGCTTTGGAAAGGCATTTTATGAGAAATAGAAAATTTAGAAAAAAATTAACCGGCCAGTCTAAGCTGTGTAACTTAAATATGGAACCAAATGCTATTGTGCGAATAGAGTACTGGTGGGGGGAGAGGTGGTCAGGCAGTCCCTTTCGTTTTAAAAATTATATCAGCTGATTAATAAAACAACATCCATTAAATTAAAGGAACACTGAAGTAAACCAATAGAACAGCATTCAATAAAACTACAATCAATTAACGCCAAGAGGCCATATTAAAATGAGGCCATATGAGCTGGCCCTACTACTGTCATGTGACATCAGTGGGCCCAGTTTGGGCCTGATCCGCATGCCACACCTTCAGTGGTAAGCTGCCGTTCATGAAAGGGCTGCAGGTGGACCGTGGCCTTGCCACTCTGTTCAGCTGCTTCCCCGCCTTCCCCCCCTTTGGGGACTCAAGGTGAATTACAGATAAGCTATGTGATGTATATTAACATAGTCAAGTGAGTGCTGCCAGTAATTCATGTTTCATTAAATATGTTGCTTTTAGACTGCTCATTTCTCTCAGGTATTTTAACACTCAGAAATAATGGGATTGCTTGCATTGAAACATATTGACATTTTCTCTTTTTTTGCATTGATTTATAGAGTTAATTTATTCTCTCTCTTGGTGTATCATAGTAAAATAAAAAAATTCCTTCAGTAGCACCTTAAAGACCAACTAAGTTTTTATTTTGGTATGAGCTTTCGTGTGCATGCACACTTCTTCAGATGACACACTTCTTGGTGTATCATAGGTAATAATAAAATGAAACCCATATTAACATACAGTATGTTTGTGTGAGAAGATGATACATTCTGTTGAAATGGCAGGATTCCTCTCCCATTGTCCTTGCTGTGAAACTGCTGCATTGGCAGCCTTTTGAGAGAACTGTAGTGCCACCTTCTGGGCACAGAGGGTTGTTGCACCTTAGGCACATACAAAAATGGAAGTACCGTACTGTATGAAATTGGCAAGTTGAAGTCAATTTTTTTTCATGTTTTCTTAATATAGGAAGCTTATAATTGGGTAGAATGGTATGATAGTTGATTCATATTCAACTATTTATTGCTCTTTATATAAATTATAACTAGCTTGTTTATAAATAAAGGCTTTTAAACTCCCCTCTCCAATTTAAACAATTTTTTAAATGGATTTCTAGCCCACCGTTTTAAGGTGTGTGCCCTAAGTTTGGGAGCCTCTCTAGAGCAGCATAGAAGGGGCTACTTTTGGAAGGAATCTTCTTCCCAGGGGCAAAAAGGAACACTTTCTGTTTGTACAAGGGAATGGTTGTCACTTTTGATTACTCAGAGTATAAGCTCACAATGATCCCTTCCCTCTCTTTGTGCAGTACTGTTATGCTGCATCTTTTGTCCTTGAGAAAAAGTGGCAAAAGGAATCCAGCCTAAACTCTGAAGAGAAATATAAAGCATAAAAAGATCATAACAAATACACGAGTCTGAAATCTACAGTGTGAAGTGCTTCCTTATGCAATGCCCTGGGCAGATCAAAGCACCATAGGTCTTACACATGCCACTGTGGGAAAAGAAACGGCTGGTGCATTTTGGCATCTAAAACAATGTCAAAAATATTGACACGCAAGATCCCCACACAAACATTTCATGTACAGTCATACCTCCATGAACATCTACCCCCTCAATCGTCCACTTCGGTGGACGTCCAGGACAAACCTGGAAGTATCAGAACAGGTTACTTCCGGGTTTGCAGCTATACGCAGAAGCACAAAACCGCTCCACGCACGTGCACAGAGCGACACTCTGTTCAGCGTTTCTTTCGTCGAGCGTCCGGGGCTTCTGAACAGATCCCAGATGCTCAGCAAGGTACCACTGTATTTCATGGAATTGTAGAGTTGGAAGGGACCACGTGGGTCATCTAGTCCAACCCCTTGCAATGCAGGAATCTTTCGCCCAATGTGGGGCTCAAACCCACAATCCTGAGATTAAGAGGCTCATGCTCCACCAACTGTTAAGAAGCTTTTGTGCAAATATTTTTTTATTAAATTTATACCCTCCCCTTCCTCGCAAGGGAGCCCGGGGCCGCAAACATATCAGTGTTAAAAACAATACCATTAAAAACAAATTAACAACGTATTTAAAACATCTGAAAACTATCACCTGCTTTCACAGCAATAATTCCAAGGTTGCTAGGAACAACAGCTTTCAGCCACCTAACACCTAGGTAAACAGGAATGTTTTAAAATTCCTCCTGAAAGGTAACAAAGAGGAAAAAAGACACACCTCACCCAATATGTCATTCCAGCAACCCTAAGGCAGGTCTGCACAACAATGTGTGGCCACGCATCCTCCCAGAGGACTTGGTTAACTTGATAAATGTTTTTGCTGCTTGCCTGAGTTTTTAGAAACTAGGATAGCAGTTGTCAAGCAGTTGGCAGGACACAATGCATGTCTTGTGGGCAGGGCCATCTTTAGCATATGTGCCACCGGGGTACAAAGATCCGCTCAGTGCCCCCAAATTTAGTTTAGCCATCCCCAAATTAACTTTTATTTGGGAGGGGGGAGGCCAAAGTTTTTGACCTTTTTAGGGGGGGCGAACTCAAAGTTGTTGAGCTTTTATTTGGGGGGGGAATCGCCCACCTGTAACAACAACGCAGCGGAAAAAAACTGCTTTGTTTCCTGAATCATCAGGAATATTTGACACTAGGGAGTAACAGAACGACGGAGGAGGGGGGTGGGGACTTTCACTCCATTGGTTTTCACTGCCGCTGTTTAAGAGGGACTGGTATACAGTAGGTATACATTTGGCACCCCCTAGAATTCGGCACCCAGGTGCCCTGCACCCCTTGCACCCCCAGGTAAAGACGGCCCTGCTTGTGGGCTGCTTTCAGCTGGAGAAGTTACAGGTCATATAGCTCTGCCCCAGGGAATCCACAAACAGTTGGCTTCTGACAACTGTGTTGCTTCTTAAGGTGCTGATCCTATTTTATGTTGTTTGGCTTCAGCAGCTAATAAGCAAATCTTCCCCAGTGAAACTGTGGTTTAAACCACAATGGCTATGGTTGAAAGATCCATATGAAAGCCCGGTGAAATTATTACTGCGAATGTGTTTCTGCCATCCGCTTTGGCACCAGTGTCAATGCAGCTTTCTTGAAAGCCTTGATCTACTGCTAACAGTCACATTGAAATGGCAGCAACAGGAGGAAGTAGTAAATAATACTCACAAACCTATCTTATTACCTGAATATCATATAATTGCCGGTATTAAGAGCTTCATATTATGACTTTCTTTCCATTTTCAGAAACCTGACATGAATGGCATTATAAAACCACCTTTCCTAAGGTAGGAGTTTTCACTTTTTTTAACATAATTAACAAAAATATTAAGAGCATGAACCAATGTATAAGTCTTGAAAGGGGGTAATTGGATGGCTCGGAGATGGCTCCCCCCCACCCCCATAGACTCTTGCATATGATTCAGATTACCCTATTGGCTTTTCAGGAAATGAGTTGAAATGATCTAAGTTGCCGTATTGCTTCTGGAAGAGCAAAAAATGACAGGTGAATTGATTCAGCAGCAAACCTCAGTCCTATAATAGTGCAGGCAAATGCAGTGCTAGATCTGACTCTCATGGTGTCTGCTCAGATTTTTCCTGGGTAGTATTTTATGCTGAAAGTAGAGTGGGGGCTGAAAACAGGGTAGGATTAAATAAGCAGCAGTGAGAGCAGTTATGCAGAACAGTGTGGGGAACTTGCTTTCTTGTTCTATGTAAATGAGCCCTCCCTGTTGACCTGTTATCAGTTCCATTTCAAGCTAAAACAAATTATAATTAAGTAGTCTCCTGCAATCTCAATTTATACTTCAGACAAGCAGTTATGAAAGAGAAGTGCATAGCCAGTAATGATTTTTTAAAGTTTAACTGGGTCGTCCTATTTTATTTTTACTTTCTGTATTTAAGAAACTCTGTTAAGTCAGCTAGAAAGTTGTTTTGAGAACAAAGCACCAGGCTGTGGCTCAAGGTCAGCAGTGCCAGCGCGGCTAACCAGATTCCTGAACCATACATGCAATGATGCTGGTACCATACAGCCAGTGTGGTAGTGTTGTTAGCATGTTAAACTGTGGTCAAGGAGCCCCATGTTCTAATCCCTGTTGGCTCATGAAGCTTCCTGCATTATCTTGGGAATCATTCCCTCTCAATCTAACCTACCCCACAGAGCTTATTTGTTGTATGCCGGAGAGAAGGAAAGAACCAAACCTTATGCTCCCCTAGCTCCTTGGAGAAGGTGGCATTTGATATAATAAACACAAATACTCAAGTGGTTTTATCACCTCCTGTGAGGCTAGACTGGAGTATACCGTGTTTCTCCTAAAATAAGACGTGCCTCTAAAATAAGCCATGGCACGATTTTCGAAAGAAAAAAAAAAGACATCCCCCAAAAATAAGACGTGTTGGGGTATTGTCTCTCCCGGGTCCCGCTGGGTCTCGCTGAGTCGTTCCGCAGCGCTTTGCCCCACAGCGAGCCCTTCAAGCCGCCACCGCTGGCCACCAGGTGCTGCTGCAGATGCAACGTCGGCTCCTCCTTCCGCTGGCCGCCACTCATTGTCCTTTTCGGCCGCGGCCGCCTCCCTCCCTCCCTGCCGGGCCGCTGCTGGGTCAGGGCTCGAGCGGGAGCCGGCAATGACAGGCGCACCGCCGCCACCTCCCTCCCTCCCCGCCGGGCCGCTGCTGGGTCGGGGCTCGAACGGGAGCCGGCAATGACAGGCGCACCGCCGCCGCCTCCCTCCCTCCCCGCCGGGCCGCTGCTGGGTCGGGGCTCGAGTGGGAGCCGGCAATGACAGGCGCACCGCCGCCGCCTCCCTCCCTCCCCGCCGGGCCGCTGCTGGGTCGGGGCTCGAACGGGAGCCGGCAATGACAGGCGCACCGCCGCCGCCTCCCTCCCTCCCTGTCTTTGCCGGCTCCCACTCGAGCCCCGACCCAGCAGCGGCCCGGCGGGGAGGGAGGGAGGCGGCGGCAGCGGCGAGCCGAGCCTCCCAGGGTAGTAGCTTTAAAAAAAAAAGACATCCCCTGAAAATAAGCCATGTTGTGTTTTTTGGGCAGAAAAATAAATATAAGACGTGTCTTATTTTAGGAGAAACACGGTACATTTATGGGAGGAGAATGAAAGTTGGCCCTTAGATCATTCGTCCTTGATAAGTACCTTGTTGAATTCCACAATAAAGTGTTACAGTATACTTTCAGCATGTTTATACTGCCTTTCAGGCAAGCCTCATAAAGTGGTTTACATAAAATTATTAAGGCATCAGTGAACTGTGTTGTTCGCTTCCTTCCCAGGCTTCTCTAAATGAAATGATCACTTCACCTCTGGCATTCTACTCCACTACCCCCAATAACTACCACCACCTTGCAAGAAAACGGTCACCTGGAGAACATTAGAATCATATAATTGCAGAGCTGAAAGGGGCTACAAGGGTCATTTAGTCCAACCGCCTGCAAAGCAGGAACCTTTTGCCCAGCGTGGGGCTGGAACCCTCAATCGCAAGATTAAGTGTCTCATGCTATGCTGGCTGAGCTATCCTTTCTAGCTGATGAAAAGTGGAGAGGGACAGGGCTTCTCCTTTGCTGGGTCACAATTGAATGTGTGGTCCCCAGCTGCCATCTCTTCTTCCCAGCAGCAGGTCCAAGTGGAAAGGGCAGGGGGATTGGGCATTAGACAGCAATAATCCATAGCCAAACCCAGGAGTTTTGACTTCTGCTGTTAGTTTTAAAAAGCTGCAACAGGTATTTTCTAAATGCCTGCCCCCCACCTCCCCAATTTTGTCAAAATTATAAGCTTCCTAACTGCATATTTTGTATGGTTCCAAATATTGTAGTTAAAATTCTTATGGATTTTATTACAGTGGAGAAAATCCGTTTGCTACCGTGAAACTCCGACCAACAGTAACAAATGACCGATCCGCGCCGATACTTCGATGAACAACAGTAACCCTTTTTTACCCTTCCTTGTTAAACACTGTCTTCAGCAATATGATTTTCAAATGCTATCTGAAGTTGTTGTTTTTAAACATTATTTAAATGTAATTAATGTGTACAGTAGCACTGGAATGCTGACTTTTAAAAAATATTTTTGCTTCCTATATCGGTTAATTATTGATGGGTTAAGATGCTTGAGAAATCTTTCCTTATTACAGTGTGCCTTGTTTAGGAAGACAGAATTGTCAAAATAGGGAAGTGGTTTGAGTAAAATGTAATTACCAGCATAATTGATCATTTATTGCTCTGTGCAAGTTGTATTGATAGTCCTATGGGTAAGTTCCAATTATTATTTAAGTTTGCTTGTACTGTTTACTTAGATATATGAATACGCTTAGCCGATTTTTAAATAGACAAGCCATTTTAAGGATTGCCTTAACATATGATAGCATACTACCAGTATGTAAAGCAATAGTCTTTGTTTCTGCTGGGTAAGATAAATGTCTTAGAATACATTAAGAATAAATATTGATCTTCTGAATGTTCAGAGAAGTGTAATATCCTTAACATGGTTTGCAATATGCCAAAGCACAATATTATACTGTCTTCCTTTTAGCAAGAATCTATTGAATAGGACTGATTGATACAAATTCTTTCTTTTTTTTTTTCTTTTTTTTTAAAAAATATTTTTATTAATTTTCCAATTAAAACCAATTATATCACATTCAATATTTCAAATTATACACATATATATATCAATCAGACCGAATGTTATGCCAAATCATCTAAAGAATTTTTTATTTGGGTTCCCATGCTTCAAGAAATTGGGAATTCCTCGCAACTGTCCACTGCCGTCTTTTTTCTAAAGTTCAAATCGTCCTTCAAGTTCATAATAATCCAGATCTTCCCCTTACAGTCACAAAGATGTTTTCCACTTTCACGATTGTTTCCCAGCTGCTGATATAAATATCAAACAAAGTCTCACAGATGTTCTTTCTCCTGTGTGAGTTAATCAGTCCAGCCTCCCCATAAATCTTCTTAATGGAGCTCCTGTTGCGTTGAAGCAATTCGAAGTAGCGCCATCTTAAAAAGCTCAAATCACTTTCGCTTTCCTCTCATGGCCATGAAAATTTACGATCATTATAGAATTTACAGCTTTTCCAGGCAGGAGACCCAAACATCAAACCATAGACTCTTGGTAAATTAATGGATCTCCTTGCCCTATAGCTGAACTTAGCTTCAGGTCGCTGCTCCAATTTAAAGTGCGTCACAGCTCATAAATCCTCCGAACGCATTCAGAACTCCTTCCGTCCGACTAGGGGGGGGCTTTTCTCATCGGCAACTCCACATCTTTAAAAAAATATGCTCAGTAACAACAGTTATAAGGTTCAACTCACACAGTCTTTTGCTTCTCTTTCACTCCAAACAAGCCAGGACATCGCGTCCGGGAAGGTACGAGGCAACAATATGAAGAAAAAAAATAAAATAAAAACTCACTCCCCTTATCGCTCCGTCCCCATCAATCCTTCTTCCAGATGCAGTACAATCTTTGACTCCTCTCACTCGGCAGCATAAATTTCTCAGCAGTAAACAGCGCTTCTTTCCCTCCTTCTGAAGTATGTCCATAGATTTAAGCCTAATTATCTTCTTTAACCATGGAAATCCCCGCCATGCAGATTAGCGTCCGGGAGTCCTGGCCCTTGTAAGTGCTCAGCCCAAGCTCCCCCCACTCCAAAAACAGTCGGAGTGGGTCTGGGGGCATCGCGGGCCAGCGGCCCCTCTCCGTAACCCCCGGAGAGGGTAGGGGGTTGCCATTTACTCCCCTAGCAACCGCCAAATTCCTTACAAAGGTCAGAGAGATGGAAAACAGGTCCGCCATTCCTGCAGGCGGAAACCGGAACCGATTGATACAAATTCTTTCAGTGATAAATAACTACAATTAGAATTCTTGGCTATTCCTTTGCTGTGTAGTCCCTTTTTCAGGAGCGTGACCCCCAGAGGTTGTCTCTAAAGACAGGTTGGTACATACGTAATGAAATACAGCTCATTACTGTATAAAGAATAACACTTCCAACGCTACATATAAAAAGCACATGGATATATTTACATTTTACATTAGCTTCAAGCCCATGTCTTAGGATGTGGCTAAGGGAATTTTACAGAAAATGCTCCACCATTTTCAGATGAATATAGAGACATTCTTGTGTGTGCATACAAGTATTTAAGTGAGGTTGGGAGCACGGCCTGAGAGGCTGTTGTGGGTCAGGGAGTTGAACACACAGGGCCCAAGAAATTCAGTCATTAAAATTTTTGGCAAGTGTTTGGCATGGTAAAAAAAATGAGGGTTATCGAGCCTTAAGGTGATCTTAAGTACTTAGCAGATATGTCTGCCCTCTCTCTGCTTCTAGATCATCTTGTATTTACATTTCATCCCAGATTGTTGATAATGTGGAGTAAACCACTATTTTAAAAAGTGCAAGGTAGAAAATGCATTTGTATATAATTGGATGCATTCTTGCACATTCAGCATTATAGGTGCTTCTGAGCTTTACACAGAACTCTTCTTGTCATGATTCTGATGAACAATTCTGAAGACTGCATGTTGTTTTGCATGACAGTTGGTCAGTTAAATACCTTGCCTGTTACATATACAAACTATGGAACAAATGCAGTTTTTAAGATGGGGGCTCTTTTTTAACTCAAACCTATGTTTTTAATCAATTAAGTTTAATCAAAACTTAAATAAAAATCTCTGACAATTTGTTAACAAGCTGGGAAGGGACACACACTAGAAGTCATTGGGTTTTTTTATTACCGTAAGTTTCATCTTTGAAAATAGCATACCTATAAGAAGCGGAATGCTGTGCTGAGCACCTCTAAGTAAACGCACATAACGTGAGCAGGACTTTAGATGCAACATGCTTAACTTTCCATCAATCTGCAAAGTTTGCTACTCTAAGATACCATTTCTTTGCTTCTTTATGATGAGCGCCGCAACCCCAGAGTCGGTCACGACTGGACCTAATGGTCAGGGTCCCTTTACCTTTACCTTGATTACTTACTGGCCTCTTCTACAAGCTTTTTGCAACCACAACAGACAGGGAAAGTGCCAAAACAACTGACCTGAACAATAAAGGTAAAAAAAAAATTCCTTCAGTAGCACCTTAAAGACCAACTAAATTTTTATTTTGGTATGAGCTTTCGTGTGCATGCACACTTCTTCAGATATCTGAAGAATGCGATATCTGAAGAAGTGTGCATGCACACGAAAGCTCATACCAAAATAAAAACTTAGTTGGTCTTTAAGGTGCTACTGAAGGAATTTTTTTATTTTGCTTCGACTCAGACCAACACGGCTACCTACCTGTAAATAAAGGTAAAGAGGTAAAGAGAGTTAATGGCTATACTGTAACAAAACATGACTTGAGATTTCAAACTGGCCTATTCCATTCTTCAGCTCTGCAAGATTCAGTATATGACTGTTTTGTGTTGACTGGTAAAGGGAGGGTGAAAAACAATCTCTCCCTTATCTCAACATAAATGTTACATGCCAGCTATTTTGCTTCCTAAAGTCCGAAGTTATGTGATCAATTAATTTTTGGCGTTGCCATATGTATCACATACACAGAGTTTTATAGGCAACTTTGGTAGTCAGCTGTTCTCAGGGTTTCAGCTTTAGCTATTTTGCACAGGGCAGGGCTCTAAAAAGTGTGGCTGACAATTTAAATCAGACCAGCTGGAGGCTAAGTGGGGATGGGTGAGTGGTGTAAAACATCTGAGAGGCACTAGGTTAGGAAAAGAGAGTTAAAATAGGATCCTGATGTAGAATCAACTCTCCCCATAGACATAAAGCTCACAGCGTGATTCTGAAACAATAACTATCTCTTGGTGTAACCTACCTCACAGAACTGTTGTAAAGAGAAATGGGAGTGGGGTAGAATAATATTCTGCTGTGAACTTTGGAAGACAGGATGTAAATGGAACTAACAATGACAACTACATAGAAAAAGTACTATGAAAATATACTCTGTCACATCAAGGATTGGGGAACTTGTGGCCTCCAGATTTTTATCCACAAAATATAGTTTGGTTTTTGGGTGCCCGAAGCGGAGGTAATAACACATGACCTGGAAGCTGTACGTCGGCTCCCTCGGCCAATAACGCGAGATA
Source organism: Zootoca vivipara (assembly GCF_965207765.1). NCBI lineage: Eukaryota > Metazoa > Chordata > Lepidosauria > Squamata > Lacertidae > Zootoca > Zootoca vivipara. Next base: position 43,155,351 of record NC_142596.1, read on the forward strand.
AGCACCGCAACCCCAGAGTCAGTCACGACTGGTCAGGGGTCTCTTTACCTTTACTAGCAGAAGCATCCCAGCAGGTACTGGAGGCCTTCTGTTCATAGTTGTGGCATAACTTCCAGCTGTAGTTCATGTCGTGTTTTGCTCCTGGTACTGGGGTAGCCATTCAGAGCAGGGCTAGCCAATAAGGTGCTTTCCAGAAGTTGTTACCCAACCATCAGGGTTTGGAAGTGCTGTAGTTTATGCTGGCTGAGGCCAATATGCTCTGGAAAGCATCACATTGGCTGCTTGGTTGAGGGCAAGCAGATTTTATATCTGCAGGGACTAACTAAATCTCTTGAGTTTTAGATCAGAACCAGCTGTCCACAAGCATGAATGTGCGTGCATGTATTTTTCACTGCTCTGAACTTCCATGCTGAAGTCTACAACCTTCATTGGCATAGATCAGGGGTCAGCAACCTTTTTCAACCATGGGCCAGTCCACCATCCCTCAGACCGTGTGGTGGCTGGACTATATTTGGGGTGGGGGGTGGGGAATGAATGAATTCCTATGCTCCACAAATAACCCAGAGATGCATTTTAAATAAAAGGACACATTCTACTTGCTGATTCCCGGACCGTCCGCGGGCCAGATTTAGAAGGCATTTCGGCCGCATCTGGCCTCCGGGCCTTAGGTTGCCTACCCCTGGCATAGATATTAGGGTTTTTATTAAATATTAAGAGTGTGAAGCACACACTCCCTGTCCCCTTTCCAGAAGCCAAGCTCCGAGCCAGCAGATCTTAGCCTAGATTTAGAAAGGGGATGTGTGTCCTCTGGAATATGTGCAGCACTGATAACATCACAAACATGGGGTACATATAAGGCTGGACATCTAAGAAGCAGTGTTTGGAGCAAGGCAGTTGCTTAAGATAATGTGCTGGTCAAATAAATGTAACTAGTGGTACCTTGTTCAAGTTCTGTCAAGTATATCCAAAGATGCGGCACATGTCAAGCATTGTGTTAGAACTTGTAATGCTACCCATGAGATGTGTGCATTTCACATGTGAATTAAGGGCAAACCAGCTGACTCCCCTAGTTCAAAGCATTCCTGACACACTTCACATGTTAAACCAGTTTGTGGGATTTGGAGGCTGTTGGTTCATAGAGGGGCAGAGTCTAAGCAAGGTGCAAACAGAGTACTTGCACCCCTGTATTCCCAGAAGTAGCGTTTAGGTATGGTGATGCTGAGACACAAATGTATGTGTGTAATGCATAAACTGTGTTGTATTCATGCTATATTTTTCATAAAAAAAAAACAAGTTGCAGGAAACAAATTTGTGTTTTAATTGTAACCTGCTTTGAGAACAGCTGAAGAGCCAACTATAAATTTCAAATTAAATAAAGGTGGAGATGAAATTGGTGGCTTGGTGGTGAGTTCAGACTGCATTTATTAGGCAAAGATGCCTAATGGAACAAGTCTACCTGGTGGTTAACCTTTGCACTGGCGTTACTAAATTTTAATTCTCTTTAGAAGAAAGAGCTGGGCCCCAGTGAAGTTGCAAAAACCCACTTTTATTTAAATTTCCAAAAGGTGCATTTTAAACACAAAGCGGCAGGTTGGGGGTGGATTTGTGTCTTACACACACACACACACACACACACACACACATGCTCATAGATCAGTTTCACATGCAAGAGAAGAGAAAGAGACAGACTAATTTCATCACACTTTTACAAAATCATCTCGGAAGCATAAACTTGATTGTACATGACATTTACATTAGAAAAAGGTACTACAATAGTTACAGCTTCCAAAAAGCCTATTTGTGTTGATCCCTTAACCAAATGTTGCCCCGCAGTTAGGACATCTTCGTTGCCTCAATGCAAGACAGAAGAGAATTCCAATAGGAAAGAATACGATGGCACAAAAGACACCGAGACAGGTGAAAGTGTCTTCCAATACACCAACTCTGCAAGAGAGAGAAAAAGTAAGTTGCTATAATTGCTCTTTAAAAATTAAATGTATAAAATGAGCATCAAGCTTGACAGAATGACAACTTTTTCTGAAGATTGTATTGCTGCAAGAGCCAATCTATAAAGCTTCCATGCACTTCTTTAATGTCTCGATGATAGAAATATGTTTTCAAATAAACTATCCCTAACAAGTTACTTTCCACATACTCATCTTCAAAGCTAGCTCACAACTTATTTTTGACTTTTTAGCTACATGAAGACCTTTGGTTAACAAATACAGTCGAACTTTGGTTCTCGAACATAATCTCTTCCGGAGGTCCACTTTCCGGAGGTCAACTTTCAAAAACCAAAGCACGGCTTCCAGTTGGCTGCAGGAGCTTCCTGCACTCAATCAGAAGCAGCTTTGGACGTTCGGCTTCCAAAAAATGTTCGCAAACCAGAACACTTACGTCCGGGTTTGCACCGTTCGGCAGCCAAAACGTACAAATACCAAGCCGTTCGAGAACCAAGGTACAATTCTAACTTAAAACAGCGCTACTCAAAGTGGTGGTCCCCAAACAACCACAAGCTGCTAGTCCCTGACAACTCCACCGCAGCCCAGGTTGGCTAGGATGCTTCAGAGACCAAATATGGTACCAGTTCATGGGACATTGCAGGGTGGGGATTTTGCTAGTCCACCACATTGGCTAGCTTTGAAAAGCACTGACTTGCAGCACATTTTAAAACAGATAAAACCTTCAATACAAATCAAAATAAAAACTGAATGATCAAGTTTTTAATATAAAAAAATACGTTTTCAAACCCCTTTGGTTTAAATTTTTAATTACTGAAGTCAGAAACATTAATGGGCTACAGTAATGCAGCACTTTAAAAAAAATTGCTTTTGAATTCCCATTCCCCTCCCCTTGCGTAGCAACACTGTATTTTAGCAAAGAGGCCCTGTGATGACTTAGCATTCAAGGGCGTACCCACCATGCGGCAAGTTAGGGCAGCTGCCCTACTCTAGAAGCAGGGCTGGTGGGCAGAGGCGGAGCACAGCCCGGCGGAGCGCGAGTTCGCCATTCCCGCCGCACCGCGCCGCACCCTCCCTCCAGCTCCCCGTCGCGCCCTCTGGCAAGGCCAAGCGCGGCGGGGAACCAGAGAGCGCGGTGCGGCGGGCGGGAACGCTCCGCTGGGCTGGGCTCCGCCTCCGCCTACCAGCCCTGCTGCTAGGGAGGGGCACAGCCCGGCGGAGCGCGAGTTCGCCGTTCCCGCCCACTTTGTGGCCCCTCCCCTTCCGTGCCTTGGCCCCTCCCCTTGCCCCCCCCCTAGTTCTGATCCTGGGTACGCCCATGTTAGCATTCAATAGCTTTCGAAATTGAGATAAAAGGTCTCCCTTGTTTTGATCCAGAGACGGGCGCTTCTGCTGCCAGACCAGATGTTTTGAAGAAACGCCCTTTCAGACATGACTAGAAGCGATTCATGGACGGTCAGACATTACCAAGGCTTACTCTGCAAGTTTAATGTTAGGATGGGAGACGGAGAAGAATAGAGATGTGGCAATTGTCCCCATATAGCCAATTACGTAATATGTGCGACAAACGTGGAGAGAGGTTTCTCATCTCCACTGACAAATGAGCTTATTTCCTCTGGCAACTTCTTCATTTGCTTCCCAGTCCAACAGAGGTCACCTCTTCTAGAGAGAGTTTTTCCAAAGCTGTTCTTAAGAGCCGTGTGAGAGTCCTTTAATCACACAGAAAGCTCACCCTTCACTGATGTCTCAGAAACAGATCCTTCTGGGGTTGTTTTTTTTTTGATGGATTTTCATAGTGGGGGGCAGGGGGGAGTTCTAGGCACTCAGAATCCGCTCAGATGGGGAAAGAGAGCCTCAGCATTTTTACCCTGCCTGAAAGTCACAAGTTTTCTGCCAAGTTTTCTCAAGAGCAGAAGTGGAGCAGTGTTGATTTCACGAAAACAGTGGGCGTTCTTTAGCAATCACATGTGCAAGAAAAGCCAAAAAGGAAAGGGAAAAAAGGAAGGGAACTGGAGTGACCTTGAAATGCAGATGCAAAATGTGTTTCAGCAGGGGCCAGTTGCCAGCAATGGACTCTTGCCATTTCTCCAGTGATGAAAAGAGAAAGCTACACAGAACAATGGCACAGAGTTGACATAAGAGACGGAGGAGGGCAGCTGGGAGAATGAGCAGCAAGTGGAAGGTGTATCAAGTCATAAGCATCTTTGGTGCCTCAGGTCACCTTCAAAGAGACAGCCACTCCTCTCTTCCAGAGATGGGAAACCTCTGGTCTGGAGGCCAAATGTCTCCAGACCCCTCCATCTGGCCCTAGGAATTCATCCCAACCCATCCCTCTTATTTACAAACCCAAATGTTGTTTCTGCCTGGCTGGAAAGCATCCTTGAACCCTGATACCTCTTGCTCGCCTGGATGGAAGACAAGAGTGGGGTGTCTGTGTGTAGAAACTAGCCAAAAAAGGAAAGTTTATCTGCTCTACCCACTTTTGTCTCAAGCTGTGCCCAGCATAGGGACGTGGGCCCCCGGAAGACTAGACTACCCATGAATGCAGCCCTCGGGCTGAAAAAGGATCCCTGCCCTTGTCCTAGACCAGGCGGCCCTCCAGATGTTTTGGACTACAATTCCCATCTTCCCTGACCACTGGTCCTGTTAGCTAGGGATCATGGGAGTTGTAGGCCAAAACATCTGGAGGGCCGAAGTTTGGGGATGCCTGTCCTAGACCCTAACAGGCTGCATTGCTTCTTTGCTGCTAAAGTAGGGCAGCCATTTATGCATCACACCAAAAAAGGGGGACACAGATTCATATTTAAAATCTGCCCATGCTAATTTTAGGTGTAGCTCACCAACATGGTGCCTATGGGTGCAGATGTGCCCACAGAGGCCTTCCCTGGTGCCCATGAGGTCCCCTTCCCCTCACTAACTTAAAGTATGTACTGGAAACCAGGCTTTTAGTGTTGCAGCTCCAGCTCTCTGGAATCAACTGCAAGCCAAAAATCAGGCAGAAGCCTAGTGTGATTATGTTTTGGTGCCTACTGGATACATTTTTGTGTAGGAAAGCTTTTCTAGTCATGTAACCCAGTCATTTTGTGGTTTTTCAAAGTTTCAAGTACAGTCATACCTCTTGTTACGTCAGTCTCCGGCTGCGTTTTTTCAGGATACCAATGCAGCAAACCCGTAAGAGTATACTTCCAGGTTTCACCACGCGTGTGAGCAGAAGCAGCGCTCTAGTTGCAGACTTTTCAGGGTGCGAACGGCATCCCACAACGGATCAAGTCCGTAACCAGAGGTACCACTGTATGGGTATTTTAGACTTTGTGAAACCAATTGAATTATTCTTGCAATTCCCACCAGCCCCAACCCAGCAGCTCCAGCATCCCACAACCAGGCTAGCCAGGGCTCACTGGATTTGCAGACCAAATGCCTAGAGCTCATCAGGGCAAGACATGAAGTCTAAGTGTGCTGCCCAATGAACACTGTGTTTGGCAGTTGTCTGGAGCATTCCCACTGCTTAATTGTAGGCTGAACATTTCTCCCCCCCCCCACTCCTTGTCCTGCCTATCTTGAGTCTCAAGGTGCCACCAGTAGAGAAGCAGGCTGAGACAGGCAAGGAGAGGATACAGGAGGAAGCATAAAGGAGGGGGCTGAGTCCCAAGAACAGAGGCTGGAGGCGGTGGGTACTCCCATCTCCCTGTTGCACAGCAACAGGATCCAGGAAAGGCATCAGCCCATCATTTGAGGTGGAGGGACCACAGTCCGAAGATAAGGACACTGCCAACTCACCCAGGACCCGGAGAAGCTTCTGCCGCTGGGAACAGTTGCATTCTCCCCAATGCAAAGAGCATCTGCACACTGAAGGAGTAAGCACACTTTTCTCATCTTCAAAAGCTGGGTGTGTGGGTGTGCCAACCCATTGGGACTGCTCTGCTGCTTCCATGCAGTTCTGACCTCCTTGCCCTGATCTTGGACTCTTTCAACTCAAGACCACTTCTTCCAGTCCAGCTAGCCTGAGCACAGCAGCTGCCGTGACTCATTACCCCTTGCTGAGCGCGCATCTTTACTCTGCCTCAATGGAGATTTCTGTCTTGCTCTCAAGTACACAAGAGCCCTGCTGGATCTAGTCCAGCATCCTGTTCTCACTGTCTAACAAGACGCCCTTCAAGCAGGATCTGAGCACAAGCACCCTCCCTCCTCTGACTGTGGAGGCACAGCATAGCCAACAGGGCTAGTAGCCCTTGATAGCCTTATCCTCAAAGTTAGTGCCTGTTTCCATGGGCAGGGCAGGAGTCAGTATACTGCCTTAGCTCACTGCTACCCATATAGAGTTTTGGAAACACCAATAACACACCGTTTCCTTCATGGGAGTTGCCTCTTAAGATCAGATAATGAAGGGAGGGGGAGCCAGGAAGGGGACAGTAACAGGCTTCATTTAAAGACAGGCTAATATTAGCTATAAAGTAAGAGTTTGCCTGGGGAACTTAAGCAGCTTTCCTGTGGCTTAAAGCCACGCCACTCCCAGAGGCTCTAAAAATAGGCAGCGTTTATTTATACCACAAGCAGGGACCCTCACTTAAGCTGCCTGGCTGCTGCTTGATGAACTATTAGGATTTATTAAATAGTTTTTCCCAACACCTTTGGCCAGTGACAAAGTTCTCAGAGTTAGCTCCCATTAGAGATGTGAAATTTTGAAGCTTGGAAAAAACCCAGTTTTTTTCGGGGGGGGGGAGGGAATTTTCGGAAAAATTGAAAAATATATATGCTACATTAGCACTTCTTTTTTCTTTTCCAGTCATTCTGTTACTTTAGAAACATAAAATAGAACTATGGACAATTTTAACGGGCAGAAAATTATCACAACTAGCATATTAAAAATATAATGTATCCAAACAATTATTACAAACAGAATTTATTTTTAAAATAGTATTTATTTGTATTTGTAGCAAATGGAGCAACAATCTCCTGAACTGTTTACTAGTTTATGTGGAACAAAAAAAAACTCCACAAAACAATTTTTAAAAATCCAGAAGTAACAATTATTCATATTTCCTCTTCACAGTATTTAAAAAAAAACATTCTCATAAAAATAATGGAAGAAGAAAGTGAGACTAAGTTTCAATGAATGGACATGAAATTTAATCAGAATCATTTTTTGAGCTGTAATGATCTTCCAGTGCTTTGAGGCCTAGTGAAGAGGAACAGAACCAATGCATGCCACACGCATGCAAAAACAAAACTGAAACCTTTTTCTTTTCTGGTGACAACAGCACCTCCTAAAGGAAGAAATGTATCTTGTTCTTGCATTGGAGAGTTCAGTTTGTAACCTAGCAATTGCTTGTCCTCACTGAAATTAGAATAATCTGATACCATACATATTTTTTAAAAATTATTTATAAAATATTTGAACCCCTTATCTTAAAATATTTTATTCATCATGTTAAAACAAAACATTCCATAATCTATTTTTTATTTTTCCAATATTTTGGGGGAAAACAAAAAAGGCTTCAGGGAAAAAAGGGGGGCAGTTTCCCCCCCGAATTTTTCCAGGCCTTCACATCTCTAGCTCCCACACCAAAAGAGGGGAATCTTTTCTATCAAGGACTACATTCCGGGGAGGGGAGGGGAGAGGAGAAGATCCATCAGGGGCCACGTGCTGGTGGCCGGGGAGAGTGATGCCCGTAGAGCCTGGCAGGACAGAAGGCAAGGAGCCCAAGCAGAGCCTATGTCAGGCAGAGGCAACTTAATTCTGGTTTTGTCCCCCTCCCTTGCTGAGTTCCACAAAGGCAACACTAAGGAGGAGGAGTGCCATTTCTTGCACAGGAAGCAAGGAAGGCAGCAGACAGGTGGAGTGGGGGTTGGCAGTGCCCCATTTGCCCCAATGGGCCAGCTTCCTCTGGCTGGCAGTGGGGGGGGGGACCACTCCCTTTCCCCTCTTTCTTCAATCAATCCATCTATTTCAGGTTCCCTCCCCACCTTCCTGCTGTCCTTGTGGGCTGTGGCTCCAAGGCAGAATATCTGCTTTGCATTAAGAAAGTCCTGGGTTCAGTTCCCAGCATCTCCAGGAAGCACCTGGGAGGAGAACCTTGTATGAAATCATAGAGAGCCGCCCCACCTGTCCGTGTCGACAGTACTGAGCTAGATGGACCAATGGTCTGACTCTGTATAAAGCAGCTTCCAATGGCCTATCTGGTCAGTCCAGCATCCTGTTCTCACAGTGGCCATCAAGATGCTCGTGGGAAACCTTCAAGCAGGATTCGAGAACAAGAGCTCTCTCCCCTCCTGTGGCTTCCAGCAACTGGTATTCAGAAGCATGTCTGACTACAACTGTGGAGGCAGAGCATAGCCATCATGGCTGGTAGGCACCAACAGCCCTCTCCTCTTCCCCTCTTTACTCCTTACAGCAGGCATAGGCAAACTCCAGCCCTCCAGATGTTTGGGACTACAATTCCCATCATCCCTAGCTAATAGGACCAGTGGTCAGGGATGATGGGAATTGTAGTCCCAAACATCTGGAGGGCCAGAGTTTGCCTATGCCTGCCTTACAGCCACAAGGGGGGAAGAGATGCCTTCTCTCTACAACAGGGGTGAGAGATCTGTTGCCCAGCTGGTGCTGTTGGAAGCCAACTCCCATCACCAGGCACAGCCAGCATGTCCAAAAGCCCCAGATGATGGGAGTCTAAAGCCCAGCAATATCTGAGGGGTAAACAAGTTCCCCACCCTCTGACTCCACAAAGCTCATCTCATGACACTTGTGATCCCCTCCTATCCTTGGGGGGCGGGGAGTACCTCTTGGTACTTCCCGAAACAGATCATCCAACATTTCATGTTCCTCTCCACATTCCCTTTTACTTTGATCTGAGAGCCAGTGTGGTGTAGTGGTTAAGAGCGGTAGACTCGTAATCTGGGGAACCGGGTTCACATCTCCGCTCCTCCACATGCAGCTGCTGGGTGACCTTGGGCTAGTCACACTTCTCTGAAGTCTCTCAGCCCCACTCACCTCACAGAGTGTTTGTTGTGGGGGAGGAAGGGAAAGGAGAATGTTAGCCGCTTTGAGACTTCTTCGGGTAGTGATAAAGTGGGATATCAAATCCAAACTCTTCTTCTTCTAAAACAATGTCAGCTGCGAGTCAATATTTCATGGCCTGTCAGGCATTTTGCACCTGTGGCGCATTCAGACATAGGGAAATATTGTGTTCGTTTTCCTGATTGAAATGCTAGCCCCTCTGTCCCGTTTTCTAGTGTTCTTTTCACACCGCACTACCTGTTGTGTTATGGGACTGTGGCTTTCTGACCAAGATACTGGCATTTCATTCACGCAAGTGGGCATGGTGTGACAGAACAACGGACTGGGCAATGTTGCTACTCCCCCATCCATTTCCATACATGCCTGCTTCTGCCCCCCCCCCCAAAAAAAACACATCAGTCCAGTATGCTGCCTTGAATTTTGTCATGTTGCTCTTGCCGTTTTCTGGGTTAAGGGGGATGCAAAAGACTCTCCCCCCCCCCGGAAACTAATAACACATCCTTCAGCCAATGACATAGTGTCAGAAGATAGGTTTAAATAAAGTAATACATTAAAAAGTGGTCAATTGATCACTAGGGTGAATATTCTAGAAGTGCTTGGCCTTTCGCCTCGGGTCTCGAAAAACACCCTGACCTTGCTTTTCAACACTGCTAACGAATAAGCCAATTAAAGTCATGATCTTTGCAAGGTGGAATCCGCTGGCTAAAGACTTGACTGGTGCAAGCTGCTCCTTGCTCAGCAGCTTCGACATCTTGGTCCAGCCAAGGGTGGGAGGACTTGTGGGTGCTGCAATAAAAGTTCCCACCAGCCCCAGTCAATTTGGCCAATGGTTGGGGAACCATCAAAGTCTAGTTACTTGCCTGGTCTGAGACATTTTGCTCCCGAGAGAAAGGATATTTGCTGTCTGGAGCAAAACGAACTACTGTTATAATAAGACAACATCACTATTGCACTTACCACCCGTATTTATTAAAACAGTTACGATCACAACTGGAGTGGGTCCGAAAAATATACAGCTCAGGTGCCAAAGACCTGCGTAAAGAGGCGCATATTCAGCGCCTCTGTGCCTGGCAATGTGAAAGTGCCAGGACCTCGGGGTGAGAAAGAGAAATTCAAGAACTAGGGGCTGCCTCAGAGAATGCCTTCTCTCAAGTCACCACCTACCAAACTTCTGAGGGGGGTAGAACTGCCAAGAGGGCCTGCTTTGCTGATCTTAGCTCTCCAAGGGGTCTCTGCAGGAGGTTGTTTTTCGGAAACCTGGAACTTACGACATGTATATAAGCAGATTGGGTGAGCTGTTGAATCTTATATCAACACTGGTGAAAGGCAAAAGTCTTCCACTCCCACCTGAGGGCAGGAAGCTAGTTACTGGAAAACAGAACAAGCCACACGGCATACACAGGCCTGTTGTCCAATAGAAGGATCTGTCCAAGGAACCCTGGGAGCAGCCATTTTGTGTTCTGCCACACCCGCACAGCAGCCATTTCCTCACAAGAAGAATGCTCCTTTTTCATTTTAAAAAATGAAGCGGAAGAGATTCTAATCTTTCTTGCTGCAAGCCTCGCCGCCCCCCACCCCCCTTGCTTCACATGAATTTTCAAGAGGCCGGACTTAAAAAGAGAGAAGAGGTGTAACAGAAACGAGAATGGCCATAATACCTGCAAGCTGGGCAGCCGCCAACGACGACGACGGACGTGGTGGGAGGTTGCTGGATTATCGTGTATGTGGTGTTGGGGTAGTTATGCGCCGGTGGACCCGAAGGCACAACATATCCTGGTGGGGGAAGAAGCAGAAAAGAGGCACGTTAAGTTGCTTTAAAAACATTTTGAAAATTAAGAGGCGAGGCCATAGTTGTCGACATTTGTCTGCCCCGAGAGACAATGAAGTGTGCCTCCGGGAGTGAAGTCAAACCGCTGTGTTAGCAGCACTGAAGTGACCTCTCCGGGGTGCAAACCTGGGCAGTATGTATGGAGGTCCTGGGCTGCCCAGCTGACAAGACCACCCCCACTCTGAGCCTCGCTGATGTGGTCTGTGGTCCAAAGGGAAGCAGAGCAAGACGTTTGGCACCAACAATTGGGAAGCACTTGCCTGCGAGTGCTCCAATTGGAAAACAGCCTTTACCAAAGGTGTCATGGGCTTTGAAGACACTCAGACTCGGGACGCAAGGGAGAAACATGCTAAGAGGAAGGCACACTTGGCAAATCCACACCATGATCAACTCCCGCCCGGAAACCAATGTCCCCACTGTGGAAGGATGTGTGGATCCAGAATTGGCCTCCACAGTCACTTACGGACTCACTCTTACTCGGCTATGAGTGATTGCCAAAGAAGAAGACACTCCCTAGCCTTTTCTTCTCCTGAAGATACTCCCCCAAGGCAGTGGAGGTTTAGGATCAGATTTTTCCTTCTCCTAGATGGGCTGTGTTATGAAAAATGTACCCCAAAATGCGTTGCCTTTTAAGAAGGACAGACGCGGGTCGGAAGCTCCAAAATTTGCACTAAGTTCAGCTCCGCCGGGAAAATGACAGAGACCACACGATGCTGTCAGGAAAAACAAACTGATCCCTTTATTGCAGAATGCAAAGCTACAGCTGTAGGGTCCCTGCCTCTGGAAAGAAGGAAGGAACCCCGGGAAATGGTGAAGTCCCCCTATATACCCTCCTGTTCATGCATGGAAATCTCTGGACTAGGAGGGAGGGGGAGACAAGGGCGACGGGGTGCGGAGATGACTCTTCCTTTCAGATGGAGAGATGTCAATCTCTCTTCTCCTGTCGTTGATGGTGCTCCCTGTTGTTTGGCAGGAAGGGCAATCAGTCAAGATGGGTGCAGAGGTGGGGCAGTTCCTGGCGATTTCCATGGGGTGGAAGTCCGCCCGGCAGTGTTTTCCTCCAGGCCATGGAAGGGTGGGCTACGTTGAGGATGGCAATTTATTTGAATAAAGTTGTCAAGCTAATCTTTCTATTGTCCGTGTCTTCCTTCGTTGGGTATGGGACGGTGATGGGGAGGTTTCAGGGGGGCTTGGGGTCAGAGAAGGGTTGCACAGAAAATAAGTATGGAAAACATTTCTAATACATCCTGACGTATACAGTTCTAAAATATAAAACAGTGGTTTTCTAATACAAAGAGATACTAACAAACCTATTTTCTAATACAGAGGAACACTAGTCTAATTAATCAAGAGTAATACTGAGGTTGTGGTTAGGTTCTTAGGCATATAGGGAGGGACGCCTTTCAAGGGATATAAGGGGTTTCTCACATTTAAGGCACATAAGGCCAGCAGACATATAATCACAAGAAGCAAGCATATAATCACGAGAAGGTAAAAGTTCATAGCAAGTTTGTATAAGGTTTGTATAAAATGGTAAGGCTGTATAAAAATGGGCTGCGTTACTTGGTGGAGTTTATGATAATTGTCTGTGATAATTGTCTAGGCGAGGGTTGCATATGCTTGTCCTTAGGCGAAGGGGAAATGCAGAGTTTATGTTGGATTTTAGGAGGTGTTTGAATATGTTAATCCCTGCGGAGGGGGTGCGGGTCTGTGGAGGGAAGGAGAGCCAAGCTGTGGCGGCGAAATGGTGGTGCGAAGGACTCTGGGTAGCCGTAGCTGTCAAGCTGTGGTTACCCCTCTCTGTTCATTAATAATGGTGTCCTGCAACCCCCCCAATATGATTTTATAACAGTGTCCCCTCTCTGAGGCAATATTGTTGTGTAACAACCAATCATTGCCTCATATAATCGACAGTGACGCATTCTCCATTTCACTGTATGCAGCAGTATTCTAGCACTTATGGGAAAAACAAGTGGTCTATGCTTTACATTTACCAGAAGATCCACCAATATTGACTGGAAAGCGTAGTTTGTTTGTTTGTTTTTACCTTTTTGTGTGTTGTCAGGTGTCAAAGCTAGCTCTCCTCTGGTCTCACACCTCCATCATGGCACAGCAGCAACAATCCCTGGTGAATCCCCTTAGGGCTTTCATATCGACCATGTCACCTGGCACTCACCATAGCTGCCACAGGTTTGGACATGTCATGAGAGAGATGCCTTTGCCTTGGGCTTTCTATGGGATTTTTTTATTATAGGCTCTGGTCTTGCACTGTAGTAGGGAGTTGCTCAGTTACTCTTAAAGGGAGAAAGCTACTTGCACCTTGGATTCACTTGCCCAATTAGAACTGACCCAATTATAATTTATACAGCCCCATAAAAACCATTCTGAAAAGGGCACATGTCCAAATTGGTCAATTTAATTCTATAAGGAATCATTCCAGGTAAATCAAGGCATATACACCTTCTTGTATCTGCTGGTTTCATGAATCCTGAAACTGCTTCTTGGTAAAAAGAAGGCTGGCACACTACAAAGTGCCAGGTGAGATAAGGAAATGTGGTCATAAATTGATCTAAATCTCAACAATGGACTATGCAATCGCCTGATCTTTTAGAAAACATGAGTCCTCCATTGGGCGAGTCCTCCATTGGGCGTATAAGGAATAATACCACCATTGGGTGCATAAGGAATGTTACACTATACAATAACTAACTATACATAAAACATGAAAGCAATTACACACAAAAATGCCCCCCCCCTTTTGTGGAAATAACATATACTTGTCAGACATAGGTCAAGGTTTCTGCAGAATATCACGTAACATAAAACATAATTATATATCAGTTGCACAATCTTGAGGGCACAGTCTAAAATAAAAAAAGAAATATCCTTGTAACTCATTCCCCCCCCCTTGTCCGTCCCATTTGACACATTTCAGCATTCCTACATAATAACACATAATGCATAAAACCTTCACATTGTTAAGTCTACACCATTTGTATATCTTGAGGCAATTGGGTGAACTTGAGATAATTCTTGCTGCTTTTGCATGTATTTCCAACCTTGGGCACAAGGGCTTTTCTTGTCTGCCTTTGAGTCACTGGGAGGAAGTTAACAGCACTTCTAAACCTTGCTGAAACATTATAGCTAAGAGATAAAATGCCCTTCATAATTCAATTACTTAGTTTCTCAAGTCTTTTATGGGAATAAATTGTTGCGGCCACTGTGATGCATTGGCAGGTTGGTAAGGTGGTGAGGGGATGGTATTAGCATTTGATTTCCTGTAAAACATCCTTTTGAAAATAGGCCTGTAGGGGGTTGGGGCCTGAAGATATAATTAGTTAAATAATAATAATAATAAAGGGGAAAATATTCTATAAAGTTCTTCTTGGGAAGCTGCAAATAATATGTGATCATAGTTAAGCATTTTATTCATTTAAATATTATTATTATCATTCATATTTAATTACTGCTGTTATTGTCTACTCAGTCTGTTTAATTTACTTCACCTAGTTTGGCTGTGGAGGACAACAATTTTGTTAATTAGGACACAATTGATAAGTTATTAACATTTTCCATGTGTGGTTCTGAATTCTCTTGGAGGTTCGCGTATCCTGTTTGAAAGGGATTATTATTACTATTATTATTTACAGGAAAGAATGACTTAGATGCTACATTCGTATGTACAGGAAGAAAAAGTAGAAATAGAAAAAATGCATAAATAAAAACAAAATGATATTTAGATTACCACTCAAACAACAATTTTTTTTTTTTAAGAAGGACTTGACACAAAAATCTCAGATTTAAAAAAAATTATTATCAAATAATATGAAGACATTATAAAGACCATACAGGTTAATATTGGCATTCCACGTGATGGACTGATGGACATGCCCCAAAATATAACAAAACAAAACACTGACATATGAGGAACCAAAATAAATAAATAAATGCTAAAACACACAATTTCTAATAATGAGCATCTCAAATGAAAATAAAGAGTAGCAATCTAAAGTTGTACAAGTATGGTTAGATTAATTTCATAGACATAATGGAAAAACTGATTTAATAAATGGAAGCAGATTATTTGTAAGCTAAAGAGAAGCGTCAAAGCCAAAGAGAAATAATAAAAGAGGAAAAAGGAAATTACTGTTTGTATCACTTCACTCCCCCCCCTTTTTTTTTTGCTGTGGGAGAAAGGAAAAAATAAACACTTGTTACTGGAGTTTAGTCTTCTTAAAGGTTCACATATCCTTTAGAAATGTTCTTCCTGGGAAAGCTGTGAGAATAATTTTTGCATGTTAGGTTGGAACTTTGCAAGGGGGGAGGTTATGCAGGAGTTAATGCTTGGGGTGAAATGCAAATGCGAGATAAGTATCTGAAGGTGCTTCCTGAATACCCATTGGAAAGGGGGAGCAGACCCTTGGTTTGCATAGTCTGGAGTTTTTTTTCTAAGCCCTTGACTAAAATCACAATCAGTATCCTGTTGAAAGGGGAAACAAACAACAACAAAAAGTACTCAAGCGATGAAAGTACTCAAGCGATGAACTCAAAGTGGGAGTGCTGAGATATTTACCTCTGGAAAGAATTTTGCATATTAGATTTGGAATGATGGTCCAACACTTGACCCTTTTGTTTTCTCAAGTGACCCCCTGGAGTCAAAGACACATAAGGAAATTTAAACAAATTTTCCCCTGCATGGCACAGGCCCTTCAGCATTTGGTTGCTGTTTTTGTTTTGTTTTGTTTTTAACCTCCTTTTTCTCTCTATTTTTCTCTTCAAGCTGGCATAGCCTCTGTGCATGTACAAAGTTCATGATTCAGAAATCCATTGTACCACTTGAAAGTGTTGCTGGTGTTGGCTAAATTACCATTTGAATAGAGGAAGGGAAGGGTGAATAGGTTAGATTTTACACAGAAACCCAACAATTTACACTTCCACCAAACCAGCAACAAAAAGTGGTCAAATTAAATTATTTTTGGTCAGTTTAAATCCATTTCTATAGCTTTTGTGTCCTGAGATATTTCTGACACCTCTTACTTCCTGTTCCTTGCTGCTTAGGAAGCAGGCTTATAAATCTTAAACTTTAAATATATAAAACTTCAACATCCAGACAACCCAATGTTTTCACAGACAACCCAACCCAATACTTTCACAAGAAAGCTGCAATAAAAGTTTGGTCAAATTAAACTCCTTAATGAAGTCATGGCACTAATTAGCCATGTTTACTGTACTATATAAACATCTCATACCCCAGGCAAAATAAATCTTGATTTGCCCCCTTTATCTACAGGGTTCGGGGTGAATTCGTAATTGCAAATGTTTTCGTTTGTTTTTAATTAATTTATTACAGCCATGGCAGACTAAATTCTCTGCCCCCTTATCTATGGGTGATATGGCCAGAGCAGACTTAATGATATTCAACATTCTCACTCATCTCAGCCTCACCATCTTCCAGACTAATTCTTCTGGCCTTTATGTACAGGGATGGTCAAGGCTCATTCTGCTTGATTATGAATTTGTATGTGCTTGAACTGTTGGGTGGAGTTTTGCAGTTAAAAAATAGCTGACAATATGGTGGGGGGGGGGGGAAAACACCAGACATTCATTTCCAATGTATGATATACCATCTCTACCTCTTTCTAAGTGGCACCTCAAACTCTTCATGCCAAACTTTAAAAATCTGTCTTTCCATCCTTCTCCACCAAAGAGTAAAGCTTGACTGAATTCAGGCCATTTCACTAAGCCACCAGAGTTTAAACTCACTTTTCAGTGCTTGAGTAATCTAGTCCACCCCTTCTGAAATATGGGGATCTCAACACTATCACCGCCCTTAGGATACACATACATTTGAGTACAGATGCCTGACTGGGAAGGAAACACGGGCTATGCCCTATCACGGAAGCACACGTGTGTACTAAGGGAAAAATAAGGAAGGGGAAGATTAAAAGTACCAACGTTATATAGAAGCCTTTAGCAAATCTTAAGATTGGATAAAGATTGGGAAATGTTCAAGACTTTCATATGTGCTTAAACTTTAAACCTTAATAGAGAAAGTGATAAAAACTTATATAATCACTCCATAACAACAATGACACTCTTGTTCCAACTCTGAAAACCAATAATCTTTCCTTGCCAGAAAGCAGAGCTGGGCTGAATTTCAACCCATCACCACATCAGACACATTGCCTTTCACATAGCTCTAAAATGGAAGTTAGAAGGGACCCTGAGGTCATTTAGTCTAACCCTCTAAGATACAGGATTCACAAGATTTGAATGAAAATACCAACTTTATACAGAACCCTTTAGCAGATGAGTTTTTTTCCTTAAGAGACTGATATCAGGAGCCCGACAATAACCCTTCTGTCCAACACAATCAAAGTTAAAACTAGACTCAGATAGACAATTCCTGGCTATGGAAGCTCTACTTTTGACAAACAAATCACCTTTATAGGAATAGCTGTTCAATTTTCCTTTAGTCAATATTCCTCTAGTCACTTGGAGAAAGACTCCCCTTTGTAGCCTCTCTCAATAACAACATTTGCACACCTCATTCTCATATTTATCATGTTTAAGATTGATTGGTTCAACATTGTTTCTTTATACTAGAAATCTAAAACAAGTTGGCAGTTTTAACTATGCACACTTAAGAAGGCAGTCTATGGATGTTGTGGCCAATCTAAACACAACCCCACAACATTTCTAAACATTGAGTACATCTCTTATCCACTTATAGCTGGAGTTTATGAAGTGAATATTTTCAAGTTTCGAAATTTTTTTCAAAGCATTGAGCAAGCATTTTCAAAGTTACAACTCTTTATTTTCTTCCATCCTGCCCCTCTTTTCTGTTGAAAAATGGGTAGGTACACACACACACACCTCTTTATACTTTTGGAGAGAGAAAAAAAACCCTTCTACAGCCTCTTTAAAACAAACCTTTACACACTACTTCCACTCTTTTTAATATTTGCCATGTTTTTGGGTTGATCAAGCCCTTACATAAAAATTATTTAAGCAAGCTTGCATTTTGTTTTGGTTTTTCCTTTTGTTTTTTTTTTAGACCCTGAAACATTTCTGAAATACAATTGGAGGCGTTTATCAGAGTTCAGACGGGAAGTAAGCTCTCCTTGGGCTTATTTCTCCCCTGAAGCCTGCAGAGTTGTCTCTTTGGACAGGGGTGCACCCATTTTTGCCCTGGTCAGTCTCCGAAGGGGCACTTGCGCAAGTTCTAGCCCTGGGCAGTCTCCGACGGGGCTGTGGGGTCTCTCGGGGTTCTGGGGACTCCTTGGGAACGTGGGGCACGTCTAAGGAAAGTGGACAGACTCCGATAGGAAAGTGGACCGACTCCGATAGGAAAGTGGGCTTGGGAAGGTTTGCTAAAGGGCTCTCTAAGGGAAAAATGGGGTTTGGAAAGTCTCCTTAGGAAAACGTTCTAGGAAAGTGGGCACACTCCGAGGAGGACTCTTATTCCCACCCACAATTTAATAGTGCCACAGCAATCTCCCTGCCTCTTGCTCTCTAGACTCAGGTCCTACTGAACGCTTGCCTACGCAATGCCAGATCGGACCTGAGGAATGAAAAGTAGGAAAAGGGAACGGGCGCACTTGCAATCTCTGGTCATGGGTCATACCTAACAAAAGGTCGCCATGGCAGAGGGGCGTCTTCACCCGGGATAGCTAAGCGAGAGAAGGGAGAGTTGCCAAGGCTCGCTATCTGGGCAAAACTCCGACGGACAACAAGCCTTGGGGAGGAAAAGGGCAGCCGCAAAACCTTCCAGCCTGGGCAGACTCCGACGGGCTTTGGGTTTTTTTGGCTATGAAAAATAGGAAAGAGTTTGATTGCTGTGACAATTCCCACCCCGAAAAGCCAATTTCCCTATTGATACTCACGTCGCAGCGCGCTGCCTTCTTTTCCTGAAGCTTGGTCACCTCGCAACAATCAGGAGAAGAAAAATCTTGTAAAATCAACCCCCACGGCCGTCTGGATCCTGTTTGTTTTCCCTGTGTGGTCCCGCTAAGGATCCCAGTTAGGCCAGAACTCCAGGGACAGTCGGGGAAGGGGATCCCCCCTGCAAATGGCTGGGTGCGCTTGGGCTCCCCAACCACGGCGCCCCAAGAGTACGGCTAAACGGAGTCTCCTGCCCTGGCTCGCCATATTGTTATGAAAAATGTACCCCAAAATGCGTTGCCTTTTAAGAAGGACAGACGCGGGTCGGAAGCTCCAAAATTTGCACTAAGTTCAGCTCCGCCGGGAAAATGACAGAGACCACACGATGCTGTCAGGAAAAACAAACTGATCCCTTTATTGCAGAATGCAAAGCTACAGCTGTAGGGTCCCTGCCTCTGGAAAGAAGGAAGGAACCCCGGGAAATGGTGAAGTCCCCCTATATACCCTCCTGTTCATGCATGGAAATCTCTGGACTAGGAGGGAGGGGGAGACAAGGGCGACGGGGTGCGGAGATGACTCTTCCTTTCAGATGGAGAGATGTCAATCTCTCTTCTCCTGTCGTTGATGGTGCTCCCTGTTGTTTGGCAGGAAGGGCAATCAGTCAAGATGGGTGCAGAGGTGGGGCAGTTCCTGGCGATTTCCATGGGGTGGAAGTCCGCCCGGCAGTGTTTTCCTCCAGGCCATGGAAGGGTGGGCTACGTTGAGGATGGCAATTTATTTGAATAAAGTTGTCAAGCTAATCTTTCTATTGTCCGTGTCTTCCTTCGTTGGGTATGGGACGGTGATGGGGAGGTTTCAGGGGGGCTTGGGGTCAGAGAAGGGTTGCACAGAAAATAAGTATGGAAAACATTTCTAATACATCCTGACGTATACAGTTCTAAAATATAAAACAGTGGTTTTCTAATACAAAGAGATACTAACAAACCTATTTTCTAATACAGAGGAACACTAGTCTAATTAATCAAGAGTAATACTGAGGTTGTGGTTAGGTTCTTAGGCATATAGGGAGGGACGCCTTTCAAGGGATATAAGGGGTTTCTCACATTTAAGGCACATAAGGCCAGCAGACATATAATCACAAGAAGCAAGCATATAATCACGAGAAGGTAAAAGTTCATAGCAAGTTTGTATAAGGTTTGTATAAAATGGTAAGGCTGTATAAAAATGGGCTGCGTTACTTGGTGGAGTTTATGATAATTGTCTGTGATAATTGTCTAGGCGAGGGTTGCATATGCTTGTCCTTAGGCGAAGGGGAAATGCAGATGTCTAGGCAAGGGTTGCATATGCTTGTCCTTAGGCGAAGGGGAAATGCAGAGTTTATGTTGGATTTTAGGAGGTGTTTGAATATGTTAATCCCTGCGGAGGGGGTGCGGGTCTGTGGAGGGAAGGAGAGCCAAGCTGTGGCGGCGAAATGGTGGTGCGAAGGACTCTGGGTAGCCGTAGCTGTCAAGCTGTGGTTACCCCTCTCTGTTCATTAATAATGGTGTCCTGCAACCCCCCCAATATGATTTTATAACAGCTGCTTTCCCAGGTAGACAAGTCCCATCTTCCTCTCTACAAAGCACGTGCAGAAACTGCCTTCTTGACCACTGGACCCACTATTTGTCTCATCCGCTCAATCCACCAGCGCATGTCTTCGCATGCAGGGGACGTCCCTAACTCACCGAGGGTTTGAGACCCATCAAACAGCTACCCTCACTATAGCGCTGCCAGACACAGGGAACACTAGTGCTGTCTTTGCAAAAGTTAAAGGAGAATCCTCTTTTTCACATGGGAACATTACTCTTCCAGAGTCTGGATTCAGGTCAAATCACATTTTTGTTTCCTCAGGGGAGAAGTCAGTCAGATGATATTGGGGAGGGGGGGGGAGGCGTGCAAAAAGAGACTGTACAGGGACTTTAAGCAAACAGAAACGGCTTGCATGTAGAGACATACCTCTCCTGAATTCTCTTATCTATTAGTTACAGAAATTGCTAAGCATTTTCCGAATGCCACTCTACAGTTCGCCCCATGCCTTCCAAACACCAACACTTTCTTTTAAAAAAATATATATGCTATTAAATTTCCACAAATTTCACATAAAATTCCAATACAGTGGTACCTCGACTTACAAACGACTCGTCAACCGATTTTTTTCGACTTACGAATGGGGGTAATGGCTGCGCACTTACGAATGTCTCGACATCCGAAAGGAAACCACAGCGGTTTTACATAGGGATTTTTCAACTTACGAATTTTTAGATAGGGTTGCTTTGACTTATGATTTTTTCCGTTTCCAATGCATTACTATAGGAAATCACTTTTCCAATGGCGTTTTTCGACCTATGAAGGTGCCTTCAGAACGGATTAAATTCGTAAGTCGAGGCACCACTGTACATAATATTTTTTCTTTTGTTCTGTTGACTTCCCATACTTCCCATACCATTTTTGGTGGTGGTTTTTTTTATTTAAAAAAATCCATCCCGTTGCTGCACCCAATCTTCACTCTTTTATATCTTAACCATAATATAATAATCTCCCCCGTGTTCTCACTATCCAATGAAATAAAAATGAAATAAAAATATTTATATAAACTGACGTTGTATATTACACAACTTAAATGAGGTAACTTTGTTTATAACGTGAGAAGCATTGCACTCTGTGTTTAATTATTACTAATAATATTTAATATTACTATCAAGAAAATAAACTATGGTTCAGTGTGATGTCTGAACGCAGAGTGTTTTTATTATTGAAAAACACTATTTGTTTCAGGCATTCCTATCTATTGAATAAAGTCAGCTTTCCAAAATGATTAAATGAGCCAAGGGTGGGGGAAGTGAAAGACAGGTCTGTGTTAACACAGGCAATAAATAGGACAGTGGAGCTCTCCCCCTGCCTTGCTTCCAAGTGACCACATAGCTGATAAATCTTTATGGACTGGTATTTTTGTGGATTCTTTCTTTCTTTCTTTCTTTCTTTCTTTCTTTCTTTCTTTCTTTCTTTCTCTCTCTCTCTCTCTCTCTCTCTCTCTCTCACTCACACACACACACACACACACACACACACTCACGTGCTTCCTGGCACTCACTCATGCTCTCATGCACTCATCAAGATGGAACTGGGACAAGGTCTTCCAGATAAGACTTAATATTCACCATACGCAATAGCAAACTGTTCCTAGGTTTCAGTTCTCCTCCGTTTTCAGGCCTAGGGACGTACACTCGGCTAATTATTAACTTCAAAGAGCACACTTTAGCACCACAGAAATGACAAAAGAAAACATACAGTTTGAGAACTCGGCCAAGGGTCCCAGTTCCCAGCCAAGAAAATGGATAAGTGCTTTATAATAATTTTTTGGAAAAAACCAACCCACCACCTCCTGCTTATAAAAAACATCACGTTAGCCTGAGACGCACCCAGGATCTCACAGGCAAGATGGCTGTGCTACAGGTGTCACTCACTGCTCAAAGCCCTCTCTGCGTGTGTTTTCACACCCAGCCCCGGGGCTTGTCACGTGGCCATCGGACATTGCCATCAACATATGGGGCTACATGGAATTAACTCATTTACCCACTGTGACCCCCAAATTACACCCCCCCCAAATGGAGGTTAATTATCGGCATCACTCTACTTTGGGAGCCGAGATCTGTGGCTCTCCAGATGTTCGTTGGACTACAACTCCCATCTTGCTTGACCACCAGCCATGTCGGCTGGGGTGGATTGGAGGTTGGAGCCCAACAACATCCAGAGGGCACCAGGTTGGGGAAGCCTGCTGTGCCCTCCCCTCCAAGGGCATGGCACATGCTCAGTCCTTACTGAACTGTTAGTGGAGTTGTTGTTTATTAAATTCGTATACCACCCTTCATGCCCTCTTTGGAATTTCTTTTCAAAAGTAGATTTTTGAAAGCCTCATGATTTTCCCAAGCCTCTTTGCCAGCTCCTCTCAATTTTGACTACCACACCACCCAAGTTCACTATTAGAAAATTTTATTTAAAGGAGGGGTGAGGAACCTTCAGTCCACAGGCCTAACTAAGCCCACTAGGGCTCTCCGTTTGGCCAGCGAGGCTGTTTTGGCCATGCCCCCCACCTGCCTGTCAAATATGGCAGAGTGGCAATACAGTGGTACCTTAGTTTTCAAACAGCTTAGTTCTCGAACAACTTGGATCCCGCACACTGCAAACCCGGAAGTGACCGTTCTGGTTTGCAAACTTTTTTTTGGAAGCCAAACGTGCTCCGTTTTTAGCACTCCGCTTCTGATTGGTGTGTTCCTCTTCCTGTTTTGAGTTTTCCGTTTCTGATTTGAGTACCCTGCTTCCAATTAGATATTTGGAGCTTTTGTTTTTGCAAAAAAAAAAAATTTTGGCGTTTTTGTTTGTGCAGCTTTTTCAGTTAATTTTGTTTCTGTGACTGTATAGAACCCAGTTCAGCTACTGATTGATTGATTGATTGATTGGCGGCGGAGGAAATGGATAAAAGCTGCAAAGCTAAGAGAACCATTAGCAAAACAGCAAATTCATGTTAAATTTCTGTTTTAGGGGTTGTTTTTAAAAGTCTGGGGCGGATTAATCCATTTTGCATTACTCTCGATGGGAAAACACACCTTGGTTTTAGAACAAACTTCTGGAACGGATGAAGTTTGGGAACCAAGGTACCACTGTACTCCGAATGGTTTAACAATCTCCCTCTCTCTCTCTCTGCAGGGATCACTCCAAGCCATTCTGGCCTTCAGGTCACTTTGCCTGACTGGACTGTGCCTCCTGTACTTTGGTTAACACCTCTTCCTTGCCTGTACAAAGGTGGACATTCATTGCTCAACCCACGTTTGCCTCTGACCCCACCCACAGCAGCATGCGGGCCCCCAGAAGGGAGTGGGCGGCCCTCAATTCTCAGGTCACTCAGGTTCCAGAACGTTTCCCCCATTCATTCATTCATCCATCCTTCTTAACCGCAAGCTGAACTCCCAAAAGGGCTACTGAAGAAGCATGAGCTCACAATCCTTTGAACTCGAATTGGAGATTTTGTCCCAAAGCACCCTTTCCTGGGCTATTTTTTACTGTGGCTAGTTGTTGTTCCAAGGGAACAAGATAACCTTTCCTTGAAGCTGATGCTTCCGTCAAGGAAAAAATGTTTCTTACGGGGACACAAGCCTCAGATATGTTGTGCTTAGTGGTGAAGGGGTTGGGGCTGAATACATTTCGCTTCAAGGAATGCAGGTACGCAAGTATCGCAAGAACCTATTGTGCAATGCCTGTGACGTCACTAACAAATCCATCCATCTCTACCCTTTATGGGGTTACATCCCCAACCCCCCAAAAAACACTTCAACATCTAAGAATAAAATATAAAATATTGATAGATGTGAAAGAGAGAGGATCTTTTCCCCTCCTGGATATGAGCTTATATTATGAACCATCTTGTCTGTGCTTGTTGAAGGAATGGTTGACATTGAAAAATCTGCATATTTTAGATTTAGAATGGTGTTTGTCCACAGATAGCTTTCCGGGCCATGTGGCCAGCATGACTAAATTTATTTATGTATGCAACTACAGCTGCAAGAATGCTACATGCCCAAAAATGGAAAGAAAAAGTCCCAGCAAAGGAAAAATGGATACAAAAACTTATAGACTATGCAGAAATGGCAAAACCTACCGGAAGAATAAAAAATCAAGATAATAAACCTTTTGTAAAAGAATGGAAATGGTTTATTGAATATTTACAAACAAATTGTAATCAGATAAAGACATTGGCAGGATTTCAAAAGAATATATAATTAAAATAGGTGAATAAAAGAATAAGTTAATTTAGATGTGCAGGAAATGATAAAAAATCAATTTAAGGAACCACAGAAAGAGGAGGAAGGAAGTCGAGGTTTGAAATGTTACAACTATTATTTTACTATTGAAATGTATATAAATGAGAAGTATAAATAAAAGTATAAAAAGAAAAAGAAAAGAAGTGCAAGCCAGCTAAATAGCCCGCTCCATACCAAACTATATTCTCTCTGCCATTTTAGGGACTTTTAAAAATGAGTAGCCCTCCCATCAACCCTATCACCTCCCTCTTCTTCCTTTGACCACTCATTGCTGTCCCACCACCCATCCCCAGGCTCTGAGCCTTCTTCCCTTGGTGGTCCCCTAGCTGGTTCTTCCCACCATTCCTCTGAGCCCAACCCAGTCCGCAACAGGCTGGGAAGGCCGCATTTGCCCCTGGACCTGAGGTTTCCCATCCCTGCTAAAAATAATAAATATGTTGCCTCTGAACGCAGAGTTTCAGTGCAGCCATCATGACCAGGAACCAATGGTGAGGGGGATCAGAGGTACAGGTAGTGGAAACCTGCGGGCCTGTTAGACTTCCATCAACCTCAACCAGTATGGCCAACGGACAGGGCTGGTGGGAGCTCTAGTCCAGCAAAATCTGGAGCCCCAGAGGATTCTAGAATTCCAAGAGTTCTCTAGAATTGTTGGACGGATAAGCCATTACAAGGCCTTACTGAGAGAGGGCGAGTGGAATTCTACCACCATAGAAAAGGCAATCATAATTCAGAAACTGACCTAAACAACACAGGTTCTTAGGGAGACTCAAGACTCAATTATGGGAGACTCAAGTTCAATTCACAACCTTCCAACTCTGGTTCCTTTTGTTTAACACGTCTTGCCAACTCACAAAGTTCTGGCATACATGCAATGCAAAGAGCTACAAACAAAACATTTCTATCGTACAAAAAAAAAGTATCTAAATTACATATATTTTGTTCCTACTATTACCCCAGACAGTATTAAATGTTTTATTAAAAAAAAAAATCATACTAAATGTTTGAACTGTTTCGGAAGCCTTTTCAATCAGCATAGCCCGGATGGCTGAATTTTTGCACTGTCCAATTTTTAACAGGGAAAACAGAAAGGGAAAGCAGACAAGCCTTTCTGAAGCTGCCTTTTAAAGGCAGGAAATACAGCTTTGTTTTTTTTAATTAAAAAAACAACCCTTGGAATGTTTAGCTTGGGAGCTCTAACAGTAACTGGAAGAAATCCTACTTCTCATGTAACAGCTTCGGGACTGTTTAAAATCTTAAATTTGAAGCCTTAAAATTATTATCTAGAAAATTATGTTGTTGTGAAATAACTGGCACTTTTTACTGTATTGTTTTAAGGCTGATGTGTTTGCCACACTGGGCTCCTTTGGGAGGAAGGGTGGAATATTACTTTAATACATAAATCTTTCTACAGAAAACTAGCATTCCTGGGAACCAGTATACAAGTCCCCACTCTTCCATAGTTGTTTATTTTTAAATAAGCAAGGTGTAACTGATCCAAGAATAAGAAAAATGTTCCCTAACACAAACTTTTCATTTCATTTCATTTTTAAGGGAGGAAACTTCCTCAAGTGTAGGACAAAGAGGGTTTGATTATTTGCATAACCCTGAAATCCCGTTTCCCCTTCTTGACATTGCAAAAGTTCTCCTGCTTGACAGCTGACAACATGCAACAACAGCGTTTCCTATCACAAGAACTACCCACTTAAGCTGATTTAGGCGCCCAGTACAGTACCTGGGACTCCTTTCCCAACACCCAGGGGCGCGAGAGGGTCAAGCCTGTCTCCTGCTCTGACCACGTGACCCGCCTTCACCCACACCCCTCCCATCCCAATCCCGTGTCTGCTGCGGCCGCCAGCGCGCAGTGTGGAATGGATAGAGACAGGCGAGCCCCCAGCGCCTTGTGGGGCTACAGCCCCCCCACCTTCCACCGCTCTGAAACCTGCTTCACTCCTACAGGTTCAGGAGCCGCGTCGTAAGGGGGGTGTGCGGATCCCCTCCATTAAACGCCCCTCCCTCAGAATCCACACCCAGATCCTCCTGCCCGTCCCCCTTCTCACGGCTTACCAGCTCCAGGACCGGTGGGGTACGTGTAGGGCGGCGGCGGCTGGAAACCGTGCTGGGGCGCCGGGATGGCTCCGTAGCTGTTCGGCCCCCCGTACTCGTAGCCGGCGCCCGCTTGGCTAGCGGGGCTGTAAGCCGGGGGTCTATCCTGGAGGAGGGGTTTGCTGTCCATGATCCTCCAAGGGGAGGGCGGAGGAGGAGGAGGCTGCTCCTGGCCGCCCCCGCCGGGGGATCAGCCGCGAGGAGAAGCCCGCAAGGCAGGCGGGAGAGCGCGGAGGGGCGCGCAACTCTCCGAGCCCGAGAGAGGCGGAGAGCGCACGCAGGCTCGGTGCCCGGAGGGTGGAGAGGAAGGGCGGGAAAGGGGAGGCAGCCTCGCCCCGCTACGCCGCCCAGCCGGCAGCTCCAGCAGCAGCAGCAGCAAGCCGCCTTTTTCGCCCCCTGGGCATGGACGGATCCGGCCCGACAGCGCGCCCACCCGCGCCAGGAACGCACCCACCGCGCAACTCCGGAGCTGCACGGCGCGCCAGCCGCGGCAATGTGCTTCGCTCCTCGCAGGCCAGTCACAAGACTCGGGCTCACGTGACGCCGAGGAAGAAGAGGCGGCGGAGGAGGAGGAGGGAAGAGGAGGCTCCCCCAGCGGAGACACGGCGGAGACTCCGGCAGGCGCAGGGAAACCCCCTCTTAAAGGAGACGCCCCGGCGCGCGTGCATGTGTGTGCGCGCTCTCTACGCAGCTGGCCGCGGGGGTTTCAGGGCCGGGTGAGAGCTTGGCGAGGGCCACCCCGCTCAGGAGCAGGAGGGCGGAGGTGGGACGGGCTGGCAGGCCACCACATTTTGAAATAAGTGAAAGGAGGCGCATTCTCCCTCGCCAGTGTCGCCACTCTAACTAGCTTAGAAGTTAAGGCCTATTGAATGCAATGGGACTCATGGGCGTAGCCTGCCCCCCCCCCCACACACACACACATTATGTCCTCTTTATGGGGTGGTTTCATTTAAAAAAAACCTCAACAACTTTGATTCCCTAAAAAAAAGCTGCTCCCCCAAACAAAATTCCTGGCTACGGCCATGGTGGAACTGCATACTCCTAGCATAGCCAGGATTTATGTTGGGGGCAGGACACCCACCTGTCCAAGTGTGCCAGCTTGGCTAAAATATTAAGGGAGCTCAGGTAAGCCCCGCCCTGTGTAATCAATCACATGACATGGTGTGTGTGTGCACACACACCCCATTTGAATGGCAATGCCCATGAACTTTGCCTGGAGGGGGTGTTCTCATATTTCATGGGGGGGGGGGGCAAAAGGATCTATGCACCTATCATCATCCAGTGGAATGAATGATTCGGAATGAAATGTCTCAAGAACACTTTCAACAAAATAAAAAAATTCCTTCCAGCAGCACCTTAGAGACCAACTAAGTTAGTCATTGGTATGAGCTTTCGTGTACACACACACTTCTTCAGATACACACACGACTACCTACCTGTAACTAGGTAAAGGTAAAGGGACCCCTGACCATTAGGTCCAGTCGTGACCGACTCTGGGGTTGCGCGCTCATCTCGCATTATTGGCCGAGGGAGCCGGCGTATAGCTTCCAGGTCATGTGGCCAGCATGACAAAGCCGCTTCTGGCAAACCAGAGCAGCACATGGAAACGCCGTTTACCTTCCCGCTGTAGCGGTTCCTATTTATCTACTTGCATTTTGACGTGCTTTCGAACTGCTAGGTTGGCAGGAGCTGGGACCAAGCAACGGGAGCTCACCCCGTCACAGGGATTCGAACCGCCAACCTTCTGATCAGCAAGCCCTAGGCTCAGTGGTTTAACCACAGCGCCACCTGGGTCCCTTCACCTGTAACTAGAACACTTTTAAATTACAGTGGTACCTTGGTTTAAGAACAGTCCTGTTTACTAACAATTCAGTTTACGAACTCCGCAAAACCAGAAGTAGTGTCCTGGTTTGAGAACTTTACCTCGGTCTAAGAATGGAATCCGAACATTGGAAGGGCACTGGGAAAGCGCGCCTCAGTTTAAGAACGATTTCGGTTTAAGAACGGACTTCCGGAACGGATTAAGTTCGTAAACCGAGGTACCACTGTACATTACTTTCTTTTGGCCCTGAGTGTTCAGAAAAATCTGTCAAAAACCTACAAGTTCTACGTTTAGTTAAGTGTTTTTATTTACTTGATTTAGGGGGGCAGTTGCACCCACGGCTATGCCCCTGACTCCTAGGGAAGTGGGGTTCAGGTCATAGAATCATAGAATCATAGAGTTGGAAGAGACCACAAGGGCCATCCAGTCCAACCCCCTGCCAAGCAGGAAACACCATCAAAGCATTCCTGACAGATGGCTCTCAAGCCTCCGCTTAAAGACCTCCAAAGAAGGAGACTCCACCACACTCCTTGGCAGCAAATTCCACTATCAAACAGCTCTTACTGTCAGGAAGTTCTTCCTAATGTTTAGGTGGAATCTTCTTTCTTGTAGCTTGAATCCATTGCTCTGTGTCCGCTTCTCTGGAGCAGCAGAAAACAACCTTTCTATATGACATCCTTTTATATATTTGAACATGGCTATCATATCACCCCTTAACCTTCTCTTCTCCAGGCTAAACATACCCAGCTCCCTAAGCCGTTCCTCATAAGGCATCATTTTGGTTGCCCTCCTCTGGACACGTTCCAGCTTGTCAGTCTCCTTCTTGAACTGTGGTGCCCAGAACTGGACACAGTACTCCAGGTGAGGTCAGAGCAGAATACAGTGGTACTATAACTTCCCTTGATCTAGATGCTATACTCCTATTGATGCAGCCCAGAATTGCATTGGCTTTTTTAGAAGAGGGATGGTCATGGTGTCCTTCGGGGTGTATTTTACCACAACCCCCATCATCCCTGACGGTTAGTCATGTCTGAGGCTGATGGGAATTGAAGACTACAAAATCTGGAGGACGCAACAGTGTCTACTCTTGGTCTAAAAGTAGCAAACTCTCCCCCTGGATGTGAGGGTTTGGATTTTCCACTTGTGTCTGAAGAAAGTGGGTTGCATTTCTGAGATTGTCCCCCCAACTCACCTCCTGCATCTGCATATCGAAATTATTTTTTATTTATTTTACATTTATATCCCACCTTTCCTCCAAGGAGCTCAATATGGCATGCCTGATCCCCCCCCCCCCGGTTCATCCTCACAACAACCCTGTGAGGTAGGTTAGGCAGAGCGTCAGCCAGTGAGCTTCATTACTAAGTGGTGGTTTAAATCCCGGCCTCCCAAGTCCTATCCCCAACACAGGAGTTCCTCTGGCTTTGCGTGGCAAACTGAAATCCATCAAGTGCTTCGACTGAATAGTGCTTGTTGTTACTGACTTAGCCGCCTTTATTTTCCTTTGGGGAGGAGAGAGCTGCGTTAAGAATGTGAAAGGTAAAGATGAAACAAAGAAAATTTGATTGTCACTTGCCCCTCGAGTTGCTTTTCTGTTTCGCAACACTTCATATCAACAGCAGGAAATGCACTTCTTCAAGGAGAGGTTCAGGTCTCTCTGTGTGGTCACCTGCTGGGGAAGTGGGTACCTTTCCAAGTCTGTCACCCTCTTCCTTTCATTTCTCTCCATTTTCCCAGTAAGTCTGTGCCTTTGCAAAACAGGGTGAAATTCAACAGGTGCAGCTTCATACCCGTGTCCTGCAAAATTGCATCTTCAGAAGAAGAGGATCTGCTGCCTGGGCGCCGATGGGCGGGGGACCACATTCATATTAGCCACTTTCCCCCATCATTCCTGACAGAGTCTGTACCTTTGCCTGACAGGTTGACATTCAACTAGTGAAGTCCTCTGTCAATGGATCCCCAGGCTGGCACAAGGCTACACCTGCTTTATTTCTGTATTATGATTCTCCCAATAAGATGGGGGTGGGGGAAGGCCTCTTCAATTCTGCCTGGGAGCTCCCACCATTAGCAGTTTCTTTCTGCCCTCTCCATATATTCCAGCTGAGCACACAGTGTCCTATTCCCCAAGGTTAAAGAACAATTAGCTCCCTATTAACTCAGTGCCTCTCCCCCCCCCCCCCGCTTAGATTTCCTTTCCTTCTCAAATGACTTTTTTAAAGAGAGTATCAGGGTCTGTCTCAGACAATTCACCCACGTGAGTTTTATACTTTATTTATTTGTTCCTAGGGGTATTCGTCAACTTCCAGCTCGTAAGTAAAATATCGCAGAATGGTTTTCATTCCAAGTGAGTTGTAATCAATGTAACTTACCAGTATATAACTTTGTGCACACGTAAATTCACTTTAAAATTTCTATTTATTTAAGATTTCTATTTAATTAACGACTCAATAGCAGGGGGCATTGGGAGGGGTGTTCTAGGAGGGAGTCCCCATCTCAAAAGAGGCATTCTGTCCTTTGTGAATAACTAAAACCACAAATTAATTAAAAAATAAATGTTTGGTTAATTGATGCCCCCCTTTTTAACTGAACAGAAAATAATGGATTAATCTTAGCCAGTTGATCTACTGATGTTGCAGTTCAATAGAGAGACAGAACATAATAGCTCAGGGAGCCAGTGTGGTGTAACAGATTAGGACCTGGGAGACCAGGGTTCAAATCCCCACTCAACTATGGAGCTTGCTGGCTCTCAGCTTAACCTACCTCGCTGGGTTGTTGTGGGACTCAAATGAAGGGGAAAACCTTGTAGCTCCGTGGAGAAAAAGGTGGGCTATAAATGCAATTAGCAAACAAGTAATGGCTTATATTACGAGTGTCACATTATATAGCTCAGTTGGTTAGAGTGCTGATCGCACCAAGGTTGCAGGTTCGATCCCCATCAGGGACAGCTGCATAGTCCTGCACTGCAAGGGGTTGGACTGGATGATCCTCAGGGTCCCTTCCAACTCTATGATCCTTTGATTCTTTTGAATCAGAAGGGGTAGCGAACATCTGGTAACACCTCCCATCCTCCTCCCTATTGGCCAGAACCAATGTGAGCTGCAGTTTGAAAAATTGTGTTGATGTGGTTTGAGTTGAGAAAGTGGCCTTTCACAGGACAAAAGCAGATGTGATTAAGATAGCAACATTTGCTTATTCAAGTGCCTGCCCTATTCACATATAAACTGAGCATCTGGAGTCCATTCGTATTGCTATAATAGTCACACGAGGGAAAAGAGCTGAACCCCCTCCCCTCCCCTTATGCCCTTGCAGTCCAACTGTTCACACATATTTTTGGGAGCGCTCACAAGCAGGCCGAAATGCAAGACTCCCCGTTATACATCCCTAGAATACGTTGTTCAGATATACAGCCTCTGAGCGTGTAGGCTCCATTTAGTTCTTGTGACTAATAGTCCTTGCTGGACCTGTTCTCTGTAAGTTTGTTCTTAAAAGCCATCCCTCCTCTTCCTAGTAACAGACTGCCAGGTGGCTGGCAGAAACTGAGCCTGAATCGGAGCATTGAGAGACAAGAATTGGCATGCTGGGCAGAACCTTAAGTTCTGCAGAAGTACAATAAATATTTGGGACCACGAGGGCCATCTAGTACCAACTCCCTGCAATGTAGGGAGCCCCATGTTGTCTATTCTGACTGACAGCTCTCCAGGAAAATGAATTTTTGCTTCCACCTACTGCTTGATCTGTTTTAACTGGCTGTATAGCTGGATTCAACCTGGGACCTTCAGCACCCAAAGCATATGCTCTCCTGCTGAGTTATGGGTCTCTCCCTAAGCCCATCACACACACATACCCTTTCAGACAGGCTCATCCTTTGTCATCTTTGATCAGCAGGAAATGTTCTCATTTCAAGGAAAGCAGCCTTGTCTGCTTAGAAAGGAAGGGGGGGGGGAGAGAGTATCAATTCTGCTTTCAGAGGCAGCTGCCATCTGGTCACAAATGGAATCCTCCCCCCCCCTCCTTATTAAACCTCGCGTGAAGTTAAATTACTTGGCAGTCACACAGAACGTGTAGTGTGTGGAGGTGGAAAACGGTGACCGTGATGTTATGAACAGGGTGCTATGAGCAGGAACCAAGGGTGCATTTTATTTCCCCCAGACTTTGAGATGCCTCTCTCAAAGCTGCGAGATGCTACCTCTCTCATTCCCAAATTCTGCCCGAGAATCCACCTTTCCACGAAGACTCTGGCATAACCTCCCTAGACCCTAGTTCAAAGGCGGGGAAACAGTAACCCTCCAGATGTTGCCAGACTACAACTCCCATCGTCCTTGACTGGGGTAGGGGACCTTGGTTCAGCCCAGGGACCTCCTTCTCTTCTAGGCAACCTTGCAAGGCCCATGCCAGGGCCAATAACCGTGCCTTTGTACACTGGCCTTGTTCCTACACACCTTCTCTATCCCATTCCCTGCAGGCCAACAAAAGAGGCGTTAATAGAAAGCAAGGGTGCATTCCCACCAGGCAGAATCAAAGCAAAACCTCAGAGAGAGTGCCAAAGAAAGCCAATGAGGGGTATGGCCAGGATCCGGCTTCAAAACCGAGCTTTGCTGATCTTTGCTTCCCTGTGCCAACGCAGCGCCCCTCTCCTCCCTACATCCCTTGGGCATTCTTTCTCCAAAGGTTATTGACGTACAGTACATCACAGAGGGCCAGTGCAGCCACTAAGAAGAACCCTTCTGGATCAGGCCAAAGGCTCATCTAGTCCAGCATTCTGTTCTCACAGCGGCCAGGCAGATGTGGGAAGCCCACAAGGAGGAGCCCACAGATAGATTTGATTCCATTTCATAGTCATAGAATTGTAGAGTTGGAAGGATAAAGAGTGTGGCCTGGAGAGAGCCAAGAGGGCGACATTTGGGCCCGGGGTTTCTGCTCAATATCATTTACCACCACCACGGACCATGCTAGCTGGGGCTGATATGGGAGATGTAGTCCAATCTTATGGAGAGCCAGCATGGTATAACAGAGTGTTGGGCTATGACCTGGGAGAGCTATTTCATAGAATTGTAGAGTTGGATGGTCATCAAATCCGACCCCTTGCAGTACAGGAATTGTTTTCCCAATATGGGACTTGAACCCACGACCCAGCCATTAAGGGTTCCATGCTCTACCAACTGAGCTATGTAAGGGAGATCAGGGTTCGAATCCCAACTCAGCCACGAAGCTCATTGGGTACACTGCCTCCCACAGCCTAACGTACCATGCAGGGTGGATTGGTGCGAGGATAAATGCAAGAAGCAATCAGAGGGCTCATTCAGCTAGATTGCCCACCACAAACCGTTCTTGCGCACACCCCTTGGCGTGATACGGGAGCAGCCGGTCGTGGGAGGGCCTTACGACGCTGCGGGGGGGGGGGGAGATAGAACACCATGCCGGAAAATAGAACGCCATGTATCCATCTGATTCCGCCCGCAGCCAATAGCAGCGGAGGGTTCGCTCTCTCGGCCAATGAGCGGGCGTCTCCTGCTGGCCCGGATTTCCTCGTCCTCCATCCAGCTTGCGGTTGCTGGTGGAGGCAGCGGCTGGAGCTGCGTGTGTCTCCTGCTGTTGCTGCCGCCGCCGCCGCCGCCCCTCCCCTCCCGGTGCGCAAGACGTGGAGGAAAAGCCCAAGGCGGCCGTGCTGGACGTTCAGGTAAGGAGATTAGACCCTGAGCGGGTCTAGTAGGCGAGCTTCTCCGAATGTGGCATGATCGTAGGTCGCAGTTCGCATCGGGCCCCTTCGCGGCTATAACTTTCGGTTTTCTTCTGGTGGTCGCTGAGCTTTGCTTTTTCAGAGATGCAATGGCACATGACCTCTCCGACGCCTCGTTTGCTGTGTCAGCTGACAGCGCCGCCCGGTGCGTGCCTCCTCAGCAGCAGGGTCTGGCCTTAAGTTTCCAGGTTTGCCTGGCGAACAAACCAGGCGGCAGGTGGAGGGGCTTGAATCTCCAGGTGGGCGGGGACGCGCTTAATAATAAGAATAAGAATAAATGAATAAAAGTCAATAAGACTGTGCATG
This sequence comes from Zootoca vivipara, assembly GCF_965207765.1. NCBI lineage: Eukaryota > Metazoa > Chordata > Lepidosauria > Squamata > Lacertidae > Zootoca > Zootoca vivipara. Next base: position 43,189,859 of record NC_142596.1, read on the forward strand.
AAGCTTGCAAGCTTCAGACTGGCAGGAGCCGGTTGCAAATTGTAGCATAGACATGGGTTTTTCGTTTTTTGTTTTGCTACCCTCGTCCCCTCTCTTTCCCAATTAACCCCCATCTCCAGGTCCCACCTCCCCAGGGCATCAGCCGGGGCTGCCCCTAGGTCTCAGGTTTGGTCCCTGCAATCTCAGGGTCTGCTCCTGACCTGGCTACCTGTTCAGTGGAGTGTGGCTTATCTCCAAACAGGTGTGTTTGGAGAATTACAGAGTAGGCTCGCTCCTACTGCATCCGGCTTCAAAACCGAGCTTTGATGATCTCTGCTTCCCTGTGCCAACGCAGCGCCCCTCTCCTCCCTACACCCCTTGGGCATTCTTTCTCCAAAGGTTATTGACGTACAGTACATCACAGAGGGCCAGTGCAGCCACTAAGAAGAACCCTTCTGGATCAGGCCAAAGGCTCATCTAGTCCAGCATTCTGTTCTCACAGTGGCCAGGCAGACATGGGAAAGGAGGAGCCCACAAATAGATTTGATTCCATTTCATATTCATAGAATTGTAGAGTTGGAAGGAACCCCATGGGTCAGCTAGTCCCACCCGTGCAATGCAGGAATCTCAGCTAGATCATAAATGACAGGTGCCATCCAATTTCTGGAGTCCATCACCTTCCCAGGGAGTCTGTTCCACTTTCAAAGAGCTCTTACTGCCAGAGTTCTTCCTGATGTTGAGTCAGAATCTGATTTCTAGTTACAGTACTTAAAATCATTGGTTCCCCGTACTTGAATATATTTGTTCTCCTCTCCCCATTTTATCCTCTCAACAACCCTATGGAGGTAGTCTACAGGCTATGGAAGGTAGCGGCTTGCTCAAGGTGACCCAATGAATTAGTGACTAAGTGGGCACTTGAACCTTCTCCAATCCAAGTCCGATATTATTTTGCTGGTTTTCAGGTCCGTTGAAGGCCTGACACAAATGGATATTAAACACAGTGTCAAAGTTTCCTGGTTAGATAGGTGGGGCTCTCGTTCACTGGAGGTATTTAAACAAAGGCTTGATAACCAAACTGTCAAGGATCCTGGAATTGCAACCTGCATTATGGATTCTACGCAGAGTAGATGGCTGCACAAACTGGTAGACTGCAACATTTCCAGACCCCATGCATTTGGGGATCCATTTATTCATGTTGTTTATCATATATATATAGCTCCTGCCAACCTAGCAGTTCGAAAGCACGTCAAAATGCAAGTAGATAAATAGGAACCGCTACTGCGGGAAGGTAAACGGCGTTTCCATGTGCGCTCTGGTTTGCCAGAAGCGGCTTTGTCATGCTGGCCACATGACCTGGAAGCTGTATGCTGGCTCCCTCAGCCAATAATGCGAGATGAGCGCGCAACCCCAGAGTCGGTCACGACTGGACCTAATGGTCAGGGGTCCCTTTACCTTTACCTTTACCTTTATCATATACAGTGGTACCTTGGTTTGGAACAGCTTAGTTTATGAACAACTTGGATTAAGAATGCTGCAAACCCGGAAGTAGGTGTTTTGGTTTGTGAACTTTGCCTTGGAAGCAGAACATGTTGAGTGTGTTCCGTTTGTAAATTGAGTCCCCCGCTGTGATGGGAAAGCGCACCTTGGTTTAAGAACGCTTTGGTTTAAGAACGGACTTCCAGAACGGATTTAGTTCGTAAACCAAGATACAGTACCACTGTATTTGTGTTGTGCTAGTGCTATTGTTGTGACCTACTTTTTATTATTTTTTATTATTTATTAAATTAATTGAAATTGTTTGATTCCCATACTGCCATTCATCCAAAGATCATAGGATGGTTTACAATATAAAAACACAAAAATACATTGTTGTTGGCGTATGCCTGTCTTGAGAGACAATGGGATGCGCCTCCCGGGGTGAAGCCAAATCTCCACGCTGGCAGCTCTGAAGTGACCTCCCTGGGGCGCAGGCCTGGGCAGTTTGCATGGGGGTCCTGGGCTGCCCAGATGACAAGACCCCCCTCTTGGCCCGGCCGTTGCGGTCCACAGGAAAACAGACCAAGATGTTGGGCAACAGCATGGCTGCAGGAGTTGCTGGAAGGAGGCATATAAGGCGCCATCCAATTTTCACAGTAACAGACAGAAACAGTACCTCCACACACACAAAGTTTTAAAGGCCATAGATTGCTTAATTAGCCAGAGGCCTGGGAGAATAGGAACATTTTTGCCTGACACCTAAAGCAATGTAACAAAGGCACCAGGAGGGTCTCCCTAGGGAGAGCACTCCACCAGAGGGGGATCCTTGGGTCAGGCCATGGGGCAGTAGTGGGTCCCAACCTGCCACTTGAAGACTAGATTAACTCCAATTTATCGTTTCAGCTCTAGAATTAGACGGTTCCCCTGTATGACCAAAAATAAGGCTGCAAATCTTAAATGCACCTCCTAGGGCCCATGGATTTCTGTATGAATGTCCTTATGTGTCAGCACGCTTAGGATTGTGTTGTAAAGGTGGTAGCACACATTTATTAATGTATTGCATTTTGTTCTTCGATCTTCCTGGGCTGCAATCCGATATGCAGTGCTATTTTCTAAAAAAAAAAGAGGTGCTGGAATTCAGCATGAACACCTCCCTCCTTGTCTTAGAATGGCAATGGCGCCAGAACTGAGTTCCAGTGAGTTCCCGCTGAAATAAAAAGCCCTGCCTATATATATTGAAATTAGTAAAGGTAAAGGGACCCCTGATCATTAGGTCCAGTTGTGGACGACTCTGGGGTTGCGGCGCTCATCTCGCTTTATTGGCCGAGGGAGCCAGCGTACAGCTTCCGGATCATGTGGCCAGCATGACTAAGCCGCTTCTGGCGAAGCAGAGCAGTGCACGGAAACGCCGTTTACCTTCCCGCCGGAGCGGTACCTATTTATCTACTTGCACTTTGACGTGCTTTCGAACTGCTAGGTTGGCAGGAGCTGGGACCGAGCAGTGGGAGCTCACCCCGTTGCAGGGATTCGAACCGCTGACCTTCTGATCGGCAAGCCCTAGGCTCTGTGGTTTAGACCACAATGCCACCCGCGTCCCCATACTGTATTGAAATTTGACTTGGTCAGATTTCCAAAAATCACTGTAAGTAGTCAGGCCAGACCTCGGGCAAGAGCAGTCCTCCCCTCCCCTCATAGTCTGTTGGGTGTGGAAAGAGAGGAAGGGGGGACCCCGAGAGAAGCATGCAAGCACTGTACAGATTATCTCAAGATAGAGAAAAAACCATTGCTTTGCCCTGCAATACCTTCCTACTCAAAAAGTAAGTCCCACTGGGTTCAGTGAGACTTACTCCCAGGTTAAGTATGTACGTGATTTTACCCTTAAGCCTTTTTGCATTACAAGTTGCAGCCTTCAATGCTTGGCCTGAAGCAAGGGGCAGACTTCAAAGAAACTGGATCCGGCCTCCGTGCTTGTGCTTGTGCTTCCTTCCCTCTCCCTTTGCCTTCCCAGCCATGAGCACGTCCGGTTCTCTCCTGTGGGCGGTCGATATCTTTGGCCGAGTCTACACGCTTTCCACCACCGGCCAGTACTGGGAACTCTGCAGAGATGGGGAGCTGGAGTTCAAGAGGGTTTCTGCCGTCAAGCAATGCTGCTGGGGAATTGCGTGCGACCACCAGGTCTACGTTTACATCCACTCCAACGACGTCCCCATCCGGTACCAGGAAGAAACCTACGAGAATCAGGTATGCAAAGGAAAGGGGTGATGATGAGCCCACAATAGAAGCCGGCGGTTAAAGCTAAGAAGCGCCCAGCTGGATCAGACCCAAACCCTGTCTATTCCAGCATCCTGTGGCCAGTCAGATGCCTCTGGGAATCCCACAAGCACGAGGGCAATAAGCCTGTTGCTTCCCAGCAGAATTAGGTGGAGCCACCGTGTAAATATTACTATCTTTGGTAAAGTAGGCTAGTTTCCACCCACCCACTATTTCTCACGCCCTCCTTCTCTGTCCTCCGTCCAAACAATCCGAAGGCATTATCAGCGTTCAAGGACACATTCCAGCCAGGCAGAAACATTCTAACAGAGCTTCTCTTTCTCTTCATTTGTCCAGTACGGTAGCATCAGAGTGCAGAATGTGTTGAGTTTTAATTTGGCATTCCTTCAATGTTTTCCTGTTGTTTTTCATTGCAGTTTGTCTTTAAGTGCTATTTGAAAGTGCACCAGAAACTACAGGTGGCCTCGCATAAATATGGTATCTATAGCGGTGTGTCGTCCCCCCCCCCGGGTGTAGATCCACCCTTATATAATTTTGGAGTCTTCACTCAAGCTTTTACTTTTAAAGTTTGTGCACATATATCCTGGAAATCTGTTGGCTGGCTAATAGGGGTACTTTATTTATTTATTGTTATTTCTTAAATTTATATATTGATCTCAGGGTGGTTCACAAGGTAAAAATACAGGATAAAAGCACAAATGAATAGTTAAAACAGAAACGAAGCAAAACAATAACCCCCCCCACACACACAGACAAAAGGCTGTAGAATATTAATCAGCCAATGGCCTGTTTGAAGAGGAATGTTTTCCCCTAGTGCCTAAAGATGTATAATGAAGGTGCCAGGCGAGCCTTCCTGGAGTATGTCTTTGCATTCCGCAAATGGGGAGCCGCTGCAGAAAAGGCCCATTCTCGTGATGCCACCCTCCAGACCTCACATGATGATTGCAGAGTCCGGGTCGGTTTATATGGGGCGAGGCGGTCCTTGAAGTATTGCAGTCCTGAGCCGTTGCAACTTGTTTAGCTGAACAAATGATTTCTTAATTGATTTAATCTGTTGAATATTGGAGCCCCAAAATGTACTCTCCAGGCAGAGGCAATCTAAGGTTGCCAATGTGGGTCTAAGTCAGGGGTCAGCAAACCTTTTCAGCAGGGGGCCGGTCCACTGTCCCTCAGACCTTGTGGGGGGCCGGACTATATTTTCGGGGGGGAAATGAACGAATTGCTATGCCCCACAAATAACCCAGAGATGCATTTTAAATAAAAGCGCACATTCTACTCATGTAAAAACACAAGGCAGGCCCCACAAATAACCCAGAGGTGCATTTTAAATAAAAGGACACATTCTACTCATGTAAAAACATGCTGATTCCCGGACCATCCGCAGGCCAGATTGAGAAGGCAATTGGGCCTCATCCGGCCCCTGGGCCTTAGTTTGGGGAACCCTGGTCTAAGTCAAACATCTATGGCCCTTCAGATGTTGTTGGACTACAACTCCCATCGTCCATTAGCCACACCAGCAGAGGACGATGGGAGTTGTAGTCCAGCAATGCCTGGGAACCTGAGGTTAAGAGAGTACAACAACATGTGACCGTTTTCTTGTTCACTCCCTGGCAGCGCTGGAATCCCGTGATTGGCTTCTGCGAGAAGTTACTGCCCAGTGACCGCTGGCAGTGGAGCGATGTGAGTGGGCTGAAGCATCAGATGCTCGAAAGCTTTGAGTTGCCATCGCCTCACTGGGAATGGGAATCTGACTGGTATGTGGATGAAAGTTTTGGAGGGGACCCCACAGAGAAAGGGGTAGGTGCAAAATATCGAAAAGGGATCCACATCCTCTTGCGAGGAGGGAGGGAGCAATGTTGAAGGGGAGGGGTTGCTATCTTGCTTCCAAAGTACATCGCTGCATTCATACTTGCTACCAAGGGGGGGGTTGAGCTGGGGGTGCTATTTGTTTGTTTTTTGTTTGGTTGCTTTTGTTGCTGGGGGTGCTATTTGTAATAGAAAGCAGGGACCACTAGGTCAAAGGCGTCTCCAAAGGCTAGGTTTGCCCAGGAACTTTGAGTGTACAAGCAAGCAGCCTTATGCTGACTCAGCAGTTGCACTCCTATACAGTCAGTGTATACCTCCGTGGTTCGCACATGCGCAGAAGCGCTCTATCCTGCTCCACGCTTGCGCAGAAGTGCCGCTCTAGCTGCAGACTTTTCGGGGTGCGAATGGCACCCCGGAACGGACCGTGTCTGCAACTAGAGGTACCACTGTACAGGCGCCTATTGGATAGTGTCTGTGACGTCACGGCAAGCTCATGTCTCCTAGTACTACTTATGCCATTTTGAGACTGTTACTGCTGCCATTCCTGTTACCTTTTCTTGTAACCCTTCTGCACTCTTTTTTATACTGATGCTGGAGTGCACATCAAATTAATAACTGGTTAACCCTCCAGTCGCTGGAATGATGGGTGTTGGAATCCAACAGCGCCACGTGGTCCTTAGATGTGGGTAGCAACAGATGGCTCGTTAGCTTTAGCAGACAAATTTAATAACTAATAACAAAAGATTCTTGTACCTCCAAATCGTATTGACGTCAAGCAACCCTCATTATGGTCTTGCGATAGTCTGTGGGTTGCGGTTATTAATAGATAAAATGTGCAGAGTTTGTTAACCGTGGTTGATGGGAAGTTGCACTGTTTTCAGAGGGACTTGCTCCCTACGCAGTATAAGTGAGTAATCTGTCTCCACTGATTTGAGTGGGGTTGACACCCATGTGAGCATGTCTAGGATTGTAGCCTTAGAGGACATCACCTAGGAGGCCAACGGAAGGTCTCAGTCACTATCCTCTTCGAAATCTGCAATGCACAAGAAACTATATGGTCTCAGCTGCTGCTCAGTTCACCTTTGCCCTGGCTGGCCCTATCCTGTGTTGAAGCTGTCATGCTACGTAAGCTGTTTTGTGACTGGCACCCACAGCACCCGGCTTTGACCCACCAGGCCAAAGCTATTGGCACCCTTTGCCTTAGAGCAGGGGTGGCCAACTCCCAAAGGACTGCGATCTACTCACAGAGTTAAAAACTGGCAGTGATCTACCCCCTTTTTGGGGGGAGTTCAGGTCAAAGTTGTTGAGCTTTGTTTAGGAAGGAGGAAGGCCTATTTTTTGGGGGGGGGCTAAAGTTTTTTCAGGGAGGAGGTAAAATGTTGAGCTTTTTAGGGGAGCCACAGTTGTTCAGCTTCTTTGGGGGAAGCCAATGATCTACCAGTGATCTACCGCAGACATCCAGTGATCTATCGGTAGATCACGATCTACCTGTTGGACATGTCTGCCTTAGGAGGGGATAGTATTGCTATTGCAGAGGTTATTCTTTATAAGTGTTAGAAACCCAGCTTCAACATCGGGCAGCCTCTCCCTAGCCCAGTTTATGTGCAAACCAGCACTCGTGGTTTGCTTGGCAGGCTCCTAGTAAACCATGGTTTGTTTTTACCATCATGATTTGCCAGGAGACAGGCAAACCATAAGCAGTGGCTCACATATAATGGCAAGTCAATCTCTAGTTTATTTCCTCTCTGGGAGACACTGAAGTTAAGAGCAAAGTGCAAGATCACTTTAAACCCTAGTTTACTTTAACCTATCGTTTAAAACTGGGGCAGGGAACCTTTTTCAGAACAAAAGACGTTGTGTTCCCTTTGGGCCAGTCTTCCCAGGGCCACATGCCATTGCTGTGCAGGGTGAGGTGCAAAAGTGGGCAATGGGGATAATTTTTTCCTTTGTACAGTACGCATTGACTCGCACACCCCTCTCTGTCCTCCGTCCAGGCAAGGAAGAGGCATTATCAGAGTTGAAGGGCAAATTCCAGCCAGGCAAAAAATACTCAAGGACAGTGCAAAGTCAAGCTAGTGAAGGGTGTGGCCTGGGGAGAAAGTGTAGGCTGGAGAGAGTTCTGAGGGCCAGGTAGCGAGACTTGGAGGGCCACGTGTGCCCCCCAAGCCTGAAGTTCCAAGCCCCTGATTGAATGTGTCAAGAGAACCAGGCTAGGTTGGTTGGTGGTTCTTATTAGGCTGGGAAGGCAATCCGATCGCAACATGCTTTAGCTGAGATTCCTGCATTGCAGGGGGTTGGACTAGATGACCCTTGGGGTGCCTTCCAACTCTACAATTCTATGATTATATATTGGCGGATTAAAAGCTGCTTTATAAGAGCAGCGTTGCTAATTTTGCCAGAGGTTGGTGCTTAGTTCTTGCCTAGAGTATATTAAGCGTTTTTTTCTGGTAAACTCAATACTTGACAAAAATATCTGACTGCTCTCTCCCCCTTCCTTCTTTTTCCTTTTTAAGGGCTGGACATATGCTATAGATTTCCCAGCCACCTACACCAAAGACAAGAGGTGGAATTCCTGTGTGCGGCGGAGGCGATGGATTCGGTACCGAAGATACAAGTCGCGAGACACATGGGCAAAGGTGTCTCTCCCCCTCCCTCCCCCACTCCATTTTTCAAAGTTGCAATGTGTCTGGAGGTGGTCAGGGCTGGCTCAAGGCCTTTCGCAGTGGCTATGCTGCAAAACCTAAGATCTAACCCCGGATTCCTTGCAGCAGGGCCTTTTCAGTGGTGTCCACCTGATTGTGTTGATGCCGGGCAAAGGTGATTTTATTCTTCCAGGCTCTTGGGGAATGCTGTTTCTAAGTTTTTTCCTTTGCCTTACCCATCTGGGTTGAGGCATTTAGTGTTTCTGAATTGCCCTACGAGTTTTGGCAAAAAGCATATTTTTTAAAAAATTAACGTTTCAACCAGTGGGACTTGCAACAAGATGTTTTGGTGCAGAGGGTTCCAGCAACTTCACCTCCAATTTGTCCTTTCTTTCCATTCACATCCATTACGTTTACTCCTGCATCTCATTGGGCGATTTTGTAGTGACCCCACCCCCGAGAAGCGTAGTTGTAATATTATTTATTTTGTGCTGCTTTGGTAGTTAGAACAGCCTTTCTCAACCTTGGGTCCCCATATGTTGTTAGGGGGCTTATCGTAACGCTAACGCCAAGCAATTTCTAAATGGGCTGCCCCTAATAAGAAACCATAGGTTCAGCTGGGAAGAATGTCGACTCCGTACATTACAGGAAAGTAATTCAAAGCGTGTTTTCTGCCCTTGCTGCTGTAGATTCCATCCCAACAGGATCCCATGCAGTTGCCGGATCCTTTCAATGATATTTCCGTCGGAGGATGGGAGATTACAGATGAGCCAGTAGGAAGGTTGTCAGTCTGGGCCGTGTCTTTGCAAGGAAAGGTAACACCTATTTGCCTTCGGGATTCTTGTGTATGGCAAAAGAGTGTTGGTCCATCCATCCATCAGCCATTCTATATCAGGAATGCAGAGGGCTCTTGCCAGTGCTAGTCCTACCGTGTTTCTATTTTAAGACGTGCCTATAAAATAAGGCATGGCACGATTTTCATGTGTTGAAAAAATATAAGACATACCCCGAAAATAAGCCGTAGTGCTACCGTATGTGAGCTCTACTTGGTGAAGAGGACAAAAGTGGCATTTGCGGTGGAGAGGAGAGGAAGGCACGAAGAAGAAAAGAGGAGCGATTAAAGACGCTGTCTCATGAATGACCTCCGTGTGTGTCTCTTTCTCTCCCCCTGTGCGCGTCTCTTTTTTCTCCCCCTGTGCCTCTCTCTCTCTCTCTCTCTCTCTCTCTCTCTCTCTCTCTCTCTCTCACACACACACACACACACACACACACACACACACACAGCCCACCTCTCGCTTCCCCTCATCTTTTCCCCCTTCCATTCTACCGGTATGTGCCCAGCCATGAGTTGCCTGTTGATTTCCTCTTGATGTCCGAGACAGAGAGCGAGGCAGGCAAACTGCAGCTACGGTAGGAAAGTGGCGAGCTCTCGCAGACACGCGGGTGTTTTTTTTAAAACTGACATCCCCTCCCGTCTCGTTTTGCCGAGAGACCCAGACAACTTGCATTCCTAGGCTTCAAAGGTTATGCATATGAAAGAGGAGATTAAGGAGATAGATAAAGACAACTTCCTATTATCACCTTGCCTTTGTCCTGAAAGGTAGAAACCTTATTGTAGCCATGAGATCTGGGCATCAAAGGAAAGTACTTAACAGCTATTTGATAAAGCCAATTGTGATTTCAGGCAGCATCTGGCTAATCAGTCCTGAGAGAGAGAAACGTGATTTCTAAATAGAGAAATAAACACAGCCAGTTGTACAGCATCTGTAAAATCCATATAAAAAATCATTTCCCTGTTATGATCCAGCCCCCCAATAAGACACCCCCCAAAAATAAGCCATAGGCTTGTTTTCTTGAGTAAAATTAAATATAAGACGTGTCTTAAAATGTGAGAAACACGGTACTCAGCATAGACCCATTGAAACTAATGGACACAACTCATTTTAGGTTCATTAATTTCAGTGTGTCTATTCTCGAGTTGGAGTAGTGTTGGATACAATCTAGAACAGTGTTTCCCAACCTTTGGGTCTCCAGCTGTTTTCAGACTACAATTCCCATAATCTCTGACCACTGGTCTTGCTAGCTAGGGATGATGGGAGTTTTAGTCCAAAAACAGCTGGAGAAACACTGATCTAGAACCTTTTTCACTCCTAAAAGGTACATACCCATGGGAGCAACTTTGCAGAGGTAGCCTCTGGCGGGGAGGGACAGACAGAAGACTTTAAATACGTTTTTGTTTTATTTTTAAAATCACAGGTGTGTTTGCTGCTCTGGGTTTGCGTTTGGGAGGAAGGGTGCGGTGGGAATTTATAGAAAATATAAAATTTAATTAGACAAACATATAAAATCAACAGTTGCCGTTCCTGAAGGCTACACGTTTCCCCCCTCGCCTCAGGTCTGGTACAGAGAAGACGTCTGCCATCATAATCCGGAAGGTTCTTCGTGGTCTTTAATTTCTACCCCCGGTGAAGCCGTCCAGATCAGCTGCGGGCCATACGACCTTCTCTGGGGAACTCTCTGGGAAGGGCAGGCGATCGTGAGGGAAGGGATTGACAGAAACAACCCTCAAGGTAAGCCCTATTTTGTGGGAATCTTCAGGGTGGCAGGAGAGGATATATTGTTTATTAATATCCTTCCTAGCTTGCTTCAGCAAGTTCCTTTACTTAGCAGAGTTTACATTCCCCTTCTCATGCACAGCAGAAAACTAGTTGCAAACTCATGTGAGTTTCTTAAGACACTTCGCAATTCCAGCTGGCTTGTCCAGATTGAAATGTGTTCTAATATTTTCCTGGTAAGACCCCTTGAATCCCTCCTAAAAGAATAAAGACACCATACAGTCTTATTCATAAGCAATAAAACGAAAGTTTACTCACGGTCAGGCAGAGCACAGTGTGATCTCTGAAGGCAGGCTTTAGGCTTAAAGTTACAAGCATATACAGTGGAACCTCGGTTTATGAACACCTCGGTTTACAAATTTTCGGTTTACGAACGCCACGGACCCATCTGGAACAGATTAATTCACTTTCCATTACTTTCAATGGGAAAGTTCGCTTCAGTTTATGAACGCTTCTGTTCATGAACAGACTTCCGGAACCAATTACACCCATGCTTCAGGTTAAATACGCTTCAGGTTGAGTACTCTGCGGACCCTTCTGGAACGGATTAATCCACTTTCCATTACTTTCAATGGGAAAGTTTGCTTCAGTTTATGAACGCTTCAGTTTATGAACAGACTTCCGGAACCAATTGTGTTCATAAACCGAGGTACCACTGTACAAACAGGTATACCCCATATGTGGGTTGACCTAGTGATTGCAGTTAGCAGTCCGGGAAGTTTGCAGGATGAAAGGAAGATGGAAAAGAGAGATAGAGGCAGCACGTCTTGTCCTTTTACCAGGCCTGGAAAGGTCATGTCCACCCACTAGTCACATGCAAGGAAGGATGCTCCAGGCCAGGAGGAACAGGAAGTTTTGACTGGCTGGACCAAACATCCCCTTGCATGTCCACTCTAGGAAAACAAGGAATGTTGTACTTGACTGCTGAGTGCTTGAAGCAGGGTTTTGAACTCTAAGTCCAACTCGTAAGGCAAGTTTCTGCTCTATAACCAACCCTTAGCACTTGTTTTTATCCTTCTCTTCCGTTTTACTTCTTAACTCCTTTTAGTGCTTCATTTTGTTGTTTCAATTTATTGTTTTATCTCATTGTTTTATTGTTCTAACTCCCCTTAAACTGTGAGGCTGCATGAAGCTGGGCTGGGCTGAGCACTTTGCCAGGTAGTGCCAAACGCAAGGACGTGTCAAAGTTTTACAAGATACAAGTTATAAATTAAGGAAGAGAAACACCCTAATTATCAGAGCTGCTGGCAAACACAAGTGGCAGCTACAGAGAGTCTCCAAAATGTTTTCTTCTGCTGAATTATAATTATATGAGGCATCATAAATTCAATTTGGAGATAATTTGGAGATAACTGACTTCGGTAAACCGCCGACAAATAACTATTTGACTGCTCCCAGTGGATTATATCCCACACATTTGCGGCCACAGGAGGCTTTTGACGATGACCTTCAAGCACTGAACTGTTTAGGATCAGGTGACTTAAAAGCATTCGTTGCTCACCTGGCTTCCCAGCGCCACGCACCTGTAGGTTACTGGGAGGGTGAGGAGCCAATCAGGTGCTCCGTTGCTGCGCCTGAACCTTGCCGAGCTCCCTGCCGCCTCGCCCTCTCGGTAACCGACAGCATCGTGTGGCATTGGGACCCCAGGGGGGCAGAGCCGCTCCACCCACTGCTACTGTTTAAAGTGCTGTCTGCTTTTAAGTCCATAGCTTAAGATCTGCCTCGGAGACCCTGATTAGGTGCTCTCCTGCAAAGACAGTCTTCCTGGGGGAACAGGGCCTTTTTGCTGGTGGCTCCACAGTTGTGGTATTTAATCCCATGTCAAGTGAGGCAGGCGCCATCCGTCGGTAGCTCCAAAGAGGCCTTTAAAACCCACGGACTGAGGTGTAGAAACAATAGTTTGCTCTGGCTTTTGTGTGCTTAACTTATGATGGGTTATTGTTGCCTTTGTGCCAGCTTATTACAGTACTATGATTATGAAGGAGATATCTTATGGTGGTCTTAATTTGCAGGTGTTTATTTTATTTTGTTAAGTTTATATCCTGCCCTTCTTCCCAAGGGAGCACAAGGTTCACATTTTGTTGATGGTTTTATGTGCATTTCGTATCCCTTGTTTTCCGAAGCATGTTTTTCTTGAGGTCACAAATTTACAAAGTAAAAAGTCAATAAAAGCCTCATATTTTTCTTCTTGTTTGGAACTGAACTAGGGTTTCAAATTGTTCTCTTGCTTTTTCCTCTGACAGGAATTTCTTGGACAATTGTGGAGCCTCCGGTCCCAGAGAATGGAATCTTACATGTGTCAGTGGGTGTGAATGTTGTTTGGGCAGTTACCAAAGACCGGAAAGTAAGAAGCTTTGAGACACAATTGCGGTTTAAGGTTTCCTTTCATTTAGTGCTGGCTGTGTTTCAAATCCTCATGACAGAGGAGAGGAATTGAAAACAACAATTTAGTATAACAGTCAGCCACTCCCCATCACCCAGGGCAGTATCTTCGTACCTTAAAAAATGGCCCCGTCCCCCATTCCACTTTTAAAAAGACTGGGGAGTCTTCATTATATGTTGTTGTGATTTATTAATCCAGTTCCCTTGGTTTCCTGGGAAGAGGAAATAATTGTTAAAACACTCTGGCAATTCTAGCTCCTTGTGGGGAACGGGGGTCTCTTAACAACTCTCGGCACCCTTAACAAACGACAGTTCCCAGGATTTTGCGGGAAAGTCATGGCTTTTTATTTTATTTTATTTAAATAATTTTTATTAATTTTACAGAGAAACACAACACTTTAAACACAACCGATACAAACAAAAATAACAAGGAAAAATAACATTACACAAATAACAATAAAAACACAAAAATCAAAATACCATAATCCTTTTCCTTTAACATTGTAAGAGGGGACTTCCTTGAGTTCCCTCTATCTGCAGTTCATTTCTCATTCATCTTTAGCAATTTCCAATTCATTATTTAAAACTCCTTGCAATTTCAAATCTCTCATACATCCATTTACTTAACATAATTCTCAAACCCGCAGTTTCTATAAACTTCTAAATCTAATCTCAATATACAATTTTACCATATTTTTTAAAATAAACTTTAAAATCTTTCCACTCTTCTTCTGTCGCTTCTTCTCCCCAGTCGCGTATTTCCCCAGTCATCTCAGCCAGTTCCATATACTCCATCCTTTTCATTTGCCAATCGTCCACTGTTGGTAATTCTTGGGTCTTCCAGTTCTTGGCTAATAATACTCTTGCCGCCGTTGTAGCATACATAAAGAAATTAACATTTTTCTTGGGAATCTCTTTTCCAACTATACCCAATAGAAAGGATTCTGGTTTCTTAATAAACGTGTTTTTCAACACTCTCTTCAGTTCATTGCCATGGCTTTTTAAAGTGGTATGATACTCCCTTAAATGCATCATGCAAACACAGCCTGTTGCCATTTTCTGTGTAACCTATAAAGTAATTCAGGAATGTGAGTATTGCTACTCTGCATAATTTATTCCAGTTTCAGAATTTGATTGGGGAGGGGAACAGAGTTGGTGGAGAAATCCCAGAGCCACCAAGCAGTAATTTGGATATTCTCCCCTCAGGTGTGGTTCAGAAGAGGTGTGAACTCTCACAATCCTTGCGGCACCAGCTGGATCGAGATGGTTGGCGAGATGGTGATGGTGAACGTCGGCTTGAATGACCAGGTGAATGCACTTTAGGACAGGCATAGGCAAACTCCGGCCCTCCAGATGTTTGGGACTACAATTCCCATAATCCGTGACCACTGGTCCCGTTAGCTAGGGATGATGGGATTTGTAGTCCCAAACATCTGGAGGGCCGGAGTTTGCCTATGTCTGCTTTAGAAGCAGCGGAGCAGGTATCCAAGCAGGTCTGGAACATTCGCCACACTGGAAGTTGAACCAGGCCTGCAAAAGAAAAAAGAAAAAAAACTTTGAACCTGTTCATAGGATTGACTCTTCTGCAACTGAACTGGGATGAGCAGAACCATAGTTCCCTGGCAGAACACAAGCTTTGCATCTCAGGTTAAAAGAGTGAGGTTGTAGGTCAGGGGTAGGCAACCTAAGGCCCGCGGGACGGATGCGGCCCAATCGCCTTCTCAATCCGGCCTACGGACGGTCCGGGAATCAGCGTGTTTTTACATGAGTAGAATGTGTCCTTTTATTTAAAATGCATCTCTGGGTTATTTGTGGGGCATAGGAATTCGTTCATTTATTCCCCCCCAAATATAGTCCAGCCCACCACATGGTCTGAGGTTTGGTGGACCGGCCCACGGCTGAAAAAGGTTGCTGACCCCTGTCGTAGGTGGTTGGATGTGTAGAAGAAAACAAGCCTTTAACTTAGTTTAGGGTTAAAATCTGTCGAGATTTTATTCAAAGCATTTGCTAAGGAGAGGTGCAGAGGTTTCGCTAGTCTGGTTTATTTTTATTTTATTTTTAATTTGCATTTTCTATTTTACATAAAACAAATGAATTAAAACATATAATCCCCTTTGACTTCCCTCCCCCTCCATTGTGGATCTTAATATAATGATTTCCCCCTCTGCATGTCTTTCATAACTCTATTCTTATAAATCCTTTTTCATTCCTTAGTTCATTGTCTTACTGCAAGCTTTCTGTCAATCCTACCTGTGTATGTAATTGTTCCAAATAGATTTTCAAATAAATTATAAACTTCCCCATTTCTTATTACCGCCTCTTCCTGGTTTCTAATTCTTCCTGTAAGTTTTCCCATCTCAGTGCAATGCCAGGGAGCCACTTCTTTTGTGATGTCAGCCACAAGGGAGCTGAACATCTGTTTTTCTTACTCTCACACACATTTCTTCTGCTTTATCTTCTCTCTCCCCCCCCCCCTGTCTAGGTCTGGGGGATCAGCTGTGAGGACAGAGCCGTTTATTTCCGTCAAGGCATCACCCCAAGTGAGCTGAGTGGGAAAACGTGGAAAGCGATTGTTTGCAGCCGAGATAGTGACCGATCGCAGACTGGCAGCTCAACAAGTCTCCTCAGGTAACTTAGAAACCCTGAGAATGTGCTTTTAGCAACAACAAAAACCGTAATCTTCTACTATATATAATTGGCTTGGCAAGCTTGCTACTGAATGATAACGAAAACTGAAATAATGGGCTAATGCTGCCAATTTCTTCAAAAGTCCAATACAATGCAAGCAGCACGCAAGGGCACAAGATTCAATCAAGTTTCAATCAAGTATTATTAAGTATTATTAGTACAAAAAGAAAATAATAAGAGAACCATATACAAACGCTGACACAGAAGCCAAAACCAAACGTCAAGCAAATAGCATATACAAATAAATACCAAAAGGCAAACCAGTCTTTATGGTCTTTGAGGCTATGTAGCGGTCAGCAAAGTGGCAGCAGGTCGAACGAAGTGTCAATAATAGACAGGCTGCCGGCGTTTTTCACCTGTTTCGCCCATATGACGGGCTTCTTCAGTAGTTTCTCCTTCTGCTTTCTGTTATGTTTAATACATTCAAATTTGTATGAAATCACTTATCTTGGCTTAGGCCACAATGCTCAAGTTCTTATTTCAAAAGGTTCTCTCATGCGGCTTTGATACATTTACATATTCAATTTCTTATATTCAGAGTTTTCTTAGTTTGAGCATGTATTGACTAAGCCTGAATGATAACGGGCTTGGATCCGGTGCAATCTCTTTCTCTTCCCCCTTTCCCCAAGTGCTGGCTGTTTCTTCACGGATGACATCAAGGAACAAACCAACTCCATATTCCGAAGTGATGGAGACCTCCCGTCCGATATTGAGGCACCGCTGGTTCTGGAAAACATTTGTCTGCCTGGGTGTGCGGCAGGTGACGACAGGCCCCAACAGGCACCGGAATCGGACGCAGGCCCGGCTGTGAATCTTGTCCCATCCCCTCTTGACGAAGCCAACCCTGCGACGGATAAAGGGCTCGCGGATGTCCCAGACGCGCCTGCCTTGGGTCCAGAGTCTCAACCTGCTGAATTGCAGTGGACAAACATTGACCTGAAGGAGGCCAAGAAGCCAGCTGCAGCCTCTGCAAGCACCTCGGCTGATGCATCCAGCCTGTCCTCTTTTGGCACGTTATCCGTTGGCATAGAGGACCATTTGGTGGCCGACGAACATCCGTTGTGGGCCTGGGTCTGTGGCGGAGGCTGCTTTGTGGATTCACACAGCTCCCTCAAGTGGTTCACGGTGCAGTCAGGTGGGTGAGATTTCCAGTGTTTGAACCATCTCCGTGTCCCATTACCCCTTCTGAATGTGTACATTTCCCCTGTGGTCCATTCTTCCCATTAACCCAGGCCTGTAAGGTCCCACTTTTAACTCTCTATCCTTTGGTCACAGGCTTAACGTTGGGACACACCCAAGTTTCATGTGCAGTGGTGTCTGGTAAACCTGTGTCTGGCCTGTACTATTTAAGACGGCAGGTGGGAATTCACATGATTGAATGCTGCTCAGTACAAAATAGTTCAGTACACAAGGAAAGCTATCCTGTCAGGGAGATGGATTCTAGGCAATCTTTCCCTGACCTGCCAGTGTGGTGTTCTTTTCTTTTTGTGAAGGAATATCGAACCTTCACAAGTGGCCTGAAATTGTATAGTCCAGACATGGGACTGCTGCCTCATTCATTTATAAGAACTAGGCCTGAAGTCTGGACAAGTCTCTATGAGTAAGGCTGACCCCTTTCACTCAGATTTGCAAGACTCCTGGCCTCGGTCCAGTATACCTGAAGGAGCGTCTCCACCCCCATCGTCCTGCCCAGCCACTGAGGTCCAGTACCAAGGGCCTTCTGGCGGTTCCCTCGTTGCGAGAAGCCAAGTTGCAGGGAACCAGGCAGAGGGCCTTCTCGGTGGTGGCGCCCGCCCTGTGGAACGCCCTCCCATCAGATGTCAAAGAGAAAAACAGCTACCAGATTTTTAGAAGGCATCTGAAGGCAGCCCTGTTTAGGGAGGCTTTTAATGTTTAAAAGATTATTTTATTTCATTTTTCTGTTGGAAGCCACCCAGAGTGGCTGGGGAAACCCAGCCAGATGGGTGGGGTATAAATAAATAAATATATTATTATTATTATTATTATTATTATTATTATTATTTGCACGGCTATCTCTTTGCTTTAAGTTAGCCTTCTCCAGAGTTGAGTCCCTTGATGGTGTTGGACTACAGCTCCCATCATCCCTGATAGTTGGGCATGTTGGTAGAGGCTGATGGGAGTTGTAGTCCAGCAACATCTGGAGCAGGGGTCAGCAAACCTTTTCAGCAGGGGGCCGGTCCACTGTCCCTCAGACCTTGTGGGGGGCCAGACTATATATTTGGGGAAAATGAACGAATTCCTATACCTCACAAATAACCCAGAGATGCATTTTTAATAAAAGCACACATTCTACTCATGTAAAAAAACACTGATTCCCGGACCGTCCGCGGGATTTAGAAGGCGAGTGAACCGGATCCGGCCCCCGGGCCTTAGTTTGCCTACCCATGATCTGGAGAGACAACACAGTGGCTTCTGATAAAACATAGTGCTATGTTTTTTCTCTTCTTCCTAGTAACCGGTCTTGGAACCCTACCTCAAACTTTGGTACTTACCTAGGGCAGTGAAGTCTGTGCGTGGCGGTGGGATGTACGAAGTTGCCTCACATCCATGCCAAACATATAAAGCACTTGGCTTCCCCAAGAGAATCCTGGGGACTGTAGTTTACCTCTCGTATAGCTACACTTCCTGGCACCATTCACAAACCACAGCTCCCAGAAACCCATGTGCTTTAAATATGTGGTGTGGGACATAGGAAGCTGCCTTATACCGAGTCAGACTCGGTGGCCCATCTAGCTCCATATTGTCTGCACTGACAGGCAGCAGCTCTCCTGGGTTTCTGATAGGGAACATTGCCAGCTGTACCTGGGCATTGAACCTGGGACCTCCTGCATGCAAAGCAGATGCTCTAACACTGAGGTGCGCTCCTTCCCCAGGTGGAAGCAACTGTTTATCTGTCTAAGCCAGCGTTTTCTTTCCTGACTCTCCGGGGTCTCAGGCAGAAGTTTTCACATCACCAGCTTCCTGGTCCTTTTTGAACCGGAAGCGACAGGGGTTGAACTTTTGGGACCTTTTGGATGTTCTGTTGCCTAGTCCTTGATTACGTGCTCCTCCTCTTCTGCCGTAGCCTTATCCTCTTCCGGGCAGTCGCTCTCTCTCTCCATCACCCCTGCACAGACTGCCGTGTGGCGGAAGCAGATCTTTCAGCAGCTCACGGAAAGGACTCGGCGGGAGGTGGAGAACTTTCGACACTACGAACAGGCTGTCGAGCAGGTAAGAGTGGAGAGAGGCTGCCATCCGTTCCTGCATTTTGACTTTCAAAATGAGCAAGCTGAGGGACTCAGAACTCTCCAAACTACATTTTTCATGCAGTTTTGACATTATGGATTAAGCGTTTTATGGCTAAATTCCTAATAATAGTAGTAAACATGACTATACCACTATACCTCTGTTATGGGGCCATGTCTTGGAGGAGGGGAGAAGCAGGTTGAAGTCTCTTTGGGGCCAGAAAAAAAGGTGATTGGAGGCCGTATGAAGTTCTAGGACCTATGTGTTTGCCACCCCTACCATACAGAGTGAGGCCGGAGGGGGGGGGGATCAGGTTCCATGCCTCAAGATGCTTACAACCTACAATTCTGACAATGGGTGAGTCGAAAGGAATTTGACCTGTCTAACCTACTTTTAAAGTTGTGTAAGTCGATGGCTATCACCACATCCTGTGGCAAGAAATTCCATCGTTCAAGTGCATAAATAATAAGTACTTTTGTCTGGAACCTTCCACCCAGCAGCTTCGCTGGCTGGCCCCAGAAGGAGAGAAAAAAATTCTCTGTCTGCTTTCTCTGCACAACCACCATAGTATAACCTTCTGCCCGCTACTGTCTGTAGCAGAGAGAAGGAGCGATGATGGAGGGAAGGGGAGCGAAGGTGCTTGGTCCCCTTGTGGCTTCTGCACTGCACTGCATTCATTTCATTTCATTTTTGCCTCTCCAGTCTGTCTGGGTCAAAACTGGAACCTTGCAGTGGTGGAGAAGCTGGAAGCCTTACAGGTGGGTTGATGTGCGGGTGGCCCTCGAGCAGTTCACTGGGAACGACGGCACAAGGGACAGCATCCTCTTCATCTATTACATGCACTACGAGGAGAAGAAGGTACTGGCGCGCGGCCACGTTCTCTCTAGAGAAGCCACACCAAGCTCTCTGTGCCGTGTCCGTATTTTATGCACTAATTTGCTGTGTAAATTTATAACGTGATGTGAGATGGATTTCCCACCCACCCCAGAAAACTTTTCAGTACTCTGTTTCTGTGAAAATGTCCAAAAAATGCATTGTTTGCTTCATATAATTAATGAGCAACAAAATAAGCAGGTGCAATGGGTCGATTGCCAATTTCTTAATTTCTCCTCCTTGAAGTATTTGCACCTATGTAACATATATATGAATATCTCTTCCGTTGTGCTAAAATTAGCATTTAGGATTTTTAAGCACAGTTGTACCTCAGAGGTTGAATGGAACATAGCTGCCAAGTTATCCCTTTTTTAAAGGGATTTTCCATTATGCTGAATAGGCTTCCTCGCGAGAAAAGGGAAAACTTGGCAGCTATGGAACGGAATCTGTTCCGGAAGTCCGTTGGACTTCCAAAGTGTGGCTTCTGATTGACTGCAGCAAGCTCCTGCAGCCAATCAGAAGCTGCAGAAACCCCGTCAGACATTCGTTTCCAAAAAAAATGTTCAGAAACCGGAACACTCACTTTTCGGTCTTTCAGGAGCTGAAACGTTTGGCAACAAAGCTGTTCGAAATCCAAGGTACGACTGTATATGAAAAAACTGTTTGGAAAGGGGAGGATACTTTGATTTCTAATTATCCAAATACATGTTGGAGTACAAGGCACCATCTTAGATGATGGCCTTCTATGTGAGGAACGTGGGAATGTGCCTTATACTGGCAGATTCCTGACCATAAGCCCATCTGGTTCAGTACAGTCATACCTCGTGTTACGTTTGCTTCACGTTGCGGCTTTTCAGGTTACGAACGCGGCAAACCTGGAAGTGTTTACTTCCGGGTTCACCACATGCAATCTGCACTTTACGCATGCACAGAAGCAATGTGCGCGCTTCGCACATGCGCAGAAGCTTTCTTTTGCACACGTGCAGTAGCGGCACTCTACTTGCGGACTTTTTGGGGTGCGAACGGCACTCCGAAACTGATCACGTTCGTAAGTAGAGGTACTACCATCTTATCTACACTGGCAGGCAGTGGCTCCCCAAGATTTCAGACTGCTGACTTTTCCAACCCTACCTGGAGATGCTGGGGATTGAACCTGGGACCTTCTGTGTGCAGAGCAGGTGCTCTACCACTGAGCTAGGACCCTTCACCCAGTGCTTTCCACCCGGTTCTTTAAAAATGCCCAGATTCAGTTGTTATTAAATGCGCTCCTCAGTTTAAAAAAAAAGCTTGTATTTTGTGTGTGTGTGTGTGTGTGTTTTCCCAGTACATCCATGTGTTCCTCAATGAAGTAACCATCCTGGTTGAGATCCTGAATGAGGCCAAACATTCCTTCGCTCTGTATACGCCGGAAAAAACCAAGCAGCGCTGGCCCATTCGACTAGCGGCTGCTACCGAACAGGAGATGCACGACTGGGTGAGCTCAAAGACCAGATGCATGTTGAAATCAACAGGGCATGTTTTGAAATTCATCCCTTGTGTATCAGATTCGAATATTCGGATTCGAATATTGCCTTTTTGAAAAAGCTCCCATCTGCACTATGCATTTAAAGCAGTATGATACTATCACTCATGGCTTCCCTCAGAGAATCCCAGTGAGGCTGTTGAGAGGTGTTTAGACCTTTCGTTCCCACAATTCCAAGTTCTCTGGGGAAAGGGATATACTGTTAAATCATTCTGAGAATTTTACAATTCCCAGTAGTTTTGCCATCCATCCCTCTTCCCCAGGAAACTCTGGGAATTGTGGCTCTGTGAGGGGGGAATGTGGGATCTCCTAACAACTCACAGCACCCTTAGCAAAATATACTTCCCATGATTCTTTAGTCAAAGCCATGACTGATAACATGGTAAAGGTAAAGGGACCCCTGACCATTAGGTCCAGTCGCGGACGTCTCTGGAGTTGCGGCACTCATCTCACTTTACTGGCCAAGGGAGCCGGCGTACAGCTTCCGGGTCATGTGACAAAGCCGCTTCTGGCAAACCGGAGCAGCGCACGGAAACGCCATTTACCTTCCCACTGGAGCGATACTTATTTATCTACTTGCACTTTGATGTGCTTTCGAACTGCTAGGTTGGCAGGAGCAGGGACTGAGCAATGGGAGCTCACCCCATCGCCACGGGGATTCAAACCATCGACCTTCTGATCGGCAAGCCCTAGGCTTTGTGGTTTAACCCACAGCGCCACCCGCGTCCCAGATAACATAGTGTTGTTGTTTAGTCGTTTAGTCGTGTCCGACTCTTCGTGACCCCATGGACCATAGCACGCCAGGCACTCCTGTCTTGCACTGCCTCCCGCAGTTTGGTCAAACTCATGTTCGTAGCTTCGAGAACACTGTCCAACCATCTTGTCCTCTGTCGTCCCCTTCTCCTAGTGCCCTCAATCTTTCCCAACATCAGGGTCTTTTCCAAGGATTCTTCTCTTCTCATGAGGTGGCCAAAGTATTGGAGCCTCAGCTTCACGATCTGTCCTTCCAGGGAGCACTCAGGGCTGATTTCCTTAAGAATGGATAGGTTTGATCTTCTAGCAGTCCATGGGACTCTCAAGAGTCTCCTCCAGCACCATAATTCAAAAGCATCATAGATAACATAGTAGGATGCTTTAAATCAGGGGTGTCCAACTTCCAAGAGACTGTGATCTACTCCCACTATAATTAAACTGGCAGTGATCTACCCATTTTATTGACCAGAGTTGTTGAGTTTTTTCCGGTCGGACAGGCCTGCTTTAAATGTATAGTGTCATCTCTGGAGTCATATATTAAAGGCGCTGCAGATGCTCAAACGGCTCGTGTTCCCCGTGACTAAATGTTTCCTCCTGTTGTGCCTCCCAGCTGGCTCTCCTGAGCATGTCCTGCTGCGAAAGCCGGCAGATCCAGGGCCCGCCCTCCCATCAGGCCATCTGGTCCGTGACCTGCAAAGGGGACATCTTCGCTAGTGAGCCAAGTCCTGACATGGAGGCAGCGACACACCCAACGCCGTGTGACCAAATGTAAGAAAGCTTTTAGAAAGTCTCACCTGCTAATGGATTATATGTGTGGCTGCAAACGTGCCCTTTTTCTGCTAGGGGAGAATCAAACACATGGCAAATTTCGATTGACCAGCAGAGGACAGGCCCAAACCTGTTCCAACAAACTCAGAGGTCTCTGCTGGGGTTGTGTCCTAGCCATTTTAAGGGCTCTCTCACTCTCTTTAGCCTACCTTACAGGGTTGTTTTTACAGCTATTGAGGAAGCCAGGTGTGCTTCCCTGAACTCATTGGAGGAGGGATGGGCTAAAATTGCTATAGAAATATGTTCGTTTACAGAATAGGTGGATTGGGTTAGATCAGGCACCCCCAAACTGCGGCCCTCCAGATGTTTTGGCCTACAACTCCCATGATCCCTAGCTAACCGGACCAGTGGTCAGAGAAGATGGGAATTGTAGTCCAAAACATCTGGAGGGCCAAAGTTTGGGGATGCCTGGGTTAGATGGTTCTGTATCCTGGGGGAATGCTGAGCAGATTTTTTTTGTCCTGCAGGTTCTGGCGCCAGATAGGCGGACATCTCCGAATGATTGAATGCAACAGCCGCGGCATAGTCTGGGGCGTGGGGTACGACCACACCGCCTGGGTTTACACCGGTGGATATGGAGGAAGTTTCTTCTCAGGTAAGAAATATATTTTCGTTTTGATCTCTGTACTTGCAGGGGGGGGGCCAGATGGCGCCCCTGGGTGGGACATCCCACCTGCCAATTACCTGGCATTATAATTGACAGGTGGGATATCTTGCTATATAATAATATCTCTATGACTGCCATCACGCTGGCGGCCAAGTGCACACGCACAGCAGCACCTTGCAATTCAGGAATCTCTACTAGATCGTACATGACAGAGGGCCACCCAACTTCTGCTGAAAAACCTCCAAGGAAGGAGAGTCCACCACCTCCCAAGGGAGCCCATTTCACTGTTAGGCAGCTCTTAGTGTCAGAAAGTTCTTCCTGATGTTTAGTCAGGTTTAGTTAATCTGATGCTTAGTTAATCTCCTTGCTTGGAGGCATTGTTTTGGGTCCTACCCTCTTGAAAACAAGCTTGCTCCATCCTCCATGAGACAGCCCTTGAGATATTTGAAGATGGCTATCATAGCTCCTCTCGATCTGCACTTTTCCAGGCTAAACGTACCCAGCTCCTTCAACCATTCCTCATAAGGCTAGGTTTCCAGACCCTTTATGAATCACTTCCCATAAAATACCTCGAAGCAATCTCACAGTAATCGATCGCAAAGCAATCAACAATAAAAACAATTCCATACGTAGAAACAATTTCAAATCTTATACGGATATAGACTGGTATTATTCGCAGTATTATATATATTTTGTGTGTGTGTATTTATAGACACACACATGCATATACGTTCATACACATCCAGTGTATAGTAATTAAGGGAAGGATATCAATATTTAAAATGGGAAATGGACTTACAATATTAGGGTGTGATTAATGGTCTGGGTCTTGCAGGTCTAGCAAGCAGCGCAGATAACATTTACTCACAGTCGGATGTGAAGTGTGTCTACATTTACGAGAATCAGCGGTGGAATCCTGTCACTGGATACAGCAGCAGGTACGGGGTGCCGAGGGGCAAACTTCAGAGTGATTCTCTTGTGTGATGTCCATTGGCGTCTACTGGTCTTACTTGTAAGACTCATTGCTTGGCTGACTCCCTTCGTTTTTTGAGTTGTCGTTTTAAGAAAATAACAGCAAGCAAACAACCATTTCCATTTGCTCTGCCAGCTAGCATCGAAACCTGGTTTTGATTCTGGATTGCGGTCCTTGCGAGATGACTTGTCCACATCTGTTTGCATTGAACATTTCTAATAATAATAATAATAATAATAATAATAATAATAATAATAATAATAATAAATTTATTGTTTATACCCCACCCAACAGCCACTCTAGGCGGCTCCCAACAGAATATTAAGAACACGATAAAACATCAAACATTAAAAGCTTCCCTAAACAAGGCTGCCTTCAGATGTCTTCTAAAAGTCAGATAGTTATTTATTTCCTTGACATCTGATGGGAGGGTGTTCCACAGGGCGGGCGTCACTACCGAGAAGGCCCTCTGCCTGGTTCCCTGTAACCTCACTTCTCAAAGTACTGGAACTGCCAGAAGGCCCTTGGAGCTGGACCTCAGTGTCCAGGTTGAGCGATGGGGGTGGAGATGCTCCTTCAGGTATACTGGACCGAGGCTGTTCAGGGCTTTTAAGGTCAGCACCAACACTTTGAATTGTGCTCGGAAACGTACTGGGAGCCAATGTAGGTCTTTCAGAACCTTTCAAAATCTTAGGTCTGATAGTTCACCAAGCTTGGGATGCCTAGGAAGTTCTCTGGACTGGGTAGATACTAGATTTCACCACTTGAGGGTGTATTTGCCCAAAACTTTAATCGTGGGTGCCAGGCCCAGGTGGTTGGGTGGAAGAAAGCATGGCTAGGACTCGATTTGTGGAAACTGAACGGCTCAATTTTGTTGTCAAGACAAACAAATCTTCTGTATATATATATATATATATATATATCTGTTGAGAAATGTAACTTCCGAATGAGTAAATCTGCTTATTGATTTGATGTATTTATTTATTTATTTATTTATTTATTTATGTATATCTTGCCTTTCTCCCAAGTTGGGATTCAAGGTGGCTTAGCAACATTTTAAAGACATCGTTATAAAATACACAGTAATAAAAACTGGTGAAAAACAGTATCTAAAATACAATAAAGCACATTTAGAAGCAGCATTAACACCAACAAAGTTGATGGACTATCCCGAAATGGCAAAATTAACTGGGC